>NC_091286.1:316200270-316537270 GCF_032444005.1 Ranitomeya imitator | reverse complement strand
AGTACCCGCTTTAGAATTTCGCCACTCAGTCATCGACCCCCATCCATCAATCATCACACATCAAGCAAGAAGGTAATTCTGTCTATCTACTACTATCAGTGTGACATGCACCCAAGCCTGAAGATTGGTACTACACAGCTAACGCTTTCAAGATAGAAGACTCCGATGGTGACTTGCGCGGCAATAACAAGTTTAACGGTAACAATAGCTCACTAAGACCTCACCACAGTGACGCGCACCCAGATTGCCCTCTCAGAGGTCAAGAGCTACCAGCTTTTTTCAAGTTCTTTGCACACCGTGAGTTACTCATCAAAGGTCTCTCAAAGTTTAATGATCATTCTGAAAGTTATAGAGCATGTAGAGCTTCCTTCAGAAACGCCACTGCTGGCCTAGACATCTCTGCCAATGAAGAGATCGAACTCTTGGTGAAGTGGTAAGGAAATGAATCAGCAGAACATGCAAAATGCATCAACCACCCGAGCAGAGTCTTGTACATGTTATGGGAGAGGCTTGACGAGTGCTACGGCTCCTCTGAGATGATAGAAGAAGTTACGTTAAAACCAAGCACACCATTGTTTTTCTTGTAAAATTCTCAATAAGTTTGATGTGTCACATGACCCTATTCCAAGTGGAAAAAATAAAGTAGGATCAAAAATGTCCAACTTCAAAATGGCCGCCATGGTCACCACCCATCTTGAAAAGTTAGTTTTTCCCCTCCCATATACTATTGTGTTACAAACAGGAAGTTGATATCACCAACCATTCCCATTTTATTTAGGTGTATCATGGCCCACCCTGTATATAATCTATACAGCACCTTGCTACATGCTATAATATACTGTATATATATATATATATATATATATATATATATATATCACCTCTCTATATACTATAATATATAATATATGCAGCACCTCACTATATACTATAATATATACAAATATATGTACACATGCGTATATATATAACCTTGCTATATACTATAATAAATAATATAATAATAATATAATATATACAGAACCTCAATATACTATGTACCAGGTTCAATAGCTGCAGCAATGCCCAGTGACCTTGATTGATAGCTCCTGTACTGTTCAGTATAATGCCACTATCACAAGACGGACCAGCTCCACTGTCAGGTACCGAGAACAGCTGATCGGTGGGGATGCCCGGGGTTGTACTCTGACCGATCCGACATTGATGACCTATCCTAAACATCTTTCATTTTACTCAAATATATGTATTGTATTAAACAATAAAAACATTTCTGAAATACCTAAGTAATGGATTAAAAGGTCACAGCGTGCAGTGTGAAAGTGGCAGGAGACATGACAGGTTCTCTTTAAAGCTACCTCTACCCCAAACATTTTGTCATGTAAAGTCAGTTTTTTATGTTCCCAGCACCTCTATTTCAGTGCTTTGTGGCCTCGTGGAAATTCTACCTCATATCATTGTTATTGGAGAACACAATGTCCAATATTGTCTTGTTTTTGAGCATTAAGAAGATTACACTTTATGGTGCCAAATGTTATCCAAGTGATCCTATCAGTTCATAGTATTGCTGGAACCTGTGTGCCACTGCTGCTGGTACAGTATATACTGTTGTGTCTATATTCTATATATTCACATAGTATAACAATGAACTAGTATAAGCACATGAAGTCACAAGTGACACCCTGAAAAGTAGTTTCTTACAAAATCATGTAGTAAACATTGCACAAACCTTTCAATAGTCTACATACCCCCAAACTAGTGTGATGTCAGTCACTACTCACGGACAGGCTGTGAGGCAGAAGAGTCAGACGTTCCGGGTTCAATACCGAGAGAGTACGTAGATAACCAAGGGAAAAGGCAAAGGCATAAGTCAGGTCACAGTCCAGGGTCAATAAAAAGAGATAGCGGATCAAAAGCCGAAGGACAAGACAAACGGGTAGTCAGAACACGGTCCAATGGAAAGGAAGCAGAAGATCAGAACTCAGGGCAACAGAATCAGGCTAACCAAGAAGCACAAACTACGTCTGGCAGACAGCTCAGTTAAGTAGTTATGCGATTAACAGAACACTGAACACCTGCAGAAAGTCCAACATGCCCCAGTCACAAATTGGACAGCAGAGCTGTCAATCAAGGCACTGACAGCCCAGCAAGCCCGTCATAATATTGGACAACCAAGCTGTCAATCAAGACACAGATTGCTCAGCAAGACAGTTTCCATAGACCAGCATAGCAATTATTCACTGAGCAGAGCAATCGTGACAGTACCCCCTCTTCTTGGGGGGGCCACCAAACCCCCAGGATTCCCAGGAAACCTGCGATGGAAGGCCCTGACAATCAGCATTGACAGCTCGAGCAGATCTCTCTTCCGGTCTGTAACCTCGCCAGTGAATGAGGTACTGGAGGGAATTACGGACTTTCCGGGAATCAACAATCTTTTGAACTTCAAGCTCAAAACTGTCCCTGACAGAAACTGGTGGAGGTGGAGATTAAGGTGCCAAAACAGAAGGGAAAAACTCTTTTAGCAGTGATTTATGAAATACATTTGGAATGCAAAAAGATGGAGGGAGTTTTAATCTGAAAGACACTGGGTTAACTACCTCCAAAATCTCATATGGACCAATAAACTTAGGACCCAACTTGGCTGATGGCACTTTCAATTTAATATTTTTGGAAGAAAGCCAGACCTTATAACCAACCTTGAATAAGGGACCCCTGAACGTTTTCTATCGGCTTTCTGTTTCTGGCAACACTGGGCCACCTCAGTATTCCTCTGAACCTCTCTTCAGACATCCTCCAGTTTTTGTATAGCAACCTCTACTCCCGGACAATAAGAACTCATCACCAAAATGAGGTTGAAAACCATAATTACAAAAAAAGGCTAGGTTCCCTTAGACTAGTTAACCCAACTGTTAAAGGCAAATTCAGCAAGAGGTAAGAATGAGGACCAGTCCTCCTGGTGAGCCATAACAAAACACCTTAGAATTTGCTCCAATAACTGATTTGTCCTCTCTGTCTGACCATTGGTTTCAGGACGGTAAGCAGAGGAAAACGACAGGTCAATCCCCAATCTCTTACAAAACGCTCTCCAGAATTTAGAGACAAATTGCACCCGTCTATCAGATACAGTGTTCAAAGGAATGTCATTCAATCTCACCGCATGATTGATGAATAAGTCTTAGTCTGTTGAACTGCTGTACGACCAGCTCTACCCTCTCCTAGTGTATCCTCACCCATCCCCTGTAGACTGTGAGCCCTCGCGGGCAGGGTCCTCTCTCCTTCTATACTTGTGTGTGCCTTATATTGTTCATGTTTATTGTGCTTGTCTATATTTGCACCTTTTCACATGTAAAGCGCCATGGAATAAATGGCACTATATAAATGTATAATAATAATAATAACCTGGAAAGCATCTCAGCATTAGGTAACCCTGATAATGGAACAAAGTGAGCTTGTTTACTGAATCGGTCAACTACCACCCAAATAACGGTTTTCCCACTAGACAGAGACAAATTAGTGATGAAATCCATGTACAAATGAGTCCACGTTCTTTCTGAAATAGGCAATGGAGCCAATTCCCCAGCCCATTATGACAAATTTTAGCACGTGCTCAAACCTCACAAGGGGAAACAAAACTTTTAATGCCATTAAGCATGGGTAGCCACCAAAACAGTCTACATATAGCTTTCTGTGTAGGAGTGACCCCGGGGTGAACACTCAAGATAGAGTCATGAAACTCTTGCAACAGACGTAATCTGAGATACACAGGCACAAATAATTTAGCTCCTGGAGTAGCAGAAGGATCCAAAGACTGGACTTGGTGAATCTCAGCTTCCAATTCTGAGGATACCATAGAAATTACTATATTCTGAGGAAGAATAGTGGAAGGCTTTTCTGGAGGAGAAACTGAATCAAGGCTGCATGACAAAGCGTCAACCCTAACATTCTTAGACCCTGGCTTGAACGTGATGGAAAAATTGAATCTAACATAAGGACCTCCTGGCCTGTCTAGGGATTAAACATTTAGCAGATTTAATATAAGCTAAATATCTATGATCAGTCACAACCGTGACCTGATGAGTAGCTTTCTCCAAAAAATTCCTCCATTCCTCAAATGAAATTAGAATGCCATCAAGGTATACCACCATAAACCATAAACCTTCCAATGATATCAGAAGAAATGTCATTCATAAAGTTCTGAAAGACAGCAGGTGCATTGGTTAAACCAAAAGGCATGACGAGGTTCTCGAATAATCCCTCAGATGTTAAAAATGCTATCTTCCACTCATCACCCTCCCGGATCCATATCAGGTTATATGCCCCTCTAAGGTCAAGCTTAAAAAACCATTTGACCTCAGTAAGCTGATTATATAGGTTGGAAATGAGTGGAAGTGGGTAAGTATTTTTAACAGTAATTTTGTTTAGTTCACAGAAATCGAGGCAAGTACAGAGCCCCCCATCATTTTTTTACAAGAATCCAGCCACTACAGATGAGAAAGAGGGACGGATATGACCCTTCCGTAAACTTTCATTGACATATTCTTTCATAGCAGTCCGTTCCGGTCCTGACAAGTTGCACAGGTAAGCTTTAGGCAATTTGGCATTAGGAATAAGGTCAATAATACAATCATAAGGATGATGGCGAGGTAGTATCCTCTGCCTATTTTTCAGAGAACACATCTCCAAAGTTTTTCAGGTATGCCAGGAGACCCTCCAGACTAGGGGAGCAAATTTGCACAGAATGAAGACACTTTTTTATGACAGTTGGGGCCCCACTTAATAACCTTTTGCCAGCAATCAATTACAGGATTCTGAACATGCAGTCAAGGAAACCCCAACACCAACACAGCAGGTAAATTATCCTAGGCATAACAGGAGATGGACTAAGAGTGGAGTGTTCCCACTTTTAATGTGAATTCCACCATTACCAGCTGGACAAAGTTCTGGAGTAACAGTGTTTTGTGAATAGCAACAATCTGAATAGGTCTTTCTAATATAACTGTCCCTAATCCTAATTTTAGAACCAGTCCATAATCAATAAAGTTTGCTGCAGACCCACAGTCAATGGGAGCAAGTGCAGATAACCACAGGTTTTGAAAACATAGTTCCCCGTTCAACAGCATTTTATCTGAGGAGTAAAAGGGTACCTGGAAGTCTGGGTGATTTCCTCGAATATCACCCAGATTTAGTCATTTCCCAATGGCTTGTTTGCAGAGTCCCAGATCATGCCGACGTTTCCTCTCCACGGCCCGAGACCTGGTGGTTCTAGCCTCCATTGGTACCATCTCAGGTAAAGTAACCGACTAGGGAAGAATGACTGAAACCTCTTATCACTCATCACTTCTCTCCCGAATTCTACGATCCATATGAATGGCCAAAGTCATGTCCTCCTCCAAAGAACAGGGTGGAGAATGAAAAGCCAGAGCATCCTTAAGAGCATCCGTAAGGCCACGGCGAAACTGACACCTGAGAGCAGCATCGTTCTATGGAACCTCAGATGACAATTGCCGGAACTCTGAACTATAATCTTCAGGGGTGCGGCCCCTCTGTGTCAGGTTCATGATCTTATTCTCTGCGACCTGGACACTATCAGGTTCATCATAATTTAACCCTAAACCATCAAAAAAGATGTCAACAGAAGAGTGTTCTGGGGTTAGTGTGGATAAAGAGAATGCCCAAGTCTGATGACCCCCATGCAATAGGGACATAATTATACCCACCCCCTGGGACTCATCCCCAGAAGACCGGGGTCGTAGAGTAAAAAATAATTTACAGCTCTCCTTAAATACCCTAAATTGATCCTTCCCCCCAGAAAATCTGTCAGGAAGTGCCACAGTTGGTTCGGGGGAGGTCAACTGTACATCAAAGAGTCCAGGAGACATAACTACTGTTAATACCAGAGCGCTTTGGGAGCCACCCATAGTACTAAACTGACCCTGTAGCTGGGACTGTGATGTTTCTAGCCTCTGGTGACCCCTGGCCAGATCCTGAACCATCTGGGTCAGATTTGTCACCTGATCACAGAGTGCACGAACTGGGCCCATTGTTCAGGGGAAAAAAGTATATGGCCAGAAGAAATGTGACGCTAGTCATTACTATGGACTGGCCGTAAGGCAGAAGAGTCAGACATTGTGGAGTCAATACTGAGAGTACATAGATAATCGTGAGAAAAGACAAAGGTGTAAGTCAGGTCACAGTCCAGGGTCAATAACAAGAGATAGCGGATCAAAAGCCGAAGGACAAGACAAACGGGTAGTCAGAACACGGTCCAAAGGGTAAGGAAGCAGAAGATCAGAACTCAAAGCAACAGAATCAGGCTAACACTCACCATGAAGCACAAACTACATCTGGCAGGTACCAGGGGCAGACATCTCAGTTAAGTAGTTATGCGATTACCAGAACTCTGAACACCTGCACAAAGTCTCGTATGCCCCAGTGACAGATTGGACAGCAGAGCTGTCAATCACGGCACCGACAGCGCAGCAAGACCATCACAGTATTGGACAACCAAGCTGTCAATCAAGACACAGATAGCTCAGCAAGACAGTTTCCATAGAATTGCATAGTAATCATTCGCTGAGCGGAGCAATTGTGACAAGTAGTCCATGCAGCAGCTATTGGCTCCTTGGATAGAGGGGGCCCAACCCTGATCTGTTTCATCCCACTTACTTTGGTGGTAAAATCCCAAACTGGATTCTCCTCTTAACAGTTTGTAAAGACATGGGATGGAGGATTGGCTCTAAGGTCATTAAATGGATTTGATGGTGAGAACTAGTAACAGGTCCATCTGTGGTGTCTCATTTTATTATTTCACTATGAGACCCCCTTCTTTTCTATGTACACCAGTGAAAACAGTGACTTGTGCCAGACTGTAAATCCTTTCCAGTCTTCTACACTATTTCAGGAACGTAGCTAATGCTCAGGTCTCTTCTTTTCTAGAGATGACATTGTTCTACTCTATAAAAGCTTATTAATTAATTTTACAATTGCTATTAGCATGAGCAGTTCCTAAATCAGCACTACAGTAAATTACTTCATAACTCCAATATGTGAATATTATGTTTATGCCTACGTCTTCCCCTGAATTTAAAATCTGTAGGACTTTACATGTGTACATATACAGTACCCGCCTGTATAGTGAATGTGCCACATTGGCACAGTGGCATGAGTATAACTAGTCACTCCTCGTCTCTGCTCTTAGTAATACCTTCCCCATTATTTCCTTATTGTTTGGAACCTCTGATGATACTGTTCTTTTCTAATTTTTGCATGACTACCGAGCAACCACAATTCACAAGAACAAACTAATTAATGAATTCCAGTTCTGACAGCTACAAGAAGACAGATGAGAAAGTAACATGCTTCTGGCAGCGTGTTATCAATTGGAAAGCAACAGCGCATCCCCTCTGTGTGGTACAGTGAGCTGGAACAGACAATGACAGATGACACAGCCCTAGACAGTGATGCCTGTACAGTCTGACAGCTCCACTTGCAGTCAGTCAAGACCACAGTTTGAAGTGGAACTTAACCAACTTGATTTGCAGAATATGCTTCCTTTTGTAAGCTTTAAGGATGTAGGTGAAATGAATAAAACTGTCATGTCATCTACACTATCTGTGAACCTCATGATCCATTATAGTGCAAGAAGAAAGGCAAAAAAAAATACATCCGCCACCAAGGCGAAGGAGAGAAACAATGTCGTAAATAATGGAGATTGGCAACAGATTGTTTTCTAAAAAATGAGATTGACTGAACGTTGTGATTCAGCCAAGGCCAACCCTTATCATATGAAGTCATGCTTTCTTACTGCTTACTCATGAATATTAACAGCACTGAGAGATAAATAATAGTCACAGAACACAAAGTTGTAATGTGGGAGACAATACAGAGCTGTGTGCAATGTATCAGAACATATACACACATTACCTATGCAAAGTGACTTAGAACATTGACATTGGATAAAATAAGCTAAAATTAATGTATATACTTTTATGCCCAAAAATGACAAAAGTATTCTCGGAGTGATACCTTTATTGGCTAACCATAAAAAATATACAGTATTTCCAAGCTTTCAGAGCACAGTGGCTCCTTCTTCAGGCAGGATTACAAATGAATTAGTAAGACAATATTTAAGAGATATTAGACCAGGACATTTGTTCATGAGGTGGGATGTGTGATGCCTCCTAAAGATAAGCAAAGGAAATCAAATTAGAGGTTTTGAAATGGAGAGGCCGTGGGAATATCCCC
This sequence comes from Ranitomeya imitator, assembly GCF_032444005.1. Taxonomy (NCBI): domain Eukaryota; kingdom Metazoa; phylum Chordata; class Amphibia; order Anura; family Dendrobatidae; genus Ranitomeya; species Ranitomeya imitator. The sequence continues at coordinate 316,529,029 of NC_091286.1, read as the reverse complement.
TTAGCTATCTGGAGTCCTTCTGCTGGAGGTGTGAATTGTGTCCATGTAGTGAGTCATAAATTCAGGTGTTAAATTGAGTCCAATTGTCAAAGAATTGAACATCCTTATTAGTTTCAATTTCCAAATTCTTCTCTCTTTGTTGTCCTTAAAATTACCTTTTAGTATTAACACTTTTAAATTTATCTTACAGTGTTCAGGTCCAGTGTCATTTATGAACAAACAAAGTAGAACCCTGTAGCGCTGTAGCATGCATACATGAAATATACGAAATTTGAATTGCATTACTGCTCTAGAAAATATGAAAAATCGAGAATACTTAGCGCATAAACTGGCCTATTTATGTGTACCCAGCAGCCACGATAAGGCGATTTTCGTTGCTGTGACGTATCCGGTAGGGGATTCATCTAATGGGCTGAGAGCCTACATTTATATGGAAGGTGGGATCCTGTTGTAATTAAAATCGCCAGTGTCATTTTGGGGCATAAAAGTATTTACCGTACATCAATTTTTCTGGCTACAGTACTACAATATAACAGTTTTTTACAGTACATAAAGAAAAAATAAGAAATTTACAGAATAGGTAGTCATTAAATACTTTATCTAACTGACATTTTCAAACTGAGAGACTGGCCTAATCAGTGTGGCGCCCCCTGGTTGTTTTTGAGGTACAGCTGGGGCTGCAGTTTTTATAGAAGTGATAGAAACCCGGACATCTTTTTGTCAGGGTGCAGCAATGTCTGCTTTAGCAACATAAATAGAAATATTCTAGCTGAGCGTTTTGCAAAAATGTTATAAATCTGTAAGAGCTCCTGGTCAGTTCTGACAGCTCTCCAGGCACTCCCTTCCTTCAATGTTAAAGATAGCAGCAGGGAGATGGAGGGAGTTGTGGACACATCTTAAGAGTGGAGAGTGGGAAAAGTTATCTATGGTCTCAGGGAAAGCAGAGAAAAATAGACTACAAATAAGAAGGACAGCACATGAAGGTGAAATGAGAGCAGAGTAAGAAGATATCATTATATAAGATCTAATGAAGACTGCAGCACACTGGATAGACATAGAGATGGACATAACGACCGTGGTCCAAGAGGTCAAGACCAGGCCCGTGCGGGTGAGGGGCCTGCCGGCACCAGCACAGACTTTAACTGGATGTGCATCCTTGGATGCAATACCAGGATAGAGGACAAATACTAGGATGGGGTCATGATGAGGGACATATATAGCAGGATGGAGGCCATATATACCAGGGTGCAGGAGGCCCAGTCAAAATCTTGCACAGGGGCCCATCGAACTCTAGTTATGCCACTGCATAAAGATCATATCCAGCCTGTCTTAGTGGGGGGGACACTCCTACAAGAAAAACATCTGAAACTTGAAATGAGTGAAAAAAACATGGAAACCAAGTTCAATTTTAGTAATTAAAAGTTAGCACTAACATATGTAAAAATAATTTTTCGATGTCAAAGGTGCCCGTAGCAGTTAATATTTTGCTGAAATAGACAATCACAGTAACATTTATCTGTAAGCCTCTAGAAATATTTTTGACTATGACTATTTTCTGTTTTTCTATGGTTAAAATAAGAGGTTACACAATGTAAAATGTTTTTTCTATCAGTACATAGGGGTATAACTGAAACAGAACTGAAATAAAAAAAATTGTGGACCTGTGAAGAATAAAAAATAAATAAAAAAAAATACTAGTATATTAAAAATTTGCCACAGATTATAGTTAGAGAACTGTACAGTTTAGATGAATGCTAGGTTATACATTTTGATATCCACTGTCAAGCACCAACTCCAAAACCTGAGGTTTTTGGAAGACATCTAGAAAGAAGCCTATCTGGCTGTTGCTGGGTATTACACTTCTGCTCCCTATTAACAGGAGGAAGATGTACAGTACCCAGGCTTGGCAGCTATACAGTTGATGGAGCTGTGTAAAGGTACCATTACACTAAACGACTTACCACTTACCAACGATCACGACCAGCGATACGACCTGGCCGTGATCGTTGGTAAGTCGTTGTGTGGTTGCTGGGGAGCTGTCACACAGACAGCTCTCTCCAGCGACCAACGATCCGGGGAAAGACTTCGGCATCGTTGAAACTGTCTTCAACGATGCCGAAGTCCCCGGGTAACCAGAGTAAACATCGGGTTACTAAGTGCAGGGCCGCGCTTAGTAACCCGATATTTACCCTGGTTACCATTGTAAAAGTTAAAAAAAAAAAACAGTGCATACTTACATTCCGATGTCTGTCACGTCCCCCGCCGTCAGCTTCCCTGCACTGACTGTGTCAGTGCCGGCCGTAAAGCAGAGCACAGTGATGACGTCACTGCTGTGCTCTGCTTTACGGCCGGCAGTGCTGACAGTCAGTGCAGGGAAGCACTGACTGTCAGCGCTGTTTTTTTTTTTTTAACTTTTACAATTGCAACCAGGGTAAATATCGGGTTACTAAGCATGGCCCTGCACTTAGTAACCCGATGTTTACCATGGTTACAAGTGAACACATCGCTGGATCGGCGTCACACACGCCGATCCAGCGATGACAGCGGGTGATCAGCGACCAAAAAAAGTTCCTGATCATTCCCCACGACCAACGATCTCCCAGCAGGGGCCTGATCGTTGGTCGCTGTCACACATAAGGAGATCGTTAGCGAGATCGTTGCTACGTCACAAAAAAGCGTGACATTGCAACGATATCATTAACGATATCGTTATGTGTGAAGGCACCTTAACTCACCACATCCAGGCTTCAAGAGCAGCAGATCGGTGAGGATTCTGAGTGTTGCACACTTACCGCTCAGATATAGATGACATGTAAGGATGGGCCATTAATATAAAAGTGTCAGACAATATATTTAATAATAATTGTGTGTTAATTGTAACAATAAGAGTTCCAGAGGATACAAAATAATTCTGTTAAAGTATAGAAGAAAAGAAACAAAGAAAGAAGGAAGGAGATCTTATGTGTAGAGTATAGATTCTAGTTTAGGAAACACCAGAACATTAAAGAACAAATGTCAGGAGGTGTAAGATCGATAGACCTTTTAATTATGTCCTGTGCAACATCAGAAAGTGATGTAGATATTGAAGGGAAAAAAAGCATTTCATCACTTGTGGAACTGAGCTGGGAAATGCTCCAACAAACTGCAGTGAGGAAATTCAGTATGTTAAGTGGTAAATCCCACAGAGGAGATTATTGTAATAGTCGGGCCCGTATATGGCATGTGTTAATATTTTAGTAGTGCTCTGTGTGAGACTATATCATTAATATGAATAATAAATAGATCTTTTTAATTTGAAAAATGAAAGCATGTGAAAACAGTAAGAGGCAAAACTCAGTATAATGAACCCTAGAGATAGATGTAAGTATGAACAAATCAATGATACTGACACCCAGAAGATGAAGTATGTTGTCTAAAGCCACATACTTAGATGTTCACATTACAAAACATTTCTGATCAGCACTACAGAGATGTTTGTGGTACACGGTCTGTGGTTGAATTTTGATTGCTGGAAGGTGTTTGTTTTACAGTGGGTACGGAAAGTATTCAGACCCATTTACATTTTTTACTCTTTGTTTCATTGCAGCCATTTGGTAAATTCCAAATAGTTAATTGTTTTCTCATTAATGTACACTCTGCACCCCATCTTGACTGAAATAAAACAGAAATGTAGTATTTTTTGCAAATTTATTAAAAAAGAAAAACTGAAATATCACATGGTCATAAATATTCAGACCCTTTGCTCAGTATTGAGTAGAAGCACCCTTTTGAGCAAGTACAGCCATGAGTCTTCTTGGGAATGATGCAACAAGTTTTTCACACCTGGATTTGGGGATCCTCTGCCATTCTTCCTTGCAGATCCTCTCCAGTTCCGTCAGGTTGGATGGTGAATGTTGATGGGCAGCCATTATCAGGTCTCTCCAGAGATGCTCAATTGGGTTTAGGTCAGGGCTCTGGCTGGGCCAGTCAAGAGGTCTAGAGCACTCTGAAAGAGATTTTCATCCAGGATATCTTTGTACTTGGCCACATTCATGTTTCCTTCAATGACAACTGGTCGTCCTGTCCCTCTGCAGCTGAAAAACACCTCCATAGTATGATGCTGCCACCTCCATGTTTCACTGTTAAGATTGTATTGGGCAGGTGATGAGCAGTGCCTTGTCTTCTCCACACATACTGCTTAGAATTATCACCAAAAAGGTTTATCTTTGTCTCCTCAGACCAGAGAATCTTATTTCTCATAGTCTGGGAGTCCTTCAGGTGTTTTTTTTAGCAAACTCTGAGAGGTCTTTCACATGTCTTGCACTGAGGAGAGGCTTCCTTCGGGCCACTGTGCCATAAAGGCCCAACTGCTGGAGGGCTGCAGTAATAGTTGACTTTGTGGAACTTTCTCCCATCTCCCTACTGCATCTCTGGAGCTCAACCACAGTGATCTTGGGGTTCTTCTTTACCTCTCTCACCAAGGCTATTCTCCCGTGATTACTCAGTTTGGCTGGATGGCCAGGCCTAGGAAGACTTCTGGTGGCACCAAACTTCTTCCATTTGAGGATTATGGGGGCCACTGTGCTCTTAGGAACCTTGAGTACTGCAGAAATTCTGTTGTAACCTTGGCCAGATCTGTGCCTTGCCACAATTCTGTGTCTGAGCTCCTTGGCCAGTTCCTTTGACCTCATGATTCTCATTTGGTCTGACAGGCACTGTGAGCTGTGAGGTCTTATATAGAAAGGTGTATGCCTTTCTACATCAAGTCCTATCAGATTAAACACAGCTGGCCTCCAATGAAGGAGTAGAACCATCTCAAGGAGGATCATAAGGAAATGGACATCATGTGACTTAAATATCAGTGTCTGAGAAAATGGTCTGAATACTTATGACCATGTGATATTTCAGTTTTTCTTTTTTTATTAAATTTGCAAAAATTCCACATTTCTGTTTTTTTTTCAGTCAAGATTGGGTGCACAGTGTGCATTAATGTGAAAAAAATGAACTTTTTTGAATTTACCAAATGGCTGCAATGAAACAAAGAGTGAGAAATTTAAATGGGTCTGAATACTTTCCGTACCAACTGCATATGTGAGCACTGTGCCTTAGATCAGATCGTATCTGAAGCCTCCATGGGGGTAAAATAGTTGTACAAATGTGGTAAATGTGCTAATTTCAGACTTGCAAACAATAAATGTAACTAAGTTCTCCAGTGTTATTGACAATGGATTGCTGAATTGTTTTGCCCCATGCTGAAACGCGGAGGACATAAATTCTCATATGCATCTCTCCATATATTGTACATTGTCCACAAGAAATGCATCCAAGGTACCAGTGCAATTCTGTAATACATCCTTTTTTAAGGAGCAATAGCTAAAAGAATGCAGTGTTTTGGCCACAAAATGGCCAGATATAGAAAAACAACATACAAACATGGGAACCACCAGGCCACTCCTTCTTCCTATTCCTGCTGATTCCTCCTCTGTAGTCAGAAAGAAAGCACTAGACAATAAAATTTAATGAAACCATGCAAAATAAAAGCACTATGTTGAAAAGATCAATTTGTGTACAGAGAGTTAGCATGATATACTATGTGAAATATACACAATAGTAAGATAAACCAAATAGTAAGATAAATAGTATAAGATAAGATAAATAGTAAGTAAGTAAGATAAATAGTAGTAAGATAGATAGTAAGTAATACAGTAGTAAGTAGTAATTAGTAGTAAAGTAGTAAGTAGTAAATAGTAAGTAATAGTAACTAAAATAAATAGTAAGATAAACCAAAATAAAAACGATGCTACAAAATATATCACTAATGTATCAACTTATCAACTTTACTAACCCCTTTCTGACCTTTGATGTACTATCCCGTCGAGATGACCTGGGCCTATCTGACCCTCGACGGGATAGTACTTCACAGCGATCGGCCACGCTCACGGGGGGAGCGTGGCCGATCGCGGCCAAGTGTCAGCTGCCTATCGCTGATGACATCCAGCACTATGTGCCAGGAGCAGTCACTGACCGCCCCAGCACATAAACCCCCGGCACACTGCGATCAAATATGATCGTGGTGTGCCGGCGGTATAGGGAAGCATCGCGCAGGGAGGGGGCTCCCTGCGGGCTTCCGTGAGACCCCCGCAGCAACGCGATGTGATCGCATTGCTGTGAGGGTCTCTTACCTCCTCCTCCTCCTTGCAGGCCCAGATCCAAGATGGCCGTGGCATCCGGGTCCTGCAGGAAGGGAGGTGGCTTACCAAGTGCCTGCTCAGAGCAGGCGCTCGGTAAGCCTGCAGAGCTGTAAGTCAGATCGCTGATCTGACAGAGTGCTGTGCAAACTGTCAGATCAGCGATCTGTGATGTCCCCCCCTGGGACAAAGTAAAAAAAAAATTTCCACATGTGTAAAAAAAAAAAAAAATTCCTAAATAAAGAAAAAAAAAATATTATTCCCATAAATACATTTCTTTATCTAAATAAAAAAAAACAATAAAAGTACACATATTTAGTATCGCCACATCCGTAACGACCCAACTTATAAAACTAACCCACTAGTTAACCCCTTCAGTAAACACCGTAAGAAAAAAAAAAAAAACGAGGCAAAAAACAACGCTTTATTATCATACTGCCGAACAAAAAGTGTAATAACACGCGATCAAAAAGACAGATATAAATAACCATGGTACTGCTGAAAACGCAATCTTGTCCCGCAAAAAAAGAGCCACCATACAGCATCATCAGCAAAAAAATAAAAAAGTTATAGTCCTCAGAATAAAGCGATGCAAAAATAATTATTTTTTCTATAAAATAGTTTTTATCGTATAAATGCGCCAAAACATAAAAAAAGATATAAATGAGGCATCGCTGTAAACGTACTGACCTGAAGAATAAAACTGCTTTATCAATTTTACCAAATGCGGAACGGTATAAACACCTTCCCAAAAGAAATTCATAAATAGTTGGTTTTGGTCATTCTGCCTCACAAAAATCGGAATAAAAAGCGATAAAAAAAGTCACGTGCCCAAAAATGATACCAATAAAAACGTCAACTCGTCCTGCAAAAAACAAGACCTCACATGACTCTGTGGACCAAAATATGGAAAAATTATAGCTCTCAAAATGTGGTAACGCAAAAAATATTTTTTGCAATAAAAAGCGTCTTTCAGTGTGTGACGGCTGCCAATCATAAAAATCTGCTAAAAAACCCACTATAAAAGTAAATCAAACCCTCCTTCATCACCCCCTTAGTTAGGGAAAAATTAAAAAAATGTATTTATTTCCATTTTCCTATTAGGGTTAGGGCTAGGGTTAGGGTTACGGCTAGGGTTAGGGCTAGGGTTAGGGTTAGGACTAGGGTTAGGGTTAGGGCTAGGGTTAGGGCTAGGGTTAGGGTTAGGGCTAGGGTTAGGGTTAGGGCTAGGGTTAGGGATAGGGCTAGGGTTAGGGTTGGGGCTAGGATTAGGGTTAGGGCTAGGGTTAGGGTTGGGGCTAGGGTTAAGGCTACAGTTAGGGTTGGGGCTAAAGTTAGGGTTAGGGTTGGGGCTAAAGTTAGGGTTAGGGTTTGGATTACATTTACGGTTGGGAATAGGGTTGGGATTAGGGTTAGGGGTGTGTCTGGGTTAGAGATGTGGTTAGGGTTACCATTGGGATTAGGGTTAGGGGTGTGTTTGGATTAGGGTTTCAGTTATAATTGGGGGGTTTCCACTGTTTAGGCACATCAGGGGCTCTCCAAACGCGACATGGCGTCCGATCTCAATTCCAGCCAATTCTGCGTTGAAAAAGTAAAACAGTGTTCCTTCCCTTTCGAGCTCTCCCGTGTGCCCAAACAGGGGTTTACCCCAACATATGGGGTATCAGCTTACTCAGGACAAATTGGTCAACTTTTGGGGTCCAATTTCTCCGGTTACCCTTGGGAAAATATAAAACTGGGGGCTTAAAAATCCTTTTTGAGGGAAAAAAAATGATTTTTTATTGTCACGGCTCTGCATTATAAACTGTAGTGAAACACTTGGGGGTTCAAAGTTCTCACAACACATCTAGATAAGTTCCTTGGGGGGGTCTAGTTTCCAATATGGGGTCACTTGTGGGGGGTTTCTACTATTTAGGTACATTAGGGGCTCTGCAAGCGCAATGGGACGCCTGCAGACCAATCCATCTAAGTCTGAATTCCAAATGATGCTCCTTCCCTTCTGAGCTCTGCCATGTGCTCAAACGGTGGTTCCCCCCCACATATCGGGTATCAGCGTACTCAAGACAAATTGGACAACAACTTTTGCAGTCCAATTTCTCCTGTTACCCTTGGAAAAATACAAAACTGGGGGCTAAAAAATAATTTTTGTGGAAAAAAAAATATTTTTTATTTGCACAGCTCTGCATTATAAACTGTAGTGAAACACTTGGGGGAGCAAAGTTTTCACAACACATCTAGATAAGTTCCTTGGGGGGTCTAGTTTCCAATATGGGGTCACTTGTGGGGGGTTTCTACTTTTTAGGTACATTAGGGGCTCTGCAAACGCAATGTGATGCCTGCAGACCATTCCATCTAAGTCTGCATTCCAAATGGCCCTCCTTCCCTTCCGAGCCCTCCCATGCGCCCAAACGGTGGTTCCCCCCCACATATCGGGTATCAGCATACTCAGGACAAATTGGACAACAACATTGAAACCCCCCACAAGTGACACCATTTTGGAAAGTAGACCCCCTAAGGAACTTATCTGGATGTGTGGTGAGCACTTTGACCCACCAAGGGCTTCACAGAAGTTTATAATGCAGAGCCGTAAAAATAAAACAAAAATTTTTTCTCACAAAAATTATTTTTTAGCCCCCAGTTTTGTATTTTTCCGAGGGTAAAATTAAAGTTATGAATATGGACTCCACTCCCATAGGGGTGGAGCCGCATATTCATTCCTCTAATGAGTGGTAACGGTGACCGCTGACAGAGGAAGAGGCTGCGGCACCCGGAGACCATCTGTCCGGGAGAAGGAGCCATGGACGCCAGGAGCAGGTAAGTATGTCATATTTACCTGTCCACGTTCCACCCGCCGGGCACCGCTCCATCTTCCGCGTCCTCTTGCTCTGACTGTTCAGGTCAGAGGGTGCAATGACGTACTAGTCTGCGCGCCGCCCTCTGCCTGAACAGTCAGTGCGGAGAGACGCCGAGACGGGACGCTGAGGAGCTGCGGGCAGCAAGAGAGGTGAGTATGTCTTTTTTTTTATTATTGCAGCAGCAGCATTATGTATTGCACAGATTTATATGGAGCATCTATGGGGCCATACTGAACGGTGCAGAGCATTTTATATGGCACAGCTTTATATGGAGCATCTATGGGGCCATACTGAACGGTGCAGAGCATTATATATGGCACAGCTTTATATGGAGCATCTATGTGGCCATAATGAACGGTGCAGAGCATTATATATGGCACAGCTTTATGTGGAGCATCTATGGGGCCATAATGAACGGTGCAGAGCATTATATATGGCACAACTTTATGTGGAGCATCTATGGGGCCATACTGAACGGTGCAGAGCATTATTTATTGCACAGCTTTATATGGAGCATCTATGGGGCCATAATGAACGGTGCAGAGCATTATATATGGCACAGCTTTATATGGAGCATCTATGGGGCCATAATGAACGGTGCAGAGCATTATATATGGCACAACTTTATGTGGAGCATCTATGGGGCCATACTGAACGGTGCAGAGCATTATTTATTGCACAGCTTTATATGGAGCATCTATGGGGCCATAATGAACGGTGCAGAGCATTATATATTGCACAGCTTTATGTGGAGCATCTATGGGGTAATACTGAACGGTGCAGAGCATTATATATGGCACAGCTTTATATGGAGCATCTATGGGGCCATAATGAACGGTGCAGAGCATTATACATTGCACAGCTTTATGTGGAGTATCTATGGGGTCATACTGAACGGTGCAGAGCATTATATATGGTACAGCTTTATATGGAGCATCTATGGGGCCATAATGAACGGTGCAGAGCATTATTTATTGCACAGCTTTATGTGGAGCATCTATGGGGTCATACTGAACGGTGCAGAGCATTATATATGGCACAGCTTTATATGGAGCATCTATGGGGCCATAATGAACGGTGCAGAGCATTATTTATTGCACAGCTTTATGTGGAGCATCTATGGGGTCATACTGAACGGTGCAGAGCATTATATATGGCACAGCTTTATATGGAGCATCTATGGGGCCATAATGAACGGTGCAGAGCATTATATATGGCACAGCTTTATGTGGAGCATCTATGGGGCCATAATGAACAGTGCAGAGCATTATATGTGGCACAGCTTTATGTGGAGTATCTATGGGGTCATACTGAACGGTGCAGAGCATTATATATGGTACAGCTTTATATGGAGCATCTATGGGGCCATAATGAACGGTGCAGAGCATTATATATGGCACAGCTTTATATGGAGCATCTATGGGGCCATAATGAACGGTGCAGAGCATTATATATGGCACAACTTTATGTGGAGCATCTATGGGGCCATACTGAACGGTGCAGAGCATTATTTATTGCACAGCTTTATATGGAGCATCTATGGGGCCATAATGAACGGTGCAGAGCATTATATATTGCACAGCTTTATGTGGAGCATCTATGGGGTCATACTGAACGGTGCAGAGCATTATATATGGCACAGCTTTATATGGAGCATCTATGGGGCCATAATGAACGGTGCAGAGCATTATACATTGCACAGCTTTATGTGGAGTATCTATGGGGTCATACTGAACGGTGCAGAGCATTATATATGGTACAGCTTTATATGGAGCATCTATGGGGCCATAATGAACGGTGCAGAGCATTATATATGGCACAGCTTTATATGGAGCATCTATGGGGCCATAATGAACGGTGCAGAGCATTATTTATTGCACAGCTTTATGTGGAGCATCTATGGGGTCATACTGAACGGTGCAGAGCATTATATATGGCACAGCTTTATATGGAGCATCTATGGGGCCATAATGAACGGTGCAGAGCATTATTTATTGCACAGCTTTATGTGGAGCATCTATGGGGTCATACTGAACGGTGCAGAGCATTATATATGGCACAGCTTTATATGGAGCATCTATGGGGCCATAATGAACGGTGCAGAGCATTATATATGGCACAGCTTTATGTGGAGCATCTATGGGGCCATAATGAACAGTGCAGAGCATTATATGTGGCACAGCTTTATATGGAGCATCTATGGGGCCATAATGAATGGTGCAGAGCATTATATGTGGCACAGCTTTATGTGGAGCATCTATGGGGCCATAATGAACAGTATGGAGCATTATATGTGGCACAGCTTTATATGGAGCATCTATGGGGCCATAATGAACGGTATGGAGCATCTATTTTTATTTTTGAAATTCATCGGTAGCTGCTGCATTTTCCACCCTAGGCTTATACTCGAGTCATTAAGTTTTCCCAGTTTTTTTGTGGCAAAATTAGGGGGGTTGGCTTATACTCGAGTTGGCTTATACTCGAGTATATACGGTAATTTTGTACAAAAAAGAAAAAATATATACCTGGTGCACAGGCCATAAATTACCATCCATATTAGCTCAATGTGAAGTACAATTTGTTATCTTTTGTCTGATATGACGTGTCTTATACTTTTCTTCTAGGAGAAACCACTGCTATGGCTTGTATGTATGTTGTTTTTTTCTATATATGGTTTGACAAAGGCCGTATTGTGGTCAAAATGTCATTTTTTTGCATTTATATGCTATTGTTCCATTAAAGAATTTATACTGTGATCGTTCTGGTGCCTCGAATACATTTCTTGTGGACTAGGTGGAAAGTTGCCCAAATTAAGCACAGAGCTTAATATTTTTCATTGTTAAAGAAGCGCTCTCATCAAAGTTTTTATCCTCTTAATATATTGCAGTCATCATATTATATGGCAATGTGTACTTACAATTGCTTTTTTGCCTTTCTATTCAGCTAATTCTTCTCCTTTCTCTGCTCTATGTAGAAGCAGGAAGTATCTTGTCCGTGCAGAAATCTTTTCCCTCTTCAACTCCTGACCCTGGTTCTCTGGTCCTCCCCCTTGCAGTGTCTTATGACTCATACAGGGAAAATTGACCTCCTGTCTCTACATAGAGCTTAGAAAGATTCAGCTAGTCAGTTTTTAATCACCTGATGTCATAGACTTAATGGAAAACAGAAGAATTAACTGGGTAGATAGGCAACATGAGTAATTGTAAGTGTACAGTGCTTAATAATATAATGATTGCAATATATTAAGAGGATAAAAATGTTGATAGGAGTGCTAATTAGAGTTTGTGTACATTTATTCCCAAGACCTTGTGTAATGGCCACGCCAGTAATTTGTGGTCAATGGACAGTAGCCCTGAGAACTGCCTCCTACCTCCCAGCAGCACCATTGGTGGACAAATCTAAAGGAAAAACGAATGATGCTGGGAACTGGACTATGGTCCAGAGATCACAGATTACTGACATGATCCTGTGAATCAATTCATATTAACTTTACTAATAATAATTAATCATTCTTTCTGGAATAAGAGAAAGAAATGTTTTGTATCTTGCTAAAATTAGTGAAAACATTTTTTAAAGAAGCAGTCCCATCAAAGTTTTTATCAAAGTTTTGCAATCATATTATGTTGCACTGTGTACTTACAATTGCCCATTTTGCCCTCCTACCCAGTTAATGTTCTGTTTTCCATTAGGCCTCTAACATCACGTGATTAAAAACTGACTAGCTGAATCCTTTTAAGCAATATGTAGAAACAGGGGGTCAATATTCTTTGCATGAGTCACTGCAAATTTGAGTTGAGAGAAATGAGTTATACAGGGACAAGAGCCTTCCTGTTTCTATGTAGAGCAGAGAAAAGTGAAGAATTTACTGTGTAGAAAGGTAAAATGAGCAATTGCAAGTACAGAGTGCTATATAATATGATGATTACAATATATTAAGAGAATGAAAACTTTGATGGGAGTGATTCTTTAACAAAAGAAGAAAGTACTGCTAAAATCAGTCAAGCTTTCTTACGCCCAGCTTTGGCTATATGTATGTTTTAGAGCAAAAATAATGAGTACAACAACCATGATAGCAGGCGTAGCAGCCAGGGGTCCATCTTAACACAGAAGTCATGAGCAGGTATTGATTACTGAGAAAAGAGGGAAGAATAGATGAAGAAATCAAATGACAATCATTGGAAAATCAAGGAACATCTGTTAAGGATAGATCCAAAGTATCCATAATCTTTCCATATTCTAAACTCTTGATGCTAAAGGTGGTCCCACAGAGTGAAACCCTAATACCAGTTTGATTTTTGGGGCCCAACAGTTCCTTGTTAAATTTATGCTTCAAGTGTATTGATGTAAGGAAGCAGGAAAGATAAAAACCAAATGTCAAAAAAGGAAAAAAAAATAATATCTATGGTTTGAACTTTCTGTGCAAATGACAGAGATATTGCTTCAAAAAGTAAAATGGCGAAAAAATCTGTGAATTTGAATTAGAAATAAAAATAGCAAAAATGTAGCAAACAATAATAGTAGTTGTTGTAGAGCAAATGTGTGGGTATATCAAAATTTGGACATAACATTATTTGAGAAGTTTTACTTTTGAAAGCATAGAAATGAAGGATTGATCTGCTTTTTCAGTTTACTGCGCCATGCTTCATTTTCATCCCAAGGTTAGAACATTCATTCTCTGAATACTTAAAAAAAGGCCACCCCAGGATTTGAGGCTCCAGTCAGAGACAGAAAATCAAAATCACAGCGTGGGACAAATGTATGAAAAAGAACACAAGCAATAATAATAACAAAAATATATTGCACCACTTTGAGAAAGCTACTTAAAAGGCATTAAGAAAAAAGAAACATGGAGCAGTTGACAGTGATTTTACTACAAGTATTTTTGGAATCTTGGAACTTGGGAGAAACTCTCGCTTTTTCTATACTTTCAAAGGAAATTTACAGAACACTGTTATGTATAATGAATTTAACACGCTTATGCAAAAATGACTCTTACAAAGGACAATGAATCCTGATGAGACATCAATGAAGGCAGAATACATATCAGTTTCAGGCATTGTAAGGTAGAAAGTATCATTTATGAAGTGCAACAAAGTGCAAACATAAAAGTTGGAGAACCTGCTCTTGCCCACAATTTTAATACACCGGATTTTGCGGTTTATAAGATGCACCAGATTATAAGACGCACCCCAAATTTTGGGGAGAAAAATAGGGAAAAAAACTTTATTTAACAAAATGGTCGTGCTGGTAAGGTATATTCAAATTATAAGACGCAGCCCTATTTTCCCCAAAATTTTGGAAAACATTGTGCGTCTTATAATCCAAAAAATACAGTGCTTACTAAGTTTAACAAGGAGCCAAATGTGTGTATTGTATAGTTTAATGTGGGACATTTGTTTGTTACTGTTGCTCAGCCCCCTCTCTACAAACAGTGTCTATTAGTGATGAGCGAATATACTCGTTACTCGAGATTTCTCGAGCATGCTCGGGGGTCCTCCGAGTATATTTTAGTGCTCGGAGATTTAGTTTTTCTTGCCGCAGCTGAATGATTTACATATGTTAGCCAGCATAAGTACATGTGGGGATTCCCTAGCAACCAGGCAACCCCCACATGTACTTATGCTGGCTAACAGATGAAAATCATTCAGCTGCGGCAAGAAAAACGAAATCTCCGAGCACTAAAATATACTCGGAGGACCCCCGAGCATGCTCAAGAAATCTCGAGTAACGAGTATATTTGCTCATCACTAGTGTCTACCAAAGATCCCAGAAACATATCTCTTCATTGTCTTGCTCTTTTTGCCCTCTAGGGAGGCTATGCTTCTCAGAACTAATGAAACTCAGCCTGACACATCAAGACCAAGATTTGCATGAACAATGCCAGTCTTGATGAGGGGGCTAGTTGGAGTCAAACATGATTCATTAAGAGTCCTTCACCTCTAAAAAGGAATATGTCAACAGATTTTGCTATGTAATCTGAGAGCAGTATGCATTAGGGACTGATATACTGATGTTAGTGATGTCACTTATTAGGCTGTGCACTGTTGTTTCAATACAGTAAGTGTTTTATCAGCAGTTTATCACTGCCAGACTAGTTCCTGCATGCCTTCTGATTCAACAACTCCCCCAGCACTAAAGGGATACTTCAGGGAGATAAAACATTTTTGTAATGTCCCTGCTAAAGTAAACTCTAAAGATGAGATGCCCAGTGCACTCCAGTGAGTTACAGTCAGTTTGAGAAAAGGCGGTGTGGCACCGTACCCTGTTCTATGTAGAGAAACAGCTATTAACAGGATAGTAACAGCATGGAGCTGCACACTCCTGTCATATCACAGACAGTGAAGAGCAGCTCCTGTCACACCAGTCCCCTGATAATGACTCCCAGTCTGCAGTCTGAGGTGAGGGGTTGTACCTCCATCTTGAAGTAGCAGTCAACCCCCTCCATCACTGCACGGCTACTAGCCAGGGGCAGGCCATGCCCCTAAGGCTACTTTCACACATCAGGTTTTTGCCGTCAGGCAAAATCTGGCGAATTTTGAAAAAAACAGATTCGGCAAAAGTTGCAGCCAGATCCCTTTTTTCTCATAGACTTATATTGATTGCGACGGATGGCCTCACATTTCATGTTTTTTGCCAGATCCATTGAAAATCCGTTTTTCGGCAACCGGAGAATACGGACATAGGAACATTTTTTCTGTCCGTCAAAAAACCAACAACGACGGATCCGGTGAAAAATGGGTGAAACGTGAGGCCAAATCATGGAATGCGGCAAAGGACTCGTTTTTTTTTAACAAATCATGCATTTTTAATTCTGGAGTCTCTCTCTCCCAGAATCCAAAAAGAGCCGGCAGATCCACAAACTCGGATTCGGCAAAAAAAAACGGATCCGTCACATCAGTTTTTCACAATTTACGATGTATCAGTTTTTTTTTCAAAATTCACCGGATTTAGCCTGACGGCAAAAACCTGATGTGTGAAAGTAGCCTAACATGTCCCTTTAGCTCAGACTGCAGGCAAGTAAACATTATTAGGGGGCTGATGCACCAAACTGCTCACCCCTGTGTCTCCAGACAGTGTGCAGCTCTATGCTGTTACTATCAGCCAGTCTCCTGATAATCGCTGTTCCTCTGCAGAGAATGGGGGTTTGTGGCCATGCCCCTATTCTATATTTGGCTGTTAGTTACAGAAGGGGGCTGAACATTGATGTGTGATGCAATGTCGAGAAGGGTGGGGTAAGCAGTGAGGAGGAGCTGCCGTCACACAGAATTAAAGGTGTTCTGAAGATAATAAAAGTGCACCTCATCTTTATAGTTTATGAGGGAAGGGATAGTACAAAATGTTTTATTTCCCCGGAGTACCCCTTTAACATCTTACTGTCAATAGACAATTTCTTACTGTAGACGGGGACTGGAGTAGCTGGCAAAAGGTACGTCAGAGTTTGTCATGAGTTTGATGAGCTATGGTATCCCGTCCTGGCCTAGCTCTGCCCATTTTGACAAAGTTGGGCAAAAAAGGTAAGAAAATGCCAAAAGTCAAAAAATTTTATTTGTCAAAATGTTTTATGCCAGATTTCTGCTGAATACAGTTTGCTGAATTGAGGCCTTAGTGTTATGCAGCAGGGACACCCAAGATAGTTGAACATCACAGAAAATCCAATTCAAAATAATAGTGGTAATAATAAGAATAATCTTTATTTTTATATAGCGCCAACATATTCCATAGCGCTTTACAGTTTGCACACATTATCATTACTGTCCCCGATGGGGCTCATAGTGGTATTTATGTACTGACAGTACATGTCATCTAAACTGTGTAACGCAAAACATGGGGCAGCCAGTGCTAAAGAGACAGAAAAATAAAATCTGGCGGAGCAAAAATTCACTGCTAATTCCATCTAAATCTTTATATATATAGTCATACAATATTGTGTAAAACTGTATTAATCTTAGATAAATGTTTCTAAAGAGTTGAAAATAATGAATTGCAACAATAATCTCCTAATCCATTTCTTTATGCCAAATTTGAAATTATACCTACAGTGCTAAACTCCGGACCTAGTCAATCAGTCCTAATGTATTAGTCAATACACTTAAACTATACATACAGTAGAAGTATGCTATAAAGTTACACCAGCATTGTTTTAATATTTCAATTGTTCTTGTCTCATAAATGATGTGTGAAAGTGTCTAGATTTATTTAGGTATCATTGTTTTACAAAAAGCTTTCTCACTTCTATAAAGAATGTATTTCTGTTAATTAGTTCTGTAAACACCATTACAGTCTGTGAAAGAACACTTCACACTGAGCTGACTTGTGCATGCCCTAGATACCCATCTACAAAGTTTATTTGAGCTCTGTAATGCTGGTGGTTCAAAGTAACCCTGTTCATAATTATATTATTAGTTAGACTTACCATTTAAAACTGTTCTCGAGATAGTAATCATCTTTAGATTTGAAAAAGTCATGATCTAAAACATTTGTATTTAAATTGGAGGCTTCCTCCTCTTATTTGACTACTTCTGAACTATCTATAGACTTTGAATGTCCAGGTGGTCCACACTTTACTCAATGACTAGTGTTGAGCGATACCGTCCGATACTTGAAAGTATCGGTATCGGATAGTATCGGCCGATACCCGAAAAATATCGGATATCGCCGTTACCGATATCCGATACCAATACAAGTCAATGGGACATCAAGTATCGGAAGGTATTCTCATGGTTCCCAGGGTCTGAAGGAGAGGAAACTCTCCTTCAGGCCCTGGGATCCATAGGGATGTGTAAAATAAAGAATTAAAATAAAAAATATTGATATATTTACCTCTCCGGCGGCCCCTGAACTCAGCGCGGGTAACCGGCAGGCTTCTTTGTTCAAAATCAGCGCTTTTAGGACCTGAGAATCATGTCCCGGCTTCTGATTGGTCGCGGGCCGCCCATGTGACCGCCACGCGACCAATCACAAGCCGCGACGTCACCGCAAGCTATTAACGCGCTCATTTTTAAAAATGAGCGCGTTAATGACTTCGGATCTCGGTATCGGAATTCCGATACCGCAAGTATCGGCCAATACCCGATACTTGCGGTATCAGAATGCTCAACACTATCAATGACATTCTAAAACATCAATGCAACCTGAGCAGCTTGAGGGACATCGTGCAGCTCTGGAAATGGGGAGCTAGCTGTCAGACACAAACTCCACAGTGAAGGCATTATCATTATCATCTACTATATAATTGTCTAAGGGGTACTTTGTCTGTCTATCTTTCTGTCTGTCTGTCCCGGAAATCCCACGTCGCTGATTGGTCAATCAGCGACAGGCACAGTCCGGCCGAGAATTAGTCCTAACCTATTTCCGTCCAGTCAGTGCCCGGCACCCGCTCCATACTCCCCTCCAGTCAGCGCTGACACAGGGTTAATGGCAGCATTAACGGACCGCGTTATGCCGCTGGTAACGCACTCTGTTAACGCTGCTATTAACCCTGTGTGACCAACTTTTTACTATTGATGCTGCCTATGCAATAGTAAAAAGATCTAATGTTAAAAATAATTTAAAAAAAAAACCTATTCTCATCTTCCGTCATCCGCCGATACACGCGCGGCTGCCACCAGCTTCCGTTCCCAGAGATGCATTGTGAAATTACCCAGAAGACTTAGCAGTCTCGCGAGACTGCTAAGTCATCTGAGTAATTTCGCAATGCATCTCTGGGAACGGAAGCTGGCGGCAGCAGCGCGCACATAGGGACAGCTTCACTGGACAACGACGGGTGAGTATATAACTATTTTTTATTTTAATTATTTTTTTAACAGGGATATGTTGTCCACACTGGTATATATTATGGGGGCTGTGTTATATACTGCGTGGCTGCTATATACTACGTGGCCAGTGTTATATAGTGCGTGGGCTGTGTTATATACTATGTGGCCTGTGTTATATACTGCATGGGCTGTGCTATATATTACGTGGGCTGTGTTATATACTACATAGCTGTGCTATATACTGCGTGGCTGCTATATACTACGTGGGCAGTGTTATATACTACGTGGGCAGTGTTATATACTGCGTGGTCTGTGTTATATACTATGCGGTCTGTGTTATATACTGCGTGGGCTGTACTATAAATTATTTGGGCTGTGTTATATATTACGTGGGCTGTGTTAGATACTGCGTGGCTGCTATATACTACGTGGGCAGTGTTATATACTACGTGAGCTGTGTTATATACTGCGTGGGCTGTGTTTATAGAATTATAGAATAATTATAGAACCAAAAACACATGGGCTACTTGCACAGTGAACAAGTCTGTAAAAACCTGTTCACACCACCAAGAAACTTGAAGACACAAAAAGAGCACAGCGAGGTCAAAAATACTCTGTTGTAAAGAAGTCACAGTAAATGAGCAAGTGCTAGTAAAAAAATGAAACAAATACAGGGTATTTAGTTAATACTTTTTTTGCAAAAAAAAATGTATATTAAGCTGCTCCACCAATCGCCAAGGTATACCCATAATAGAGCCGTCCTATCTATATTATGTATAGATATTATATATTATATATATAATCCCTATCTGATGTATTAAAAACCTGATCATCTGTATAGTACCTGTATAAGCAAGGTTCAGAGAGAAAATATCCATGTGGACATGCAGGATGGAACAGCTTTAGTGCAAATGGCCCACAGAGGAGTAGTGGACTCCCCAGTCTTGTAGAAACAAGAGAACAATTATAGAATGTATGAATCGATGTAGTAGAGTAGAAAAATCTAGGTCTACATTATAAGGAGTGTCCAGTCCTTCCTTCATATTAGTTGAATATTGGATTGGAACCTTACTTGTGCACCCACGAAGCAGGAGAGCCATGCATCTTGTTGATCATATGCTACAAGGTTTTTTAAATTCTTCTCAAGAATCCCTTCCACAATAAACAAGTAATATAATATTTGATTCTGTTTTTTCACATGCACCCAAACGTTTGAGAATTATTTCATGCTAGGTAAATAGTTTTTCTGTTGATCTTCAAAATGTTCCCTTAATTTCTTAAGCACCAAGTCCCAGCAAATATATTAAAGAAATGTGCAAAGCTTGCATAGTTTCATTTAGGAGAACAAAGAATTATTCTGTTAATTAATGTGCTTACTTACTTAGTCACACATTCAATAGTGTATGCAAAAGACAAAAGTTGTCATTTCCTTCACCGGTAATTATATCAGTTTGTTGCTGCGGACCTCCAACATGCTAACAAGCTAGGACGCTGCTTTATTAGAATTCACTCTGCTCTGCCGTCCTATGCATATTTATTATGTGAGAGAATGGGATTCTCTTCTTTCCTTCACTAATTTAAAAGAAGATATCCTCGATGAAATGTATTCAAATATTTTGACATTTTGCTTCACCTCACTTACAGAGCAGAAATTGTTTCTGACAGTTATTATACAGTATGGAATCCTGCTGCTTCTTTCTGCTGTAGCACAGGTTCAAAAGACGGAGAAATTGCGTTTTGTTCAAAGAGAGAATATCTTGGCCCAGAAATAAGAACACTGTCAGCTGTGATTCACAAAAAGTTTAGATATGATCAGCTTTCAAACTTAACATGTATTTGGTCCTTCAAGCTGAGCAAGAAGCTGAGTGTTGGACAGCTTGTCATTTTCTTGCTTTTTTAATGTAAAATGATGCCAAGCACAAAAGCTTTAATGGGAGAAGGAGGCGCTCTGTCATCACACTTAATATTACAAAGATATCAGAAAGGGTTAATATCAAACTTTATTACACTCCATGGCAATGAGGTGATTTTGTTATTTAACTGGACTTTTGTTTGTCAGATGCTAAAGATCTAAGGGCAATTGCTTGGAAAGCTACTTAAAAGGAAATTTATCACCAGGCTTTTTTTTTTCTTGAAAAGTCTAAATTACTCCACGTAGTTTTACAAGAGCCACGGTTCTGCTCAAGGGCTTGACACATAACATGGGACTTATAACCAAGTAAAACATCACTGGAAAGAGATAAAAAAAAATCAGACATCCTTTTCATCTCATTGTAGCTCCAATTGTGTTCGCACTGCATTGATTCATCAGGCTCATTTTTATTCTCTTTCGAGTGGAAAGCGGTGGAGCTGAGTTTTAGCAGAATTGGCTATAAATATATTTACCTTCCTGATTTTAAGCTCAGAAACGATTTGTTTCCATCAGATTGTACTGTAGGCTGTCTCTAATGTCTAATGAATGTCTCATAGTGTCTAATACAGGATCAGTAATTAAAAAATGGAAGTATATATATCTTTCAGATGTCATGCCCTATTCCCATCAGCCATGCATTGGTCAAAGATAATGTATGGCTGGTATGGTTATCAAACCTGACTAAGGTTAATTGTAGAACAATGACAAAAAACAGTAAGAGTAAATGTACATATTTAATATGGTTTCCTAAAAAAATGTATCAGATATTCTGTGAGGAAATAGGGGTGACACAAACAGTAACAAGTGTTTGTGGTGTATGGTTCAGCCAACAATCATAAATAGTGCTACTGAGTGCATGAGGGATGAGGAATAGATCATATAAAGGACTGAGGAAATTTAGGAAATGAAAAATGAGAACAGTTAATAATCTTTTTTTTTAATAATAGTAATCTTTATTTTTATATACCGCTAACATATTACGCAGCGCTTTACAGATATTATCATCACTGTCCCCAATGGGGCTCACAATCTAAATTCCCTATCAGTATGTCTTTGGAATGTGGGAGGAAACCGGAGTGCCCGGAGGAAACCCACGCAAACACCGAGAGAACATACAAACTCTTTGCAGATGTTGTCCTAATATTAACACCTAACAGATGTCCACAGTAATAAAGAGATAGGATACAGAACTCAATTCAATATCAACATAATGGTAACAAAGAACCACAGATAAGTATAATCCTCAAATAATTTATTGCATAATATACCATAGAAAAATCACAAACATATACATATTAAAAAGAGAACCACTGAAAACCTGTATTGCAGGACACAATGTAACCGACACAACAGTCCAAAAGTTCGGCATATAAGTCAATCACTAGTACTCAATCAATGTCTCATAGGTTACTAAGTACATATACTGGGCATACATGTCCATATAGCAGCATGTAAATTAAGCTATGGTTTGCAGCATGTTGTCCTAAGTGGGATTTAAACCCAGGACTCCAGCGCTCCAAGGCTGCAGTAATAACCACTAAGCCACCGTGCTGCCCAGTTAGACTAGTGTGGTGATGTCATAGGCATGTCTCTCCTTCAATGGAAGTCTTCATACAGAGGCTGGACAGACATCTGTCTGAGATGGTTTATGGTCCTACAATGAGGAGGAGGTTGGTCTTGATGATCCTGGAGGTCCCTTCCAACTCTAACATTCTATGATTCTTTGTTTAAAGAGATGTGTTTTCAGGGCATGCTTAATACTGTGGATACTGGGAATTAATTATATTTTCAATGTAGAACATTGCAGAGAAGTGGTACTGCACAAAAAAGTCTTGGAGGGAGGAGTGAGAAGTTCAGATTATAGAAGATGGTAACCTTACATCATTAGCAGTTTATATTGTATCTAGCTTTTGAACCCGTTCTACGCCAAGGTGGTGAGCATTTATATTGGTATATGGTCGCCATCCTGGTATGTGCTGTTTCCATCCTGCGCCCTAATCTTGTCATGTGCTACTACCATCTTGCGCCCTAATCTTGTCATGTGCTGCTACCATCTTGCGCCCTAATCTTGTCATGTGCTGCTACCATCTTGTGCCCTAATCTTGTCATGTGCTGCTACCATCTTGCACCCCTTTCCTGTCATGTGCATCCCTCATCCTGTGCCGATGAAGTCGTAGGGCACGGCGCAGGACTGGCACAGCTGGTAGTTGGGCATCCAGTGCTCTTTCATCTTCTCCTCTGTTATGGTCTGGTGATTAAGGAGCGACATGTGACTAGCTCTGAGCAGGTGGGAACTATACTGACCGCAGTCCCTAAGCTCAACACAACACTAGAAATAGCCGTGGGATGCTCCTAACACTCCCTAGGCATCTCGTCACAGCCTAAGAGCTAACTACCCCTAAAGATAGAAGCAGGAAAACTATCTTGCCTCAGAGAAAATTCCCAAAGGATAGATAGCCCCCCACATGTAATGACTGTGAGAGGAGAAGGAAATGACATACGTAGTATGAAACAAGATTTAGCACAGGAGGCCACTTCTAGCTAGATAGGAATAGTACAGGAAAGAGCACTGTGCGGTCAGTAATAAAACCTAGTAAAAGTCCACCGCAGAGAAATGCAAAAAACTCCACACCTAACTAAAGGTGTGGAGGGCAAACTCTGCTGCCCAGAGCTTCCAGCTTAGCTGAATAGATCCATACTGATAAGCTGGACAAATGAGCAAAAACAAAGACAGTACTGAACAACAAAGTCCACAATAAGTGAACTGCAAAGGACAAGCAAGGACTTAGCTTTGCAGAACTGGTCAGAGTGTCAGGAAAATCCAAAGAGCAATGACTCCAGGCTGGAACAATTGAAAACTGGCATTGAATGAGGGCTAAGGCCAGACTAATATAGCCAAGCCCGAAAGACGATCAGTGAAAACAGCTGCAGAAGCTAAATCCAAGGAGCAGCCATACCACTAAAAACCACAGGAGGGAGCCCAAGAGCAGAACCCACAAAAATACTACTTACAACCACCGGAGGGAGCCCAAGAGCAGAATTCACAACATTACCCCCCCCCCCTTGAGGAGGGGTCACCGAACCCTCACCAGAGCCCCCAGGCCGATCAGGACGAGCCAAATGAAAAGCATGAACCAAATCGGCGGCATGAACATCGGAGGCAACAACCCAAGAATTATCCTCCTGGCCATAACCCTTCCACTTGACAAGATACTGAAGCTTCCGCCTTGAAAAACGAGAATCCAAAATTTTCTCAACCACATATTCCAACTCCCCCTCAACCAACACCGGGGTAGGAGGATCAACAGATGGAACAACGGGCACCACATATCTCCGCAACAAAGATCTATGGAAAACATTGTGGATGGCAAAAGAGGCTGGAAGGGCCAAACGAAAAGACACAGGATTGATAAGCTCAGAAATCTTATAAGGAAGAGAAACATCCGGCTGACGCAAGACAGGGGCAGAAGTAAATCGGCATTTAAGTTCCCGAAAGGCCTCAACAGCTCAGAGGACCAATTTGTCACATCAGCGCCTTTCTTCGTCAAATCGGTCAGGGGTTTAACCACACTAGAGAAGTTGGCAATGAAACGGCGATAGAAATTAGCAAAGCCCAAAAATTTCTGAAGGCTCTTCACAGATGTGGGTTGAATCCTGTCATGAATGGCTTGGACCTTAACAGGATCCATTTCTATAGACGAAGGAGAAAAAATAAACCCCAAAAAAGAGACCTTCTGAACTCCAAATAGGCACTTAGACCCCTTCACAAATAGAGCATTATCACGAAGGATCTGGAATACCATCCTGACCTGCTTCACATGAGACTCCCAATCATTGGAAAAAATCAAAATATCATCCAAATACACAATCAAGAATTTGTCAAGATAATTGCGGAAAATATCATGCATAAAGGACTGAAATACAGAAGGAGCATTAGAAAGCCCGAAAGGCATCACCAGGTTTTCAAAATGGCCTTCGGGCGCATTAAATGCAGTTTTCCATTCGTCACCCTGTTTAATACGAACAAGATTATATGCCCCTCGAAGGTCAATCTTGGTAAACCAACTAGCCCCCTTAATCCTAGCAAACAAATCAGAGAGCAAAGGTAAAGGGCATTGGAATTTGACCGTGATCTTATTAAGAAGGCGATAATCAAAACAGGGTCTTAAGGAGCCATCCTTCTTGGCAACAAAAAAAAATCCCGTTCCCAATGGTGATGAAGACGGCCGAATATGCACCTTCTCTAAAGACTCCTTAACATAGCTCCGCATGGCGGCATGCTCTGGCACAGACAGATTGAAAAGTCGGCCCTTAGGGAACTTACAGCCAGGAATCAAGTCAATAGCACAATCACAGTCCCTATGTGGAGGAAGGGAACTGGACTTGGGCTCATCGAATACATCCTGGAAAAGTGACAAAAATTCAGGAACATCAGAAGAGGGGGAAGAGGAAATTGACATTAAAGGAACGTCACTATGTACCCCTTGACACCCCCAACTAGTCACAGACATTGATTTCCAATCCAGCACTGGATTGTGTACTTGTAACCATGGAAAACCCAGTACAACAACATCATGTAAATTATGCAACACCAGAAAACGGCAATCTTCCTGATGTGCAGGAGCCATGCACATAGTCAGCTGAGTTCAATACTGAGGTTTATTCTTGGCCAATGGTGTAGCATCAATACCCCTCAAGGGTAATGGACTCTGCAAAGGCTGCAAAGAAAAACCACAGCGCCTAGCGAATTCTAAGTCCATTAAGCTCAGAGCAGCGCCTGAATCCACAAATGCCATGACAGAAAAAGATGACAATGAGCAAATCAGGGTCACAGACAGGAGAAACTTAGGCTGCACAGTACTAATGGTAACAGATCTAGTGACCCTCTTAATACGCTTAGGGCAATCAGAAATAGCATGAGCAGAATCACCACAGTAAAAACACAGCCCATTCCGACGTCTGTATCCCCTCTGTTCCGCTCTAGTCAAAATCCTATCACATTGCATGGACTCAGGACTCTGCTCAGAGGACACTGCCATATAGTGCACCGCTTTGCGTTCGCGCAGGCGCCGATCAATCTGAATGGCCAGAGACATAGATTCGTTCAAACCAACAGGCGTGGGAAACCCCACCATAACATCTTTAAGGGCTTCAGAAAGACCCTTTCTGAAAATGGCTGCCAGAGCGTCCTCATTCCATCTAGTGAGCACAGACCATTTTCTACATTTCTGGCAGTATAATTCTGCTGCTTCCTGACCCTGACACAGGGCCAACAGTGTTTTCTCAGCATGCTCTACAGAGTTAGGTTCGTCATACAATAATCCGAGCGATTGAAAAAAATGCATCTACATTAAGCAATGCCAGATTCCCTGACTCAAAAGAGAATGCCCAGTCCTGAGGATCGCCACGCAGCAGAGAAATAACTATCTTTACTTGCTGAATGGGATCACCAGAGGAACGAGGTTTCAGAGCAAAAAACAATTTGCAGTTATTTTTAAAGTTCAAAAACTTAGATCTATCCCCGTAAAACAAATCCGGAGTAGGAATTCTAGGCTCTAAGGCCGGAGTCTGAACAACATAATCTTGAATACTCTGTACTCTTGCAGCAAGCTGATCCACACGAGAAAATAACCCCTGAACATCCATGCCTGCATCCAAATCCAGAATCACCCAGAGATTAAGAGGAAGAAAAAAAGACAAAACAAACCAAAGAAAAAAAAATGGCTCAGAACTCCTTTTCTTTTCCTTCTTTTGAGATGCATTCAGCTCATTTTTGGCCAGTTGTACTGTTATGGTCTGGTGATTAAGGAGCGACATGTGACTAGCTCTGAGCAGGTGCGAACTATACTGACCGCAGTCCCTAAGCTCAACACAACACTAGAAATAGCCGTGGGATGCTCCTAACACTCCCTAGGCATCTCATCACAGCCTAAGAGCTCACTACCCCTAAAGATAGAAGCAGGAAAACTATCTTGCCGCAGAGAAAATCCCCAAAGGATAGATAGCCCCCCACATGTAATGACTGTGAGAGGAGAAGGAAATGACATACGTAGTATGAAACAAGATTTAGCACAGGAGGCCACTTCTAGCTAGATAGGAATAGTACAGGAAAGAGCACTGTGTGGTCAGTAATAAAACCTAGAAAAAGTCCACCGCAGAGAAATGCAAAAAACTCCACACCTAACTAAAAGTGTGGAGGGCAAACTCTGCTGCCCAGAGCTTCCAGCTTAGCTGAATAGATCCATACTGATAAGCTGGACAAATGAGCAAAAACAAAGACAGTACTGAACAACAAAGTCCACAATAAGTGAACTGCAAAGGACAAGCAAGGACTTAGCTTTGCAGAACTGGTCAGAGTGTCAGGAAAATCCAAAGAGCAATGACTCCAGGCTGGAACAATTGAAAACTGGCATTGAATGAGGGCTAAGGCCAGACTAATATAGCCGAGCCTGAAAGACGATCAGTGAAAACAGCTGCAGAAGCTAAATCCAAGGAGCAGCCATACCACTAAAAACCACAGGAGGGAGCCCGAGAGCAGAACTCACAAAAATACTACTTACAACCACCGGAGAGAGCCCAAGAGCGGAATTCACAACACTCCTCATCCTTGTCCAGCAGGTACCGCAGGAACTCGGAGAAGGTGATGTTGTCCCCTTCGGAAGCGGCAGCGGGCAGCTGCTGGCAGTACGGTGCACGATTTTCAGGCTGTACGCTGCTGCTACTCCTTGATCTCCCTGAACTTGTTCCTGTAGGTGGACAGCAGCCACTCTAGGGGCTCATGCATGAACAGGAACTTGTAGGGTATGTGCACACATTGCGGATTTGCCTGCGGACTTTCCGCACTGAATCCGCATCTCTTTGCAGAAAACGCAGGTAAAAATCCGCAGCTGTCTGCATAACCTTTACTGGCTATTAACATAGGGGGACTTCCCCAAAAAAGATGACGTGGGGTCCCCTTATATTTTATAGCCAGAAAGGCTACGCAGACAGCTGCAAGCTGATATTCATAGCCTAGGAAGGGGTCATGGATATTGCCCCCCAGCTACAAATACCAGCTCCCAGCCACCCCACAAATGGCGCATCTGTACGATGCGTCAATTCCAGCACTTAGCCTCTCTCTTCCCCCTGCCCTGTAGCAGTGGCATATGGGGTAATAAGGGGTTAATGTCACCTTTGTATTGTAAGGTGACATTAAGCCCGTTTAGTAATGGAGAAGCGTCAATAAGACACCTATCCATTACTAATCCTATAGTAATTCTAGGACCCCTACTCTTCTCAATCTATACACTTGGCCTGGGACAACTCAAAGACTCATGGATTCCAGTACCACCTTTATGCTGATGACACTCAGATCTACCTTTCTGGCCCAGACATCACCTCTCTGCTGTCCAGAATCCCAGAGTGTCTATCAGCCATATCCTCCTTCTTCTCCTCTCGCTTCCTCAAACTCAATGTAGACAAATCTGAACTCATAATTTTTCCTCCATCTCATAGATCTTCCTTACCTGACCTATCTATAACAATTAGCGACATCACTCTTTCCCCCATACCGGAAGTCCGCTGCCTCGGAGTAACCCTTGACTCTGCCCTGTCATTCAAACCGCACATCCAAGCTCTTTCAACCTCCTGTCGCCTCCAGCTCAAAAATATCTCTAGAATCCGTCCTCTTCTCAACCAACAATCTACTAAAATGCTTGTGCATGCCCTCATCATCTCCTGCCTTGACTACTGCAACATCCTTTTTTGTGGCCTCCCTGCTAACACCCTTGCACCTCTCCAGTCCATCCTTAACTCTGCTGCCCGACTAATTCATCTCTCTCCTTGCTACTCCTCTGCAAATCTCTTCACTGGCTCCCATTCCCTCAGCGTATCCAGTTCAAATTACTAATACTAACCTACAAAGCCATCCATAACCTGTCTCCTCCATATATCTCTGAACTAATCTCCCGATATCTTCCATCATGTAATCTCCGGTCCTCCCAAGACCTCCTTCTCTACACTTATTTGCTCCTCACCCAACCGCCTCCAAGACTTCTCCCGAATATCCCCCATCCTCTGGAATTCTTTGCCCCAACATGTCCGACTATCAACCACATTCAGATCCTTCAGATGGAACCTGAAAACCCACCTCTTCAGGAAAGCCTACAGCCTGCACTGACCCCGCTGCTTCCTCACAACTACCGAAGCTACTGCCTCCCCAACACCGGAGCTCCTGCAGCCCGCAACCTATTGTCTCCTTCCCCACCATCATGTAAAATGTAAGCCCGCAAGGGCAGGGTCCTCTCCCCTCTGTATCAGTCTATAATTGTTAGTTTGCTCACTGTAAGTGATATCTGTAATTTGTATGTAAGCCCTTCTCATGTACAGCGCCATGGAATCAATGATGCTATATAAATAAATAATAATAGTACTGAAAGAGTTAAAAAAAGACACTGCCAGAAAAAAGTATTTTAATATTCTTAATTTCACCATACCTACAACCACACCTAATTCCTGCGACGCCCTCGATCGCCTGCAAAAAATAATAAACCAACCGTATACTCCCTGTCCAACGCATTCCAATTAATTATGGGTGTCTCATGACGATCTCCCCTATAGAGCTGTCATATCTCCCCTATAGCGCGTCACGCTTGCACAGTCTATAAAGGCTTCGGACAGAGTGACGCTCCTAGCATTATATTATAGATCTACAGCTTACAGATAACTCCACCCTGTGCCAGTCATTGCAATGGTTATCTGAGTTGTGGCTGAGCAGAAATATGACACTGGCTCCTGCATTAAAGGCTACCTGTCTACCCCAAAATCGAGGGTGAGCTAAGCCCACCGGCATCAGGGGCTTATCTACAGCATTCTGTAATGCCATTACAGCAGGGGATCACAGAAAATTCATTTTGTGAGGTAAAATATTTCACTTACTGTTTATAACCCCTTTCTGACATATGAAGTACTATCCCGTCGAGGTGGGGTGGGCCCGTATGACCACCGATGGGATAGTACATCATAGGCGATCGGCCTTTCTCACGGGGGGAGCGCGTCCTATCGCGGCCGGGTGTCAGTTGACTATTGCAGCTGACATCCGGCACTATGTGCCAGAAGCGGTCATGGACCACTCCTGGCACATTAACTCCCGGAACACCGCGATCAAACATGATCGCAGTGTTCCGGCGGTATAGGGAAGCATCGCGCAGGGAGGGGGCTTCCTGCGTGCGTCCCTGAAACCCTCGGAGCAACGGTGAAGACATTGCGTTGCTCCGAGGGTCTCCTACCTCCTCCCTGCAGGCCCCAGATCCAAAATGGCCACGGGGCTGCTTCTGGGTCCTGCAGGGAGGTGGCTTACCAGCGCCTGCTCAGAGCAGGCGCTGGTAAGCCTGCAGCCCTGCCTGTCAGATCGCTGATCTGACACAGTGCTGTGCAAAGTGTCAGATCAGCGATCTGACCCTATAACATGATTTCCCCCCTGGGGCAATGTTATAGTGTTAAAAAAAATATATTCAGATGTGTAAAAAAAAAATTAAATTCCTAAATAAAGAAAAAAAAATTGTTCCCAATAAATACATTTCTTTATCTAAATAAAAAAAAACAATAAAAGTACACATATTTAGTATCGCCGTGTCCGTAACGACCCGACCTATAAAAGTGTCCCAATAGTTAACCCCTACAGTGAACACCGTAAAAAAACAGGCAAAAAACAAAGCTTTATTATCATACCGCCAAACAAAAAGTGGAATAACACGCGATCAAAAGATGGATATAAATAACCATGGTCCCGCTGAAAATGTCATCTTGTCCCGCAAAAAACGAGCTGCCACACAGCATCATCAGCGAAAAAATAAAAAAGTTATAGTCCTCAGAATAAACTGATGCAAAAATAATAATTTTTTATATAAAATAGTTTTTATTGTATAAAAGCGCCAAAAAAAAAAAATATATAAATGAGGTATCGCTGTAATCGTACTAACCCGAAGAATAAAACTGCTTTATCAATTTTACAAAACACGGAACGGTATGAGCGCCCACCCAAAAGAAATTTTTGAATAGCTGTTTTTTGGTCATTCTGCCTCACAAAAATCGGAATAAAAAGCGATCAAAAAATGTCACATGCCCAAAAATGGTACCAGTAGAAACGTCAACTCGTCCCGCAAAAAACAAGACCTTACATGACTCTGTGGACCAAAGTATGGAAAAATTATAGCTCTCGAAATGTGGAGATGCAAAAACTATTTTTTGCAATAAAAAGCGTCTTTTGGTGTGTGACAGCTGCCAATCATAAAAATCTGCTAAAAAAAACGCTATAAAAGTAAATCAAACCCCCCTTCATCACCCCATTAGTTAGGGAAAAATAATAAAATTTTAAAAATGTATATATTTCCATTTTCCCATTAGGGTTAGGGCTAGGGTTAGGGCTAGGGTTGGGGCTAGGGCTAGGGTTGGGGTTAGGGATAGGGTCGGGGCAAGGGTTGGGGATAGGGTTAGGGTTGGGGCTAGGGTTAGGGTTGGGGCTAGGGTTGGGGCTACAGTTAGGGTTGGGGCTAAAGTTAGGGTTAGGGTTGGGACTAAATTTAGGGTTAGGGATGGGGCTAAAGTTAGGGTTAGGGTTGAAGCTAAAGATAGGGTTAGGGTTTGGATTACATTTGCAGTTGGGATTAGGGTTAGGGGTGTGGTTAGGGTTATGGTTGGTATTAGTGTTAGAGGTGTGTTGGATTTAGGGGTGTGGTTAGGGTTGGGATTAGGGTGAGGGGTGTGTTGGAGTTAGGGGTGTGGTTAGGGTTAGAGGTGTGGTTGGGATTAGGGTTAGGGGCATGTTCGGGGTAAGGGTGTGGGGTCCAATTTCTCTTGTTACCCTTGGGAAAATAAAAATTTGGGGGGCTTAAAAACCCTTTTTGTGGGAAAAAATTATTTTTTATTGTCACAGCTCTGCGTGGGGGTTCAAATTTCTCACAACACATCTATATAAGTTCCTTGGGGGGTCTAATTTCCAATATGGAGTTGCTTGTGGGCTTTCTACTGTTTAGGTATATCAAGGGTTCTGCAAATGCAATGTGACGCCTGCCGACCAATCCATCTAAGTCTTCATTCCAAACGGCGCTCTTTCCCTCCAAGCTCTGCCATGAGCCCAAACGGTGGTTCCTCCCCACATAAGGGGTATCAGCATACTCAGGACAAATTGGACAACTTTTGTGGTCCAGTTTTTCCTGTTACTCTTGGGAAAATACAAAACTAGGGGCTAAAATATAAATTTTTGTGAAAAAAAAGAATTTTTATTTTCACGGCTCTGCATTATAAACTGTAGTGAAACACTTGGGGGTTCAAAGCTCTCACAACACATCTAAATGAGTTCCATGGGGTCTAGT
The DNA here is from genome assembly GCF_032444005.1 of Ranitomeya imitator. Lineage (NCBI taxonomy): Eukaryota > Metazoa > Chordata > Amphibia > Anura > Dendrobatidae > Ranitomeya > Ranitomeya imitator. Next base: position 316,496,989 of record NC_091286.1, on the reverse strand, counting down.
TTCCAATAGGGGGTCACTTGTGGGGGGTTTCTACTGTTTAGGTACATTAGGGGCTCTGCAAACACAATGTGACGCCTGCAGACCATTCCATCTAAGTCTGCATTCCAAATTGCGCTCCTTCCCTTCCGAGATCTGCCATGCGCCCAATCAGTGGTTCCCTCCCACATATGGGGTATCAGCGTACTCAGGATAAATTGGACAACAACTTTTGGGGTCCAATTTCCCCTGTTACCCTTGGAAAAATACAAAACTGGGGGCTAAAAAATAATTTTTGTGAAGAAAAAACAGAATTTTTATTTTCACCGCTCTGCGTTATAAACTGTAGTGAAACACTTGGGGGTTCAAAGCTCTCACAACACATCTGGATAAGTTCCTTAGGGGGTCTACTTTCCAAAATGGTGTCACTTGTGGGGGGTTTCACTGTTTAGGCACATCAGGGGCTCTCCAAACGCGACATGGTGTCCCATCTCAATTCCAGTTAATTTTTGCATTGAAAAGTCAAACGGCGCTCCTTCCCTTCTGAGCTCTGTCATGCGCCCAAACAGTGGTTTACCCCCACATATTAGCTACCATCGTACTTAGGACAAATTGCACAACAACTTTTGTGGTCCAATTTCTTCTCTTACCCTTGGGAATATAAAAAATGGGGGGCGAAAATATCATTTTTGTGAAAAATATGTTTTTTTAATTTTCCGCTCTGCATTATAAACTTCTGTGAAGCACTTGGTGGGTCAAAGTGCTCACCATACATCTAGATAAGTTCCTTAGGGTGTCTACTTTCCAAAATGGTGTCAGTTGTGGGGGGTTTCAATGTTTAGACACATCAGGGGCTCTCCAAACGCAACATGGCGTCCCATCTCAATTCCAGTCAATTTTGCATTGAGAAGTCAAATGGCGCTCCTTCCCTTCCGAGCTTTGCCATGTGCCCAAACAGTGGTTTACCCCCACATATGGGGTATCTGTGTACTCAGAACAAATTGTGCAACAACTTTTGGGGTCCATTTTCTCCTGTTACCCTTGGTAGAATAAAACAAATTGGAGCTGAATTAAATTTTTTGTGAAAAAAAGTGAAATGTTAATTTTTTTTTAAACATTCCAAAAATTCCTGTGAAACACGTGAAGGGTTAATAAACTTCTTGAATGTGGTTTTGAGCACCTTGAGGGGTGCAGTTTTTAGAATGGTGTCGCACTTGGTTATTTTCAATCATATAGACCCCTCAAAATGACTTCAATTGTGATGTGGTCCCTAAAAAAAAAGGTTTTGTAAAAATGAGAAATTGATGGTCAAATTTTAACCCTTATAACTCCCTAACAAAAAAAAATTTTGGTTCCAAATTTGTGCTGATGTAAAGTAAACATGTGGGAAATGTTACTTATTAAATATTTTGTTTCACATATCTCTGTGATTTAAGCGCATAAAAATTCAAATTTGGAAAATTGCTAAATTTTCAAAATTTTTGCCAAATTTCTGCTTTTTCACAAATAAACGCAGGTAATATCAAAGAAATTTTACCACTGTCATGAAGTACAATATGTCATGAGAAAACAGTGTCAGAATCATCAGGATCCATTGAAGCATTCCAGAGTTATTACCTCATAAAGGGACAGTGGTCAGAATTGTAAAAATTGGCCCAGTCACTAACGTGCAAACCACCCTTGGGGGTAAAGGGGTTAAACAATATTTTACCTTACAAAATGTATCCTCTGTGATCTCCTGCTGTAATCTCAGTATTGGCTTTTGCTTCTTCCCCTGCCCAGGAGCTGTGAGCACATGGGGGAGAGATTTTCAACGCTGCAAAGCCTGCCCCAAATGTGACATTACCACCCTCCCGATGGGCCTCCATCTAGTTACTATCATATATGCTATTCACCTGAATGCTTTTCATTGTAAAAACTGAAGATTTATTTCAAAATGTCACGCCGGTATCTAAACAGCAGTGATAATTTCTGCTACATATGCGGAGAATATACAATGAAAGCACAAAAGAAGGAAATTACTCCACTTGTTATGAAAGCATATGAACTACACTTTGAATGTTCAATTGGAGATCAGGACAAACAGTGGGCACCTCATATATGCTGTGCATCTTGTTCTAGAAGCCTTAGAGCATGGCTAAATGGATCATGACCTTCAATGCCGTTCGTTGTCCCAATGATATGGAGAGAGCAGAGAGATCATGTAACAGATTGCTACTTCTGCCTTACAAATGTATCAGAATATTCAGCAAAGAACAACAAATCAATAGAATATCCTAATCTTCCTTCAGCCACAAGACCAGTGCCACATGATGAAAGTCTTCGTTTTCCAAAGCCGCCCAAAGTATGGACAATGGAGGACGACGAAGATGAACTAACAATGTCAGTGGAAAATGAAACTGCTGCAGACCCAGACTTTGAGCCTTTTACATCTAATCCACATCTGTTCAGTCAAGCTGATCTGAGTAACTTGGTCAGAGATTTGAGATTGTCAAAGAGGCAGGCAGAATTATTGGGATCAAGGCTACAAGAACGGAATCTCTTATTACCAGGAACAAGAGTTTCTGTTTTTCGCAGTCGTCAAGAAAAACTTAATCCATTTTTCAACAATGTCGACAGTTTAACCTTTTACAATGACGTCCTGGGGTTGTTTGGTGCTCTTGGATGCGTACATGACCCAAAGGAATGGCGACTGTTCTTTGACTCATCAGTTTTAAGTCTGAAGGCTGTTTTACTACGCAACGGAAATATCTATCCTTCTATACCTATTGGACATGCCGTACACATGAAAGAAATGTATGAGAATATGGAGTTACTGTTGACCCACATTAATTATAGAAATTATATCTAGAACATATGTGGTGATCTAAAAGTTGTTGCACTTCTTCTTGGACTGCAGCTTGGATATACCAAGTATTGTTGTTTTAGTTGTGAGTGGGACAGTCATGCACAAAAAATGAACTATTTCAGAAAGGACTGGCCACTCCATGAAAACCTGGTTGCTGGACAGAAGAATGCTAAACATAATCCTCTCGTTGATCCAGCAACGATATTTCTCCCTCCTTTGCATATTAAACTTGGGCTTATGAAGAATTTTGTCAAAGCAATGAACAAAGAATCAGAAGCCTTTTCTTACTTGCGACAGAAATTTCCAAGAATTAGTCATGCAAAGATTTAAGAAGGTATTTTTATTGGCAAACAGATCAGAGATATAATGAATGATAGTAGCTTTGATGGTCTTTTGCAAGGCGCTGAACAAGTAGCATGGAGAGCCTTTAAAGATGTGACCTTCATCTTCCTTGGCAACAGCAGGACACCAAACTTTGAACAACTCGTGGACAACATGCTCATTGCATATCATTTGATGAAATGCAATATGTCACTAAAAATGCATTTTCTTCATTATCACTTGGACTTTTTTCCAGCCGATCTTGGTGCCGTTAGCGATGAACACGGTGAAAGATTTCACCAAGACATTGTGCTGATGGAGAAAAGGTACGAGGGAAAGTGGGTACGTCAATGCTGGCTGACTATTGCTGGAATCTTATTCGAGAAGCATCTGACATGGATTATAAACAAAAGTCATCTGCAAAACACTTTTGAACAATTGCTTTTGCTACTGACATCGATGCACATGTATGTTGTGTCTCAGATGTCATAATGTAGACTATAAACTGTTCTTTCTTAAAAGCCTTACATGATACAGACTTTTGGAGCACATATTCGTGTTCAGCATATCAAAATCTGTAAGATACAATAAAATTTTCTTAGGGGACAAGAACTCCGCTGAAATTTGTTGCGCAGTGAATTGAAAATACCCAAAAGTGAGTGACACAATTCTAAAAACTGCACTCCTCAAGGTGCTCAAAACCACATTCAAGAAGTTTAATAACACTTCAGGTGCTTCACAGGTGTTTCTGGAATGTGCAAGAGATAAATGAATGTTTAGCTTTTTGTCACAAAATTTTTTCTTTAGATCCAATTTTTTTTTATTTTTGCAAGAGTAACAGGAAAGATAGGACACAAAATTTGCTGTGCAATTTCTCCTAAGCATGCTGATGTCTCATATGTGAGAGAAAACTACTGTTTGGGCAGCTGGGCTCAGAAGTGAAGGAGCACCATTTGACTTTTTGAAAACAAAATTTGCTGGAATAATTAGCACATGCCATGTCACATTTGGAGAGCCCCTGATGTGCCTAAACAGTGGAAACCACCCACAAGTGACACCATTTTGGAAGAAGCTAGACCCCTCAGTGAACCTATCTAGATGTGTGGTGAGCAACTTGAACTTCCAGGTGCTTCACAGAACTTTATAACATTAAGCCATGAAAATAAAAAAATCACATTTTCCTACAAAAAAATGTTATTTTAGCACCAATTTTTAGCTGATGCCCCATATGTGGTTGAAAATTACTTTTGAGGCACAGTGCAAAGCTCAGGAGGGAAGAAGCACCATAATGGAGTTCACATTTTGCTGGACTGATTTCAGGGTGCCATGTCACATTGGCACTGCCAGAACAGCAGAACCCCCCTTCCATAAGAGACCCCATTTTACAAACTACGCCTCTCAGTGAATTCATTTAGGGTGCAGAGATCATATTGACACCACAGATGGGTCACAGAATTTTATACCATTGGGCATTGAAGAAAAAAACAATTACATTTTTACAACCAAAATGTAGTTTTAACCCCATATTTTACATTATCACACTGGGAAATTGAGAAAAATGACATGAAATTTTGTCCCACAATTTCTGCTGAATGTAGAAATACCCCATTTGTGGCTGTACAGAGGGCTGGACTGGAACAAAAAAGCAGCCCTGACACACAAACCCCACCAGCCCACATACTATAACATTCCCCACCCTGATCAGCGAATTTTGCTTTACTTTGTTGTTCCCCTCACTCTCCTAAAATTAGTTATTTGAAGAGCCACATGTGATTGCAACCACAGTGCGTACGATCGACCACAGCTGTATTTACATGGTGCTCTACTGAGCTCCGATTTTCAGGATCATGGGGGTCCCAGCTGTGGGATCTCCAGGAATTGGAAAGTTATCCCCTCTCCAGAGGAGAGGGGATTACTTGGGATAATCCATTTAAACAGCTTTTCCAATATTTTATTTTTATTTGGCCATAGTAATATTGAAAATACTAAACCAATATTGACCCTCCAAAATTCCAATGTCATCTCTTCGATAATAAGACAGGAGAAGTGGTAATGTGCAGTGTATACAGGGCCGGCTCCAGGTTTTAGTGGGTTCCTGGCAAAAGAGTCTCAGTGGACCCCTTTAACACATACCACAATTCATAATTATTAGTATTTATTATTATAGCTCCATTTATTCCATGGCGCTTTACATGTGAGGAGGGGTATACATAGTAAAAACAAGTACAATAATCTTAAACAATACAAGTCATGACTGGTACAGGAGGAGAGAGGACCCTGCCCACGAGGGCTCACAATCTACAAGGGATGGGTGAGGATACAGTAGGTGAGGGTAGATCTGGTCAAGCAGCGGTTTGGTCAACTGGTGTTACTGCAGGTTGTAGGCTTGTTGGAAGAGGTGGGTCTTCAGGTTCTTTTTGAAGGTTTTGATGGTAGGCAAGAGTCTGATATGTTGTGGTAGAGAGTTCCAGAGTAGGGGTGATGTGCGAGAGAAATCTTGTATACGATTGTGGGAAGAGGAGATAAGAGGGGAGTAGAGAAGGAGATCTTGTGAAGATTGGAGGTTGCGTGTAGGTAAGTACCGGGAGACGAGGTCACAGATGTATGGAGGAGACAGGTTGTGGATGGCTTTGTATGTCATGGTTAGGGTTTTGTACTAGAGTCTCTGGGCAATGGGGAGCCAGTGAATGGATTGACAGAGGGGAGAGGCCGGGGAATAGCGGGGGACAAGTGGATTAGTTGGACAGCAGAGTTTAGAATAGATTGGAGGGGTGCGATACAGAATAATGAGCCCTATATATTGCTCCATACAGAATAATGAGCCCCATAAAATGCTCCATACAGTATTATGGGTGCCACATAGTGCTCAATACAGAATAATGAGCCCCATTTAATGCTCCATACAGAATAATGAGCCCATATATTGCTCCATACAGTATAAATATCCGAGTGACGTAATTCAGATGAAACCCCTGAGGGATCCATTCACTATAATGAGGCAGCAGAGTTACTCTGGACTCTGGCCTCTGTTCAGCAGTGTCCTTTTTTCAGAGGTGCACAAAACTGTGTCTGACTGCACTTTTAATGCACTTCTAATAAAAAGATGAACACTGTTGGATCGCAGGTAAGACGGAATCCACAGTGCCTCCATCTGCCTCATTATAGGGAACTAGATGGTGGCCCGATTCTAACGCATTGGGTATTCTAGAATATGCATGTCCACGCAGTATATTGCACAGCTCATGTAGTATATTGCCCAGCCACGTAGTATATTGCCCAACCACGTAGTATATTGCCCAGCCACGTAGTATATTGCCCAGCCACGTAGTATATTGCCCAGTCACGTACTATATTGCCCAGCTGCGTAGTATATTGCCCAGCCACATAGTATATTGCCCATTGCAATATACTATGTGGCTGGGCAATTGTTATGACCTGGTGGTCAGGACAATAATGGACCTGGTGGTTAAGAGCACACGGAATGACCTGATAGTTACTAATAATATAGGACGAGCTCTGAGACGTGGGAACTCTGCTGACCGCAATCCCTAATCCTATCACACACACTAGAAATAGCCGTGGATTGCTCCAAACGCTCCCTATGCAACTCGACACAGCCTAAGGAACTAGCTAGCCCTAAAGATAGAAAAATAAAGCCTACCTTGCCTCAGAGAAATTCCCCAAAGGAAAAGGCAGCCCCCCACATATAATGACTGTGAGTAAAGATGAAAATTACAAACACAGAGATGAAATAGATTTAGCAAAGTGAGGCCCGACTTACTGAACAGACAGAGGATAGGAAAGGTAGCTTTGCGGTCAGCACAAAAAACTACAAAAAGACCACGCAAAAAGACCCTCACGGTGCGGAGGCGCTCCCTCTGCGTCCCAGAGCTTCCAGCAAGCAAGACAACAATCAAAATAGCAAGCTGGACAGAAAAATAGCAAACCAGAGAAAAACAAGCAGGAACTTAGCTTCTGCTGGGAAGACAGGTCACAAGAACGATCCAGGAGTGAACTAGACCAATACTGGAACATTGACATGTGGCATGGAGCAATGATCTAGGTGGAGTTAAATAGAGCAGCCAGCTAACGAATTAACCTCGTCACCTGTGGAAGGAACCTCAGAAGCCGCAGCCCCACTCACAACCACCAGAGGAAGCCCATGGACAGAACCAGCCGAAGTACCATTCATGACCACAGGAGGGAGCTTGACAACAGAATTCACAACAGGCAATATACTACGTGACTGGGCAATATGCTACGTAACTGGGCAATATACTCCGTGGCTGGGCAATATACTACGTCACTGGGCAATATACTACGTAGCTGGGCAACATAGTACGTGACTGGGCAATATACTATGTGGCTGGGCAATATACTACGTGGCTGGGCAATATACTACGTGACTGGGCAATATACTACGTGGCTGGGCAATATACTACATGGCTGGGCAATATACTATGTGGCTGGTGTGAGGCAGTGACCGGTGTCATATGCGAGGGTCGCTATGTGTCCCCCAGGATGTGCTTGGAAGCATATTAGATCCGCTGGAGTGCCCTGTGCTCACAGCAGGTTGCCTGTGAGACACAGGGAAGAATAAAAGTAAGTGTGAACTGGGTCAAGTTATTTGTCCCAGAATTTATTCAGGAAAACCTGGTATGGGCTTTTATTTTGAAACGGACTGCAGGATGGTAGTGGGGCCGGTCCGTTTCCTCCAGCCCAGATCTTATAGTGGCCCATGGCCATAGAATCTGGAGGATAGAAAAAAAAACCCAGCAAGAGAGTTTGGGTGTGTCAGTCTGGTCTGGGAGTCAGACCTAGGAGGAGGCTTGTGCAGAGCTCCTTCCATGTGGAGAAACACGGGCCAGGCAGAGCCTGAAAAGCCAGACACCCCAGCGTACACGGGGGGTGTAATACGCTCACGGCAGCGGACTGTGGACTGTTGTTATTTTTTCCCGGCTGCATACCGAAGGACTTATTTGCTTTCTTTCCCTGTTTGTGAGTATGCTATGAAATAAACAAGACTTTGTTTGAACTTTATATGGGTCACTGCCTATTCACTGCACAGCAAGGACATCGCTACATCACAATTGGTTGGAGAATGCGGAGCAGTGTGAATTAAGGCATACCCCAACGCCATTTGCATGTCTGTTATTAAGCCTGCTACATTGCAACTCAGGCCTACAGACAAAATGGAGGAGATCCTGAGGCAGCTAGTCCTCACACAGCAACAACAGCAACAAACTAATAATCTGTTGCTGCAGCAAATTACAGCCCTGCGAGAGGCACCTCCAGCACCGACCCCGGAACGTCGCGATGCCCGTGACAAGGTCCGCTCCGCTTTGAGGAAATTGAGTCCGGAAGATGACGTGGAAGCCTTCCTCACCGTCTACGAGCGCACGGCAGAACGGGAGAATCTGCCAGCAGCACAGTGGGCTGAAGTTGTGGCTCCGTTCTTGAGGGGTGATGCGCTAAAGGCCTACTTTGACCTCAGTCGGGAGGATGCCCAGGACTATTCCAAGTTAAAAGGTGAGATCCTTGCCCGACTGGGGGTTAATACTTATGTGAGAGCTCAACGGGTGTTTTCTTGGACTTTTGTGGAAGCCCAGCCTGCCCGGTCGCAGATTTTTAACTTATTGCAGATTGTGGAACGGTGGCTCCAACCTGAGACTTTATCCACAAGTCAGATAGTGGAGAGGGTGGTGGTCGACCGACTGGTGAGGGCTCTGCCAGCGGCCATTCAGCGTTGGGTGGGTCAAGGGGACCCGGGTACCCTAGACCAGGTTGTAGGCCTGATAGAGCGATATAAGGCCACCCAGGACTTTATACGGGACACTGCTCCGCTTCGGCTGTCACGTAAGGCTCCGCCAGCTCAGGAGTCTGAGAAAAGTCCACGGCCCTCCACTGGGACAAGACCGGACCGAGTCCGTGCTGAGGGGTTGTCTCGGAAATAGAGTGACCACAGACCTGTGTCCCCTAAACTGGCTCCAAGGTTACCTCGTGCCACAGTCGTTATGTGTTGGCGGTGCCAAGAACCTGGACATGTGGTTGCTAATTGTCCCCTAACAACAGAACCCATGGACTGCGGGTATACCCGCCGCGTGTCTATGTATGCCCAGCCAGTCTGCATTGCCACTACAGACCCTGCCGGTACCGAACCTCAGCTGTGCAGAGTGCTCGTTAACGGGTACCAGACAGATGCTCTCTTGGACTCGGGGAGCCTGGTGAGCCTGGTACACGGGTCCCTGGTTGCTGGGGACAGTCCTAATGGACGAAAGGTGGGGGTAGTGTGCATACATGGGGACCTCCGAGAATACCCGACTGCGGAAGTCACGTTCTCCACCCCATGTGGAGAGATAAAACATGTGGTGGGAGTGGTAAAAACTCTTCCATATGGGACTGTGATGGGTAGAGACTTACCATTGTTCTGGTCCCTCTGGGAGACCAGAGTTAACCCTCTCAGGGTAAAAAGCATTCCGGGTGCAGAACCTGAAGATCCCGAGTCAGGGACACCTGCCGTAGGGGTCGCCACGATAGGGACAGTGTGTAATCCCGATAGGTTTCCCCTAGAGGTATTGGCAGGGGAAGTGGAAGAGAATCCACCAATTCATGAGCTGGAGGTGTCACCTGGTAAGTTTGGGACTGCCCAGCTCCAGGATCCCACTCTGACCCGGGCAAGGGAAAGAGTAATCGAGGTAAATGGGGTGGCACAACAACCTGGTGCAGAAAAGGAATTTCCCCGGATGGCGGTCATCCAGGAGTTACTGTACAGGGTTGATAAAATCCGGGATGAGGTGGTGGAACAACTGGTAGTGCCCCAACCCTATCGTCGGGCGGTGCTCGACATGGCTCACACTCACATGTTGGGGGGGCACTTGGGGGCCAAAAAGACGTTAGAGCGCATATTACAGAGGTTCTTTTGGCCTGGTGTCTACGCTGAGGTTACAAAGTACTGTGACACATGTCCTGAGTGTCAACTAACCTCACCCACCACGAACTACCGGAGTCCGTTAGTACCTCTGCCCATCATAGAAGTACCCTTTGAGCGGATAGCGATGGATCTGGTGGGACCAATAGTAAAATCCGCCCGGGGCCATCAGCACATATTAGTAGTCGTAGACTACGCCACCAGGTATCCAGAGGCGATACCGCTCCGGCACACTTCGGCTAAACTAATAGCCCGTGAACTGTTTGCCATGTTTTGTCGTCTTGGGCTCCCCAAGGAGATCCTTACAGATCAGGGAACCCCTTTTATGTCTAAAGTGACTAGGGAGCTATGTAAATTGCTCCAAATTAAACAGTTGCGTACGTCAGTGTACCATCCACAAACCGATGGGTTGGTCGAGAGGTTTAATAAGACCCTCAAGGCCATGCTCAAAAAGGTGGTCGCCAAGGATGGGAAGGATTGGGATATGTTGTTGCCATATTTAATGTTCGCAATACGCGAGGTACCGCAGGCGTCCACGGGGTTCTCCCCATTTGAGCTATTGTATGGCAGGCACCCGAGGGGGCTGCTGGATGTAGCCAAAGAGACATGGGAACAGGAGCCCACTCCACATAAGAGTGTTATCGAGTATGTGGCAAGTATGCAGGATCGGATTGCAGTCGTGCAACCCATCGTAAAGGAGCATCTGTTGGATGCCCAGGCCGCTCAGAGCCGTACCTATAATAAAAGGGCCACGGTCAGGTCCTTTAAAGAAGGAGACCGGGTGTTGGTACTACTGCCCACCCCAGAGAGTAAACTCATGGCCAAGTGGCAAGGGCCGTATGAGATACGGGGAAAGGTGGGGGAAGTGAATTACAAAGTGTACCAACCCGGGAGAAGAAAACCCGAGCAGTTGTACCATGTAAACCTGCTAAAGGCCTGGAAGGACCGAGAATGTTTGGTCACAGATGCAACTACGGTCATACAATCGGAGGTCCCTCTGGCCCTGGCCAAGGAAACAGCCAGGTGTGAGGTAAAGGTCAATGATGCCCTCACAAAACAGCAGCGGCGGGAGGCTCGAGCTTTGGTACAGCAGAATATGGATGTATTCTCAGAGCTGCCGGGGCGAACCTCAGTGATTCAGCATGACATTGTCACTGAGCCCCGGGTAAAGGTGCGGATGAAACCGTACCGAGTGCCAGAAGCCCGAAGGCAAGCCATCGTGGCCGAGGTAAAGCAAATGCTTCAGTTGGGAGTCATTGAGGAGTCCCGAAGCGAGTGGGCTAGCCCCATTGTACTTATACCAAAACCTGATGGGTCATTACGCTTCTGTAATGACTTTAGGAAGTTAAATGAAGTGTCAAAATTTGACCTGTATCCCATGCCACGGGTGGACGAGCTAATTGAGAGACTGGGGAAGGCCCAGTACTTCACCACGTTGGATCTCATGAAAGGTTACTGGCAGGTTCCCTTAACAGAGTCAGCGAAGGAAAAGACTGCTTTTATAACCCCAGAGGGTCTCTTTCAATACATTGTCTTACCTTTTGGGTTACATGGGGCTCCGGCCACATTCCAGAGGCTGATGGACATTGTGTTAGCACCACATAGAGATTACGCATCGGCCTATTTGGATGACATAGTCATCTTTAGTACCGACTGGGATACCCATCTGTCCCAGGTACAAGCAGTGCTAGAGTCTCTTAGAGCCGCAGGGTTAACAGCAAACCCAAAGAAATGTGCGATAGGTCTCACGGAAGCCCGGTACTTGGGATACGTGATCGGCCGGGGGGTTATCAAACCTCAAGTGAACAAAATTGAGGCCATTCAAAACTGGCCCAAGCCCTTAAGTTCCAAACAAGTGAGGGCATTCCTTGGCATCATTGGGTATTACCGTCGGTTTATACCCAATTTTGCTGGTAAATCGGCTTCCCTAACGGACCTGTTAAAAGGGAAGAAAACGGTGATGGTCAAGTGGAATCCTCTAGCAGAGGAAACGTTCCAGTTCCTGAAGTCAGCGTTGTGTGGACAGCCGGTCCTCATCAGCCCCGACTTCAAGAAAACCTTTATTGTGCAAACCGATGCCTCAGAGGTAGGCTTAGGAGCGGTGCTGTCGCAAGAGGTGAACGGGGATGAGCATCCAGTCACCTATTTAAGCAGGAAACTGACCCCGGCAGAGAAAAATTATAGCGTAGTGGAGAAGGAGTGCTTGGCGATCAAATGGGCCTTGGAGTCCCTACGCTACTATTTGCTCGGGCGTCAGTTTCGGTTGGTAACACCCCTTGTCTGGATGAGAAATGCAAAGGAAAGGAATGCCCGAGTCACCAGATGGTTCTTGTCACTACAAAATTTCAGCTTCTCTGTGGAACATCGAGCTGGGAAATCACAGGGAAATGCAGATGCCCTGTCACGGGCACCATGTATGCTGACAAATGTTCAACCCCACAAGTCTGGACAGAGGGGGGGGTATGTGAGGCAGTGACCGGTGTCATATGCGAGGGTCGCTATGTGTCCCCCAGGATGTGCTTGGAAGCATATTAGATCCGCTGGAGTGCCCTGTGCTCACAGCAGGTTGCCTGTGAGACACAGGGAAGAATAAAAGTAAGTGTGAACTGGGTCAAGTTATTTGTCCCAGAATTTATTCAGGAAAACCTGGTATGGGCTTTTATTTTGAAACGGACTGCAGGATGGTAGTGGGGCCGGTCCGTTTCCTCCAGCCCAGATCTTATAGTGGCCCATGGCCATAGAATCTGGAGGATAGAAAAAAAAACCCCAGCAAGAGAGTTTGGGTGTGTCAGTCTGGTCTGGGAGTCAGACCTAGGAGGAGGCTTGTGCAGAGCTCCTTCCGTGTGGAGAAACACGGGCCAGGCAGAGCCTGAAAAGCCAGACACCCCAGCGTACACGGGGGGTGTAATACGCTCACGGCAGCGGACTGTGGACTGTTGTTATTTTTTCCCGGCTGCATACCGAAGGACTTATTTGCTTTCTTTCCCTGTTTGTGAGTATGCTATGAAATAAACAAGACTTTGTTTGAACTTTATATGGGTCACTGCCTATTCACTGCACAGCAAGGACATCGCTACATCACACTGGACAAAATGCTACGTGACTGGGCAATATACTACGTGGCTGGGCAATATACTATATGGCTGGGCAATATACTACGTGACTGGGCAATATATTACGTGACTGGACAATATACTACGTGACTGGGCAATATACTACGTGACTGGGCAATATACTATATCACTGGGCAATATACTACGTAGCTGGGCAATATAGTACGTGACTGGGCAATATACTATGTGGCTGGGCAATATACTACGTGGCTGGGCAATATACTGTGTGACTGGGAAATATACTACGTGGCTGGGCAATATACTACGTGGCTGGGCAATATACTATGTGGCTGGGCAATATACTACGTGACTGGGCAATATACTACAAGGCTGGGCAATATACTATGCGGCTGAGCAATATACTACGTGGCTGGGCAATATACTATGTGGCTGGGCAATATACTACATGACTGGGCAATATACTACGTGACTGGACAATATACTACGTGACTGGGCAATATACTATATCACTGGGCAATATACTACGTAGCTGGGCAATATAGTACGTGACTGGGCAATATACTATGTGGCTGGGCAATATACTACGTGACTGGGCAATATACTACAAGGCTGGGCAATATACTATGCGGCTGAGCAATATACTACGTGGCTGGGCAATATACTATGTGGCTGGGCAATATACTACATGACTGGGCAATATACTACGTGACTGGACAATATACTACGTGACTGGGCAATATACTATATCACTGGGCAATATACTACGTAGCTGGGCAATATAGTACGTGACTGGGCAATATACTATGTGGCTGGGCAATATACTACGTGGCTGGGCAATATACTGTGTGACTGGGAAATATACTACGTGGCTGGGCAATATACTACGTGGCTGGGCAATATACTATGTGGCTGGGCAATATACTACGTGACTGGGCAATATACTACAAGGCTGGGCAATGTACTATGTGGCTGAGCAATATACTATGTGACTGGGCAATATACCATATATACTCGAGTATAAGCTGAGATTTTCAGCCCAAATTTTTGGGCTGAAAGTGCCCCTCTCGGCTTATACTCGAGTCATGATCGGCAGTGGGGTCGGCGGGTGAGGTGTTGTGAATTCCGCTCTTGGGCTCCCTCCGGTGGTTGTAAGTGGCACTTTTGTGAGTTCTGCTCTTGGGCTCCCTCCAGTAGTTTTAAGTGGAATGGCTGCTCCTTTAATTTAGCAGTCTGCAGCTGCTTCCACTGATTGTCTTTCTGCTCGGCTATTTATGCCTGGCTCTTTCCTTCAGCCAGTGCCACTTGTCAATGGTTCCTGGTTGGATTCACATCTCTGCTTGGATTTCCCTGATATCCTGACCAGTTCAGCAAAGATAAGTCCTTGCTTTGCTCTTTTCTGTCCACATGTAGTGGCTTAATTGTTCTGTACATTCCATGTTTTTTGTCCAGCTTGTCAGTATGGATTTATTCAGTTAAGCTGGAAGCTCTGGGAAGCAGATTTACCCTCCACACCTTTAGTCAGGTGTGGAGATTTTTGTAAACTCTGTGTGGATTTTTCTAGTTTTTTAATACTGACCGCACAGTATTCTGTCCTGTTCTATCTATCTAGCTAGACTGGCCTCCTTTGCTACATCCTGGTTTCATTCTACGTATGTCATTTCCCTCTCCACTCACAGTCATTATTTGTGGGGGGCTGTCTATCCTTTGGGGATTTTCTCTGAGGCAAGATAGCCTTCCTGTTTCTATCTTTAGGGGTAGTTAGTTCTCCGGCTGTGACGAGGTGTCTAGGGAGTGACAGGAACATCCCACGGCTACTGCTAGTGTTGTTTTAAGCTTAGGAACTGCGGTCAGTACAGGTACCACCTCCTTCAGAGCTCGTCCCATGTTGCTCCTAAACCACCAGTTCATAACAGTACAAGTGACCAAAAATGAATTAAATGCATCTCAAAAGGAAAAAAAAATTCTGAGCCATTTTTTTTTCTGCACTCTGTTTTGTCTTTTTTTTCCTCTTAATCTCTGGGTGGTTCAGGATTTTGGCGCTGGCATGGATGTTCAGGGTTTGTTTTCTCGTGTGGATCAACTTGCTGCAAGAGTACAGAGTATCCAAGATTATGTTGTCCAGACTCCGGCTTTAGAGCCTAAAATTCCTACTCCGGATTTGTTTTTTGGGGACAGATCCAAGTTTTTGAACCTTAAAAATAACTGCAAATTGTTTTTTGCTTTGAAACCCCGTTCCTCTGGTAATCCCATTCAGCAGGTTAAAATTGTCATCTCTCTGCTGCGTGGTGACCCTCAGGATTGGGCATTCTCCCTTGAATCAGGGGATCTGGCATTGCTGAATGTAGACGCATTTTTTCAAGCGCTCGGATTATTGTATGACGAACCTAATTCTGTGGATCATGCAGAAAAAACCCTGTTGGCCCTGTGTCAAGGTCAGGAAGCGGCAGAATTATATACTGCCAGAAATTTAGAAAATGGTCTGTGCTCACTAAATGGAATGAGGATGCTCTGGCTGCAATTTTCAGAAAAGGTCTTTCTGAAGCCCTTGAAGATGTTATGGTGGGCTTCCCTACGCCTGCTGGTTTGAGCGAATCTATGTCTCTAGCCATTCAGATTGATCGGCGTCTGCGCGAGCGCAAAGCTGTGCGCCATATGGCAGTGTCCTCTGAGCAGAGTCCTGAGCCTATGAAACGTGATAGGATTTTTCCTAGAGCAGAACGGCAAGAATTCATACGTCAGAATAGGCTGTGTTTTTACTGTGGTGATTCTGCTCATGTTATTTCTGATTGCCCTAAGCGTACTAAGAGGGTCGCTAGGTCTGTTACCATCAGTACTGTACAGCCTAAATTTCTCTTATCTGTGACCCTGATTTGCTCATTATCGTCCTTTTCTGTCATGGCATTTGTGGATTCAGGCGCTGCCCTGAACTTAATGGACTTGGAATTCGCCAGGCGCTGTGGTTTTTCCTTGCAGCCTTTGCAAAGCCCTATTCCTTTTAGGGGCATTGATGCTACACCATTGGCCAAGGATAAACCTCAGTACTGGACGCAGCTGACCATGTACATGGCTCCTGCACATCAGGAAGATTGCCGTTTTCTGGTGTTGCATAACCTGCATGATGTTGTTGTGCTGGGTTTTCCATGGTTACAGGAACATAATCCGGTGCTGGATTGGAAAACTATGTCTGTGACTAGTTGGGGTTGTCAAGGGGTACATAGTGACATTCCTTTGATGTCAATTTCCTCTTCCCCCTCTTCTGAGGTCCCTGAGTTTTTGTCGGATTTCCAGGATGTATTTGATGAGCCCAAGTCCAGTTCCCTTCCTCCACATAGGGACTGTGATTGTGCTATTAACATGATTCCTGGCTGCAAGTTCCCTAAGGGCCGACTTTTCAACCTGTCTGTGCCAGAACATGCCGCCATGCGGAGCTATATTAAGGAGTCTTTGGAGAAGGGGCATATTCGGCCGTCTTCGTCACCATTGGGAGCGGGTTTCTTTTTTGTTGCAAAGAAGGATGGCTCCTTGAGACCCTGTATAGATTATCGTCTTCTTAATAAGATCACGGTCAAATTCCAATACCCCTTGCCTTTGCTTTCTGATTTGTTTGCTCGGATTAAGGGGGCTAGTTGGTTTACTAAGATTGACCTTCGAGGGGCATATAATCTTGTTCGTATTAAACAGGGTGACGAATGGAAAACTGCATTTAATACGCCGAAGGCCATTTTGAATATCTTGTGATGCCTTTCGGGCTTTCTAATGCTCCTTTTGTATTTCAGTCCTTCATGCATGATATTTTCCGCAATTACCTTGATAAATTCTTGATTGTGTATTTGGATGATATTTTGATTTTTTCCGATGATTGGGAGTCTCATGTGAAGCAGGTCAGGATGGTATTCCAGATCCTTCGTGATAATTAGTGTTGAGCATTCCGATACCGCAAGTATCGGGCATCGGCCGATACTTGCGGTATCGGAATTCCGATACCGAGTTCCGATACTTTTGTGGTATCGGGAATCGGTATCGGATCCATATTAATGTGTAAAATAAAGAATTAAAATAAAAAATATTGATATACTCACCTCTCCGGAGGCCCCTGGACATCACCGCTGGTAACTGGCAGCCTTCTTTGTTTAAAATGAGCGCGTTTAGGGACTTCCATGACGTCACGGCTTCTGATTGGTCGTGTGCCGCTCATGTGACCGCCACGCAACCAATCAGAAGCCGCGACGTCATTCTCAGGTCCTAAACTCCTCATTCTAGGAATTTAGGACCTGAGAATGACGTCGCTGCTTCTGATTGGTCGCGTGGCGGTCACATCAGAAGCCGCGACGTCATTCTCAGGTCCTAAACGCGCTCATTTTAAGCAAAGGCTGCCGGTTACCAGAGGTGATGTCCAGGGGCCTCCGGAGAGGTAATTATATCAATATTTTTTATTTTGATTCTTTATTTTACACATTAATATGGATCCCAGGGCCTGTTAAGGTCCAAGCCATTCATGACTGGATTCAACCCACATCTGTGAAGAGCCTTCAGAAATTTTTGGGCTTTGCTAATTTCTATCGCCGTTTCATTGCCAACTTTTCCAGTGTGGTTAAGCCCTTTACTGATTTGACAAAGAAAGGCGCTGATGTGACGAATTGGTCCTCTGCGGCTGTTGGGGCCTTTCAGGAGCTTAAAAGCCGATTTACTTCTGCCCCTGTGTTGCGTCAGCCGGATGTTTCTCTTTCTTTTCAGGTTGAGGTTGACGCTTCTGAGATTGGGGCAGGGGCCGTTTTGTCTCAGAGGAATTCTGATGGTTCTTTGATGAAACCGTGTGCTTTTTTTTCCAGAAAGTTTTCGCCTGCGGAGCTCAATTATGACATCGGCAATCGTGAGTTGTTGGCTATGAAGTGGGCATTTGAGGAGTGGCAACATTGGCTTGAGGGAGCCAAGCACCGCGTTGTAGTTTTGACTGATCATAAGAATCTGATTTACCTCGAGTCGGCCAAGCGGCTGAACCCTAGACAGGCTCGATGGTCCCTGTTTTTCTCCCGTTTTGATTTTGAGGTCTCGTATCTTCCGGGATCTAAGAATGTTAAGGCTGATGCCCTCTCTAGGAGTTTTTTGCCTGATTCTCCTGGAGTCCTTGAGCCGGTTGGCATTCTTAAGGAAGGGGTGATTCTTTCTGCCATCTCCCCTGATTTGCGGCGGGTGCTTCAGGAATTTCAGGCTGATAAACCTGACCGCTGTCCAGTGGGGAAGCTGTTTGTTCCTGATAGATGGACAAGTAAGGTAATTTCTGAGGTTCATTGTTCAGTGTTGGCTGGTCATCCTGGGATTTTTGGTACCAGAGATTTGGTTGCTAGGTCCTTTTGGTGGCCTTCCTTGTCGCGCGATGTGCGTGCTTTTGTGCAGTCCTGTGGGACTTGCGCCCGGGCCAAGCCTTGCTGTTCCCGCGCTAGTGGGTTGCTTTTGCCTTTGCCGGTCCCTGAGAGGCCCAATGATTTGGTTCCATTGTTTTTTCAGCATGTGGTTCGTTTGCATGGCATTCCGGAGAATATTGTGTCTGACAGAGGTTCCCAGTTTGTTTCTAGGTTTTGGCGGGCCTTTTGTGCTAGGATGGGCATTGATTTGTCTTTTTCTTCGGCGATTTATCCTCAGACAAATGGCCAAACTGAGCGAACTAATCAGACCTTGGAGACTTATTTGAGATGCTTTGTGTCTGCTGATGAGGATGATTGGGTGGTTTTCTTGCCGTTGGTCGAGTTTGCCCTTAATAATAGGGCTAGTTCGGCTACTTTGGTTTCACCTTTCTTTTGTAATTTTGGTTTTCATCCTCGTTTTTCTTCGGGGCAGGTTGAGCCTTCTGATTGTCCTGGTGTGGATTCTGCGGTGGACAGGTTACAGCAGATTTGGACTCATGTGGTAGACAATTTGACGTTGTCTCAGGAAAAGGCTCAACGTTTTGCTAACCGCCGTCGGTGTGTTGGTCCCCGGCTTCGTGTGGGGGATTTGGTTTGGTTGTCTTCTCGTCATGTTCCTATGAAGGTTTCTTCCCCTAAGTTTAAGCCTCGGTTTATTGGTCCTTATAAGATTTCTGAAATTATCAATCCAGTGTCTTTTCGTTTGGCCCATCCTGCCTCTTTTGCCATTCATAATGTTTTCCATAGATCTTTGTTACGGAGATATGTGGTGCCCGTTGTTCCCTCGGTTGATCCTCCTGCCCCGGTGTTGGTTGAGGGAGAGTTGGAATATGAGGTTGAGAAAATTTTGGATTCTCGTTTTTCGAGGCGGAGGCTTCAGTATCTTGTCAAGTGGAAGGGTTATGGCCAGGAGGATAATTCTTGGGTTGTTGCCTCCGATGTCCATGCCGCCGATTTGGTTTGTGCTTTTCACTTGGCTCGTCCTTATCGGCCTGGGGACTCTGGTGAGGGTTCGGTGACCCCTCCTCAAGGGGGGGGTACTGTTGTGAATTCCGCTCTTGGGCTCCCTCTGGTGGTTGTAAGTGGCACTTTTGTCAGTTCTGCTCTTGGGCTCCTTCCGGTGGTCTTAAGTGGAATGGCTGCTCCTTGAATTTAGCAGTCTGCAGCTGCTTCCACTGATTGTCTTTCTGCTCGGCTATTTATGCCTGGCTCTTTCCTTCAGCCAGTGCCACTTGTCAATGGTTCCTGGTTGGATTCACATCTCTGCTTGGATTTCCCTGATATCCTGACCAGTTCAGCAAAGATAAGTCCTTGCTTTGCTCTTTTCTGTCCACATGTAGTGGCTTAATTGTTCTGTACATTCTATGTTTTTTGTCCAGCTTGTCAGTATGGATTTATTCAGTTAAGCTGGAAGCTCTGGGAAGCAGATTTACCCTCCACACCTTTAGTCAGGTGTGGAGATTTTTGTAAACTCTGTGTGGATTTTTCTAGTTTTTTAATACTGACCGCACAGTATTCTGTCCTGTTCTATCTATCTAGCTAGACTGGCCTCCTTTGCTACATCCTGGTTTCATTCTACGTATGCCATTTCCCTCTCCACTCACAGTCATTATTTGTGGGGGGCTGTCTATCCTTTGGGGATTTTCTCTGAGGCAAGATAGCTTTCCTGTTTCTATCTTTAGGGGTAGTTAGTTCTCCGGCTGTGACAAGGTGTCTAGGGAGTGACAGGAACATCCCACGGCTACTGCTAGTGTTGTGTTAAGCTTAGGAACTGCGGTCAGTACAGGTACCACCTCCTTCAGAGCTCGTCCCATGTTGCTCCTAAACCACCAGTTCATAACAGTGAGGGGGAGAGAGGACTGTCACATACTCACCTAGTCCCGGTGCTCCTGGCGCTCCCCCTGCCTGTTCCACAGTTTTCGGTGCCTCAGCTCTTCCGCTGTTCAGCGGTCACGTGGGACCGCTCATTAAAGTTATGAATATGGACTCCACTCCCATAGGGGTGGAGCCACATGTTCATTCCTCTAATGAGCGGTATCAGTGACCGCTGACAGAGGAAGAGGCTGCGGCACCCGGAGACCAGCTGTCCGGGGGAAGGAGCCAGGGATGCTGGGAGCAGGTAAGTATCTCATAGTTACCTGTCCACGTTCCACCTGCTGGGCACTGCTCCGTCTTCCCATCCTCTGGCTGTGACTGTTCAGGTCAGAGGGCGCGATGACATACTAGTGTGCGTGCCGCCCTCTGCCTGAACAGTTAGTGCGGAGAGACGCCGAGACGGGACGCTGAGGAGCTGCAGGCAAGGGAGGTGAGTATGTCATTTTTTTTTTATTGCAGCAGCAGCAGCATTCTATATTGCACAGATTTATATGGAGCATCTATGGGGCCATAATGAACGGTGCAGAGCATTCTATATGGCACAGCTTTATGTCGAGTATCTATGGGGCCTTACAGAACGGTGCAGAGCATCATGTATGGCACAGCTTTATATGGAGCATCTATGGGGCCATACTGAACGGTGCAGAGCATTATATATGGGGCAGCTTTATGTGGAGCATCTATGGGGCCTTACTGAATGGTGCAGAGCATTATATATGGGGCAGCTTTATGTGGAGCATCTATGGGGCCATAATGAACGGTGCAGAGCATTCTATATGGCACAGCTTTATGTGGAGCATACATGGGGCCATACTGAACGGTGCAGAGCATTCTATATGGCACAGCTTTATATGGAGCATCTATGAGGCCATACTGAACGGTGCAGAGCATTATATATGGCACAGCTTTATATGGAGCATCTATGGGGCCATAATGAACGGTATGGAGTATCTATTTTTATTTTTGAAATTCACCGGTAGCTGCTGCATTTTCCACCCTAGGCTTATACTCGAGTCAATAAGTTTTCCCAGTTTTTTGTGGCAAAATTAGGAGGGTCGGCTTATACTCGGATCGGCTTATACTCGAGTATATACGGTACTACGTGGCTGGGCAATATACTACGTGGCTGGGCAATATACTACGTGGTTGGGCAATATACTACGTGGGCTGTGCAATATACTATGTGGACATGCATATTCTAGAATAACCGATGCGTTAGAATCGGGCCACCATCTAGTTCCCTATAATGAGGCAGATGAAGGCACTGTGGATTCGGAGACTGGGCAATATACTACGTGGCTAGGCAATATACTACGTCACTGGGCAATATACTACATAGCTGGGCAATATAGTATGTGACTGGGCAATATACTACGTGGCTGGACAATATACTACGTGGCTGGGCAATATACTACGAGACTGGTCAATATACTACATGGCTGGGCAATATACTATGTGGCTGGGCAATAGTAAAAAGTTGGTCACACAGGGTTAATAGCTGCGTTAATGGAGTGCGTTACACTGCGGCATAACGCGGTCCATTAACGCTGCCATTAACCCTGTGTGAGGGCTGACTGGAGGGGAGTATGGAGCGGGCACTGACTGCAGGGAGGAAGGAACGGCCATATTGCCGCTGGACTGTGCTCGTCGCTGATTGGTTGTGGCAATGGTTGTGGGCGTTTTGCCATGACCAATCAGCGACTTGGATTTCCGTGACAGACAGAGGCCGCGACCAATGAATATCAGTGACAGAAAGACAGACAGAAAGACGGAAGTGACCCTTAGACAATTATATAGTAGATCTTCTGCCAGGGGTTCGTCTGAATCAGATATTTGACAGATTTACATGGAAATCCCAGTGTAAGCGCACAGTGCAGACTGCAGGATAAATGTGCGCCAAGCCTTACTGAGATCTTTGGGAGGCAGAATGAACAAATCATCAACAGATGAAGAATTGATTTATTTTTTACACCATTCTTCATGCAGTATAAGTGATTTGGTGATTTTATTCTTCGGGTCGGTGCGATTACAGCGATACCAGATTTATATTGGGTTTTCTTTGGTTACTGTCACACACTAAAAGATGCTTTTAAAAAAAAAATAGTTTCTGCATCACCATATTTTGAGAGCTATAATCTTTCTATATTTCTGCTGACAAAGTCATGTGAGGGCTTGTTTTTTGCCGGACAAGTTGACATTTTTATTGGTACAATTTTCGGGCTCAAAACCTCTTTTATCGCTTTCTATTCCAATTTTTGGGAGGCAAAATAAACAACAACAATTGAGGAATGCCTTCTTTTTTTATGCAGTTCCGAGTATAGTAAGATTGATATGGCAGCTTTATTCTTTGGGTCAGTATGATTACAGCTATACCACTTTTATATCTTTTTTATGTTTTGGCGCTTTTACATAAAAATAATTATTTTATAGAAAAAAATTATTATGCTTAAATCACTTTATTCTGGGAGCTATAACTTTGTTATTTTTAGGCTGATGGCATTGCTATGCCTCACAACCTGTCAGTGCTGCAGACTCAAGTGAGTTAGTTCATGCACTGCGCATGATCTAGCCAACTTGCCAGTGCCTGGTGACCCGGATGTAGTCATGATGACATCGGGTCACCATGGCAACGATTGGGGCGCTGATCTATGGTCAGAGGGGATTTCTTCCCTCTGCTTGCTCGCTAAATGATGCGATAGCAGTAGTCACAGCATTTAAAGGGTTAAAGAGTCGGCAGCAGTTCAGGCACCACTCTTGGCACTAAGAGCTGAGTGTCAGCTGACTCCAAGCGGCTATCACATGCACACAGGCTATGTGTGAGCAAAATCATCTGGACATATCCAAGGTCGTTAAGTACCAGGCGACCTGAATGTAAGGATACGTCTAAGGTCATAAAGGGGTTAACTGACAACTTTTGTTTTACGGCATTAGAACAAGCCAAATATAGATGGAAACAAGTAGTTTGTAAACTGCAGTCAAGCAAAAGGTGAACTAAACTCCTATGCTTGGTTTGAAAAGGGATTTTCTGGTGACTGAGTCCCTCTAAGGGTTTTGAAAGTCAGAATACTTCATAAGAGGTAAATCATGATGAAACACTGCAGATTTCTCACAGAAAGCCTTGTCTTATAACCCATCACTGTTGGCTATATCTTTTGAGGAGATGTATAATTTACTATATGTAGAAATGCAGGACATTTATTGGGATATGTATCCCAATAGTTATGTATTCATGTTAAAACAAAAAAGCTTTTCGATGCCTGTTAACCCCTTCATGACCCAGCCTATTTTGACCTTAAAGACCTTGCCGTTTTTTGCAATTCTGACCAGTGTCCCTTTATGAGGTAATAACTCAGGAACGCTTCAACGGATCCTTGCGGTTCTAAGATTGTTTTTTCGTGACATATTGGGCTTCATGTTAGTGGTAAATTTAGGTCAATAAATTCTGCGTTTATTAGTGATAAAAACAGAAATTTGGCGAAAATTTTGAAAATTTCGCAATTTTCACATTTTGAATTTTTATTCTGTTAAACCAGAGAGTTATGTGACACAAAATAGTTAATAAATAACATTTACCACATGTATACTTTACAACAGCACAATTTTGGAAACAAAATTTTTTTTTGCTAGGAAGTTATAAGGGTTAAAATTTGACCAGCGATTTCTCATTTTTACAACGAAATTTACAAAACCATTTTTTTAGGGACCACCTCACATTTGAAGTCAGTTTGAGGGGTCTATATGGCTGAAAATACCCAAAAGTGACACCATTCTAAAAAATTCACCCCTCAAGGTACTCAAAACCACATTCAAGAAGTTTATTAACCCTTCAGGTGCTTCACAGCAGCAGAAGCAACATGGAAGAAAAAAATGAACATTTAACTTTTTAGTCACAAAAATTATCTTTTAGCAACAATTTTTTTATTTTCCCAATGGTAAAAGGAGAAACTGAACCACGAAAGTTGTTGTCCAATTTGTCCTGAGTACGCTGATACCTCATATGTGGGGGTAAACCACTATTTGGATGCACGGCAGGGCTTGGAAGGGAAGGAGCGCCATTTGACTTTTTGAATTAAAAATTGGCTCCACTCTTTAGTGGACACCATGTCACGTTTGAAAAGCCCCCGTGTGCCTAAAAATTGGAGCTCCCCCACAAGTGACCCCATTTTGGAAACTAGACGCCCCAAGGAACTTATCTAGATGCATAGTGAGCACTTTGAACCCCCAAGTGCTTCACAAATTGATCCGTAAAAATGAAAAAGTACTTTTTTTTCACAAAAAAATTCTTTTAGCCTCAATTTTTTCATTTTCACATGGGCAACAGGATAAAATGGATCTTAAAATTTGTTGGGCAATTTCTCCTGAGTACACCAATACCTCACATGTGGGGGTAAACCACTGTTTGGGCACATGGTAAGGCTCGGAAGGGAAGAAGCGCCATTTGACTTTTTGAATGAAAAATTATCTCCATCGTTAGCGGACACCATGTCGCATTTGGAGAGCCCCTGTGTGCCTAAACATTGGCGCTCCACCACAAGTGACCCCATTTTGGAAACTAGACCCCCCAAGGAACTTATCTAGATGTCTAGTGAGCACTTTAAACCCTCAGGTGCTTCACAGAAGTTTATAACGCAGAGCCATGAAAATAAAAAATATTTTTCTTCCCTCAAAAATGATTTTTTAGCCTGGAATTTCCTATTTTGCCAAGGGTAATAGGAGAAATTGGACCCCGAATGTTGTTGTCCAGTTTGTCCTGAGTACGCTGATACCCCATATGTGGGGGTAAACCACTGTTTGGGTGCACGGCAGGGCTCGGAAGGGAAGGCACGCCATTTGGCTTTTTAAATGGAAAATTAGCTCCAATCATTAGCGGACACCATGTCACGTTTGGAGAGCCCCTGTGTGCCTAAACATTGGAGATCCCCCACAAATGACCCCATTTTGGAAACTAGACCCCCAAAGGAACTAATCTAGATGTGTGGTGAGGACTTTGAATCCCCAAGTGCTTCACAGAAGTTTATAACGCAGAGCCATGAAAAAAAAAAAAAAAAATATTTTCTCAAAAATGATCATTTAGCCTGCAATTTTTTATTTTCCCAAGGGTAACAGGAGAAATTTGACCCCAATATTTGTTGTCCAGTTTCTCCTGACTACGGTGATACCCCATATGTGGGGGTAAACTACTGTTTGGGCACATGCCGGGGCTCGGAATTGAAGTAGTGACGTTTTGAAATGCAGACTTTGATGGAATGCTCTGCGGGCATCACGTTGCTTTTGCAGAGCCCCTGATGTGGCTAAACAGTAGAAACCCCCACAAGTGACCCCATTTTGGAAACTAGACCCCGAAAGGAACTTATCTGGATGTGTGGTGAGCACTTTGAACCCCCAAGTGCTTCATAGAAGTTTATAATGCAGAGCCGTGAAAATAATAAATACGTTTTCTTTCCTCAAAAATAATTATTTAGCCCAGAATTTTTTATTTTCCCAAGGGTTACAGGAGAAATTGGACCCCAAAAGTTGTTGTCCAGTTACTCCTGAGTACGCTGATACCCCATTTGTGGGGGTAAACCACTGTTTGGGCACACGTCGGGGCTCAGAAGGGAAGTAGTGACTTTTGAAATGCAGACTTTGATGGAATGGTTTGCGGGCGTCACGTTGCGTTTGCAGAGCCCCTGGTGTGCCTAAACAGTAGAAACCCCCCACAAGTGACCCCATTTTGGAAACTAGACCCCCCAAGAAACTTATCTAGATATGTGGTGAGCACTTTGAACCCCCAAGTGCTTCACAGACGTTTACAACGCAGAGCCGTGAAAATAAAAAATCATTTTTCTTTCCTGAAAAATGATGTTTTAGCAAGCATTTTTTTATTTTCACAAGGATAACAGGAGAAATTTGACCCCAGTAATTGTTGCGCAGTTTGTCCTGAGTATGCTGGTACCCCATATGTGGGGGTAAACCACTGTTTGGGCACACGTCGGGGCTCGGAAGTGAGGGAGCACCATTTGACTTTTTGAATACAAGATTGGCTGGAATCAATGGTGGCGCCATGTTGCGTTTGGAGACCCCTGATGTGCCTAAACAGTGGTAACCCCTCAATTCTACCTCCAACATTAACCCCCCCACACCCCTAACCCTAATCCCAACTGTAGCCATAACCCTAATCACAACCTTAACCACAACACACCCCTAACCACAACCCTAACCCCAACACACCCCTAACCCTAACCACAACCCTAATTCCAACCCTAACCCTAAGGCTATGTGCCCACGTTGTGGATTCGTGTGAGATTTTTCAGCATCATCTTTGAAAAATCCGCGGGTAAAAGGCACTGTGTTTTACCTGCGGATTTTCCGCGGATTTCCAGTGTTTTTTATGCGGATTTCACCTGCGGATTCCTATTGAGGAACAGGTGTAAAACGCTGCGGAATCCGCACAAAGAATTGACATGCTGCGGAAAATACAACGCAGCGTTTCCGCGCGGTATTTTCCGCACCATGGGCACAGCAGATTTGGTTTTCCATAGGTTTACTTGGTACTGTAAACCTGATGGAACACGGCAGCGAATCCGCAGCGGCCAATCCGCTGCGGATAAGCAGCCAAATCCGCACCGTGTGCACATGGCCTAATTCTAAAGGTATGTACACACGCTGCGGAAAACGCTGCGGATCCACAGCAGTTTCCCATGAGTTTACAGTTCAATGTAAACCTATGGGAAACAAAAATCGCTGTACACATGCTGCAGAAAAACTGCACGGAAACGCAGGGGTTTACATTCCGCAGCATGTCACTTCTTTGTGCGGATTCCGCAGCGGTTTTACAACTGCTCCAATAGAAAATCACAGTTGTAAAACCGCAGTGAAATGCGCAGAAAAAACGCGGTAAATCCGCCATAAATCCGCAGCGGTTTAGCACTGCGGATTTATGAAATCCGCAGCGGAAAAATCCGCAGAAGACCAGAATACGTGTGCACATACCAAAACCCTAACCCTAACCCTAACCCTACCCCTAACCCTACCCCTAACCCTACCCCTAACCCTAACCCTACCTTTAATCCTACCCCTATTCTAACATTAGTGGGAAAAAAATTCTTTATTTTATTATTGTCCCTATCTATGGGGGTGACAAAAGGGGGGGGGTCATTTATTATTTTTTTTTATTTTGATCACTGTGATAGATTATATCTCAGTGATCAAAATGCACTTTGGAACGAATCTGCTAGCTGGCAGATTCGGCGGGCGCACTGCGCATGCGCCCGCCATTTTGGAAGATGGCGGCGCCCAGGGAGAAGACTGACGGACCCCGGCAGGATCGGTAAGTATGATGGGGTGAGGGGGGAGCACGGGGGGGGATCGGAGCATGGGGAGGTGGAACGGAGCACGGGGGTGGAACGGAGCACGGGGGTGGATCGGAGTGCAGGGGGGGTGATTGGAGCACGGGGGGGTTATTGGAGCACGGGGGGAGCGGACAAGAGCACGGGGGGAGCAGAGCACAGGACGGAGGGGAGCTGGAGCAGTGTACCGGACAGATCGGGGGGCTGGGGGGGCGATCGGTGGGGTGGGGGCACATTAGTGTTTCCAGCCATGGCCGATGATATTGCAGCATCGGCCATGGCTGGATAGTAATATTTCACCAGTTTTAATAGGTGAAATATTACAAATCGCTCTCATTGGCAGTTTCACTTTCAACAGCCAATCAGAGCGATCGTAGCCACCCCCTGGGCTAAAACTACCACTCCCCCTGTCCCTGCAGATCGGGTGAAATGGGAGTTAACCCTTTCACCCGATCTGCAGGGACGCGATCTTTCCATGACGCCACATAGGCGTCATGGGTCGGATTGGCACCGACTTTCATGACGCCTACGTGGCGTCATGGGTCGGGAAGGGGTTAAGCTGGAATGCACTATGTTACTGCTCAGAAGCAACATTGGTTTTAGGAATCTTTTAATATGAAAAATAGTAGATGGAACTATTCTTAATTTATGTGATTTTTCACTTAGTATTTATATTGTTCTGATGACTTGCTGCTATTGTTTTATGTGATTTGGAGAAAAATACAAACCAAGAGAGTCCCTAGATCAAAGAGAGTCTATAGAGACTATAGAATAACATGATTCAGCCATGCAGATACAGATACTCTAAACCTAGAAATTAATGAATGAATTAAATGCTTCCCTAAGGCCTCTTTCACACTTCCGTCTTTACAGATCCGTTGCAATAAGGCTACTTTCACACTTGCGTCGTTTGGCAGGATGCGTTTTCTCTCCATAGACTTGTATTAGCAACAGATCGCAACGGATGGCCACACATCGCATCCGTCGTGCGACGGATCCGTCGTGTTTTGGCGGACCGTCGTCTGGAAAAAACGTTCAATGTAGCGTTTTTTGTTTGCATCGGAAAAACGTGTCGCGATGGATCCTGCGGCATACGTCGCTAACTATAATGGAAGCCTATGGACGCAGGATCCGCCGTGACACGTCGTATGATGGAATCCAGCGCTGGAATCCATTTTTTTACACTGAACATGCTCAGAATCAGGAATTTGTAGCCAATTGGCCAGACAGGCCCCAAATCTATATAAACCTGGCCTGGGGTGTCACCCCCAAGTGTGCCAGCAAGACTCCAGCCAGCCTGAAGACAGCCAGTTAGTCAATATATTGGTTTCCCTATTTTCCAGTAGCCAATCACATTTGGGAGACTCCCATTTTTAGGCATAGAAAATGGATCCGTCAAAAAAAACGGATGAAACGGATGGTGAAAACAGACAAAACGGATGCAACGGATCCAGTTTTTCGACGGAACCGTCTAGCGGACGTTGCATCCGTTTTTCACAATTTTGACGCATCCGTCGATACGTCGCGCCAACGCAATGTAACAGATTAAAAAAAATGGAAGTGTGAAAGTAGCCTAAGGAAGCAATGGCGATACGTGCCCTGGAGGGTGAGGTGGATGATCAGCAGCGCTGATAGACACTTTGAGTCTGTAGCCCTCTATTACCTTACTATATCATCACACTGGTTTGGCCTGTCTCTGTACTATTAATGGATATTATCAATGTTATTTTACTTATCATTGTATTATGCATTGATCACTTCATTATTTATCACTAACACTACATTGAATCTCATAGACAGACTGCTATCCATTTATGTAATGATTTGTATGCACTTGTGCACTTTATAGACAACCATTACCTATTTATTTTCAATCTCCATGGCAGTCCTATTCATAATTTATTTACAATGTCGTTACTTATGCTTGCACTCCTCTACTTCCATGTTTTATCATTGTCCATGTCATGACTTTTATGTTTTCTTCTTCTGTCTAGATCACTTTATACCTAATAAAGAACAATTTATTAGTATGAATTTCAGGTCATGTGCTTGGACCTTTACAGTTGCTTCTAGGAGATATAGTTTTCCTTGCTGTTTCTTTATTATGCATAATTTTCTGCATAATAATGAAATTGATCGGTTCCATCTAGTCTAGGCTAGGCTAGTAACTGACTGAAGCCCTACATTCTTAGACAAGGGACTGTAGAGACCTCTTTTCCAAATGCAATGGGGCATCACAGCGAGGTTTCTGCTTCAACCAGTAATCTTACAGTCAGATACAGACATGTACTGTATCATATGAGACAGAATAAGACATATGAGAGAGAATATTATTAAAAAAAAGCAGATCATAGGAAGGAAAAGCTTGGATTTTTTTGTGTGCATTTTCTGTGCTTTTTCTTAAGATACATTTTGGTTAAATGTAATGCCCATGGCCACAACTCTTAGAACTTGTCAACTAGATTCAGAGGTCATTAAGATAGGAAGTAATGTCATTTCTTTGACGGATGCAGACAAGAGGATGTCAAGTGGAGCAAAGAGGAATCGCAAGAAAATGACTGTAATAATTTTGCTATATTACCAGTAAAGAACATAGGTAGTGTTGCAGTGACAGTTACAGCACAGCTATCAATTGCTTTGTCAGATAGATTCTTTAACGGGGAAAAAGCACCACAAATTAATTTGAACGGTAAATACTTTACAAAATTTATGCCCTAACATAGGATTACATATTTGATGTATTTACCATCTCTCAAAATACACACCAAAAATGAGCCAAAATAGAGCCACTGGTATATTTGGTGTGATCATTTTAAGATTTTTATTTGTGTCACTTTGAAAAGGTGGTCCAAAATTGTAAAAAAAAATAGGTGTAAAATTTACAGTTTGTGTGTACTTCTGTAGCTTAGCCCTATTCATTACAATAGAGCTGAGCTACACCAGACACAACCCATGGACAGATGCCGTCCTGTTTCTGAAAAAAGACAACCATGTTTTTTCTAATCCTGTTCAACTTTTTCAAGCATACTTTTCATATCAGTCATAGGTGTCAAAAAAATTTATAAATTCATTTGTAAATATAGGGTATGTTACATGCAACCATTCTCCAACTTAAATTATGTTACTATTCTGGCTTATTTTGTTCAATAAGATTGCTGTATCATCTGAAACCTTATCTTCGGTGTTCTCTTAGAATCACCCAAATTGTAGAAAACGAGGGGGTAAAAATGAAAGTGATGCTTTCTATTGTTACATAATGAAATAGCTGTATTTCACTGAACTAATGCATATGTCAAAATGTTATCATTTTTTGACTCCATTCTGTAAAATGATTGTGTTATAAAGGAGCTCTCCCAAGATACTTTCACTTGCCAAATTGCATTAACGGAATGCTTGCCCCAAATCTGAATCTTAAACATCAGGAAATTGCTACAAAGCTAACATTAAGCCGCATATGATCATTTGGTAAGTTTGATCATTCCTTTTAAGTCCATATTTGTATAGAAGAGAAGAAAAATAAAAGGATGTATGCTTTTATACATTGTTAGTTTAGCGGTTCCCAGTCTATGTATTCAGATGCATCCTGTGGTGAGATTAGAGAATCAATTTGAGTTGGCCTTAGATTGAGCTACCAAGTGATTTGTCATTTGTGAAATCTCTTTTTACATTTCAGAAATTACATTTAACATAACTTTCGGAAAAGCCTTGAAAATGTATTTTAACTTCAAACTGTCCTTTTCTAAAAGTTGGTATAGTTCAACAAAAGATAGTTTGAGGCTGTGTGGAATAATTTGTAAAGCCAAATACGGCCAACTATATTGTTCGCATTTCTCTTTTAGAAGTTGTACTAAAAAATGTAAGATGGAGAACTAACAGAATTTAAATGACCCGTCTTTCAATTTGAAAAGCTATAAAGATGCTAGTTCTTCACCCCAGTAAGAAGATTCAATTACGAAGCTCTTTATATTCATGCTCCTTCACACAAGTGGATACTTTTTTTCCCTTGGTATCATTTTCTCAGCAGGAGTTCTACCTTGACAGAAGTGCTGTGTTTCAGTGCCTTTCTCATTAAAAAGAAGCTAGATAGTAGGATTTTAGATATAGGTACTAAGTCAGGACCTAGATATGCCTCTTCCATGTAGGGAGGATTGCAGAGATTCAAAAGTCAAATTCAAAGAACCAATTAGCATCAAAGAAGGTCACTTGCCTTCTACATTCATGATTACTGTACTTTGAAACTTGGCAAAAACTATCTGACCTGACCAGCTGGCACCTAGTAGAAAGTCAACCAAACAATCATCAGAAGGTTAACAGTACAACTGGGTATCTACTGGGAGGTCTGGTGGATCCTTATTTTGCTCCAGTATATGTATAGCTGGAATACACTGTCAAGAACATGGTCGAGTACATAATATATTGATAGTGAAAGAGCTCTTGATAAAAGGTTTCTCTTGTCTCCCAAAATAAGACTCAATTCCATAGTTGTCTTTAAATATATAGCCATTTGTAAAAAATAAAAAAATATAGTGAAAAAAATATTGCTGAAGAAACACCACGTAAACTAAAACATTCAATGTTCAGTTGATAAAGCCTAATTGTTGAAAGTGACATATCCACATTTACAACTTTTCCAGTAGTAGAACTTTCTGTGTTAAACAATTAATCCAATCATTGTAGAATACTGTTAGTCCTTATTCACACCTCATTTTTATGTTGAGAATTTGAAAATCAAAATCAACAGTGAAAGCTAAAGATGAAAAATTTATAATAGAAATATTCACACCTTTTAAATGTTTTACTGACCAAAATTTTGACATGTAAATAAAGCATTATCAGTGAACACCATAAAAAAACAAGGCAAAAAACAACGCTTTATTATCATACCGCCGAACAAAAAGTGGAATAACACGCGACCAAAAAAACGGATATAAATAACCATGGTACCGCTGAAAACGTCATCTTGTCCCGCAAAAAACGAGCTGCCACACAGCATCATCAGCGAAAAAATAAAAAAAGTTATAGTCCTCAGAAAAAAGCGATGCAAAAATAATTATTTTTTCTATAAAATAGTTTTTATCATATAAAAGCGCCAAAACAGAAAAAAATGGTATAAATGAGGTATCACTGTAATCGTACTGACTCGAAGAATAAAACTGCTTTATCCATTTTACCAAACGTGGAACGGTGTAAATGCCCCCCACACCCCCCCCAAAGAAATTCATGAATAGCTGGTTTTGGTCATTCTGCCTCACAAAAATCGGAATAAAAAGCGATCAAAAAATGTCACATGCCCAAAAATATGACCAATAAAAACGTCAACTCGTCCCGCAAAAAACAAGACCTCACATGACTCTGTGGACTAAAATATGGAAAAATTATAGCTCTCAAAATGTGGTAATGCAAAAAATATTTTTTGCACTAAAAAGTGTCTTTTAGTGTGTGACGGCTGCCAATCATAAAAATCCACTAAAAAACCCGCTATAAATAGTAAATCGAACCACCCTCATCATCCCCTTAGTTAGGGAAAAATTAAAACATTTAAAGAATGTATTTATTTCCAATTTCCCATGAGGGTTAGGGTTAGGGCTAGGGTTAGGGTTGGGGCAAGGGTTAGGGCTACAGTTAGGGTTAGGGCTACAGTTAGGGTTAGGGTTGGGGCTAAAGTTAGGGTTAGGGTTGGGGCTAAAATTAGGGTTAGGGTTTGGATTACATTTATGGTTGGGAATAGGGTTGGGATTAGGGTTAGGGGTGTGTCAGGGTTAGGGGTGTGGTTAGGGTTACCGTTGAGATTTGGGTTAGGGGTGTGTTTGGATTAGGGTTTCAGATAGAATTGGGGGGGTTTCCACTGTTTAGGCATATTTAGGCTATAAATAGTAAATCAAACCCCCCCTCTTCATCCCCTTAGTTAGGGAAAAATTAAAAAATTAAAAAATGTACTTATTTCCATTTTCCCATTAGAGTTAGGGCTAGTGTTAGGGCTAAGGTTAGGGTTAGGGTTGGGGCTACGGTGAGGGCTACAGATAGGGTTGGGGCTCCAGTTAGGGTTAGGGTTAGGGTTGGGGCTAGGGTTAAGGCTACAGTTAGGGTTGGGGCTAAAGTTAGGGTTAGGGTTGGGGCTAAAGTTAGGGTTAGGGTTTGGATTACATTTACGGTTGGGAATAGGGTTGGGATTAGGGTTAGGGGTGTGTCTGGGTTAGAGATGTGGTTAGGGTTACCATTGGGATTAGGGTTAGGGGTGTGTTTGGATTAGGGTTTCAGTTATAATTGGGGGGTTTCCACTGTTTAGGCAAATCAGTGGCTCTCCAAACATGACATGGCGTCCAATCTCAATTCCAGCCAATTCTGCGTTGAAAAAGTGAAACAGTGCTCCATCCCTTCCGAGCTCTCCCGCGTGCCCCAACAGGGGTTTACCCCAACTTATGGGGTAGCAGCATACTCAGGACAAATTGGACAACAACCTTTCGTGTTCAATTTCAACTGTTACTCTAGGAAAAATAAAAAACTTTGGGCTAAAAAATAATTTTTGTGGAAAAAAAAGGATTTTTTATTTTCACGGCTCTGCGTTATAAACTGTAGTGAAACACTTGGGGGTTCAAAATTCTCACAACACATCTAGATAAGGTTCTTGGGGGGTCTAATTACCAATATGGGGTCACTTGTGGGGGGTTTATATTGTTTAGTTACATCAGGGGCTCTGCAAATGCAACGTGATGCCTGCATAACAATCCATCTAAGTCTGCATTCCAAATGGCGCTCCTTCCCTTCCGAGCTCTGCCATGCGCCCAAACGGTGGTTCCCCCCACATATTGGGTATCAGCGTACATAGGACAAATTGGACAACAACTTTTTGGTTTCAATTTCAACTGTTACCCTTGGAAAAACACAAAACTGGGGGCTAAAAAAATAATTTTTGTGGAAAAAAAAAAGATTTTTTATTTTCACAGCTCTGCATTATAAACTGTAGTGAAACACTTGGGGGTTCAAAGTTTTCACAACACACTTGTGGGGGGTTTCTACTTAGTTACATCAGGGGCTCTGCAAATGCAACATGACACCTGCAGACCAATCCATCTAAGTCTGCATTCCAAATGGTGCTCCTTCCCTTCCGAGCTCTCCCATGCGCCCAAACGGTGGTTCCCCCCACATATGGGGTATCAGCGTACTGAGAACAAATTGGACAACAACTATTGCGGTCCAATTTCTCCTGTTACCCTTGGGAAAATACAAAACTGGGGGCTAAAAAATTATTTTTGTGGGAAAAAAATTTTTTTTTACATTTTCACGGATCTGCGTTATAAACTGTAGTGAAACACTTGGGGGTTCAAAGCTCTCACAAATCATCTAGATGAGTTCCTTAGGGGGTCTACTTTCCAAAATGATGTCACTTGTGGGGGTTTCAATGTTTAGGCACATCAGTGGCTCTCCAAACGCAACATGGCATCCCATCTCAATTCCTTTCAATTTGCATTGAAAAGTCAAATGGCGCTTCTTCCTTTCCGAGCTCTCCCTTGCGCCCAAACAGTGGTTTACCCCCACAAATGGGGTATCAGGGTACTCAGGACAAATTGTACAACAAATCTTGGGGTCCAATTTCTTCTCTTACCCTTGGAAAAATAAAAAATTGGGGGCGAAAAGATCAATTTTGTGAAAAAATTTGATTTTTATCTTTACGGCTCTGCATTATAAACTTCTGTAAATCACTTAATGGGTCAAAGTGCTAACCACACATATAGATAAGTTCCTTAGGGGGTCTACATTCCAAAATGCTGTCACTTGTGGGTGGTTTCAATGTTTAAGCACATCAGGGGCTCTCCAAACGCAACATGGCATCCCATCTCAATTCCAGTCAATTTTGCATTGAAAAGTCAAATGGCGCTCCTTCCCTTCCGAGCTCTGCCATGCACCCAAACAGTGGTTTACCCCCACATATGGGGTATCGGCGTACTCAGGGCAAATTGTGCAACAACTTTTGTGGTCCATTTTTTCCTGTTACCCTTGGTAAAATAAAACAAATTGGAGCTGAAGTAAATTTTTTGTGAAAAAAAAGTTAAATGTTCATTTTTATTTAAACATTCCAAAAATTCCTGTGAATCACCTGAAGGGTTAATAAACTTCTTGAATGTGGTTTTGAGCACCTTGAGGGGTGCAGTTCTTAGAATGGTGTCACACTTGGTTATTTTCTATCATATAGACCATTGGTCCCCAACTCCAGACCTCGAGGGCCGCCAACAGTGCAGGTTATCAGGATTTCCTTAGTATTGCACAGGGGTTGGAATCATCACCTGTGCAGATGATCACATTACCACCGATGCAATACTAAAGAAATCCTGAAAACCTGCACTGTTGGCGGCCCTCGAGGCCTGGAGTTGGGGACCCCTGATACAGACTCCTAAAAATGACTTAAAATAAGATGTGGTCCCTAAAAAGAAATGGTGTTGTAAAAATGAGAAATTGCTGGTCAACTTTTAACCCTTATAACTCCCTAACAAAAATAAATTGCCAAAACAGCAGTTTTTCACCACACATGCAGTATCGTTGTCCTCAGGAAAAATTGCAAATTTTAGTATCCATTTTCTTCTTGTTAAAATGCTACATTTTGGACAAAATCAACATTTTTGTGGGAAAAAGTAATATTATAATTTTTTTCTTCCACATTGCTTTAATTCCTGAAGCACCTGAAGGGTTAATACACTTCTTGAATGTGGTTTTGAGCATTTTGAGGAGTGCAGTTTTTAAAATGGTGTCACTTTTGGTTATTTTCTGTCATATTGGCCCCTCAAAGTAATTTCAAATGTGATGCGGTCTCTACAAAAATTGGTTTTGTAAATTTTGTTGAAAAAATGAGAAATTGTTGATAAACTTTAACCCTTTTTGCTTCTTAACAAAAACAATTGTTTCAAAAATGATGGTTGATCTAACGTAAACATGTGGTAGATATAAAATATTGATATAAATTTATCTACCACTAACATAAAGTCCAATGTGTCATGAAAAAACAGTCTCAGAATGAATGGGATAGGTTGAAGTGTTCCAACCCAGAGGTATTACCTCATAAAGTGACACTGGTCAGAATTGTAAAATTTGGCCTTGTTAGGAAGGTGAAGGCTGAGTGGTGAAGGGGTTAATATTAGTGGTGCGTTCAAATGCTTGTTACTCAAGTTTGCCTAGGGTGATAGGGTGTGTAGCGAGTATCACGGGTGCTCGAGTGACATGTTTCAGTCCCCGCAGCCTCATTTTTCATGGATGTTAGAGAGCGGGGATTGCATGACATACACGGGCATTCCCCATATATTTTGTGGCTGTCTAAAGGCCACGAAACATGTGGCCATGGGAACTCAAACATGTCACTCGAGCACCTGTGATAATCGGTGAATCCTCGAGCACCCTAAGCAGACTCGAGTAACGAGCACTTGCGCTCATCACCACTCCTCACTAGTTAATACAGATTATGATATAGAGATGAAATATTGCAGAAAACAATGCATTCAAGATGATTTAAACAATAAATAATTTTTGAATAACAGTCCCCTTTTAATTTAAAGGTAACTTTTATTATTTATGCTTCATTTTGCATGTTCTCTGAAAGTACTGTGAATGGAATGATTTACTTAGTATGTTTTTCAAACATCTTGCTGTTTATTACAGCATTTTTCAAGCCTGAAACTCCAACTCCATATTAGTTGAATGATTAATAAACCTATAATCTTGTTTTGCTCTCAGATCTAATGTGCCCTGTGCTCTGATTTGTGGCATTGACAATAGAAGTTTATGAATATGATCATTATGAATAAAAGAGAAGCAATTCTGGCAACTAAAGAGGAAAGGGTTCTTTACAGTTTGAGCTGTCTGACTATGGAATGCCGACCGCAAGAGGCAGTAATGGCAGGTACTATAACAATATTTAAAGAAGGGCTGGACGATTTTCTCACAACCTCAAATGCTAAAATGACTAGCTAGCTACTAAAAAAAATTGGCACCTTATTAACTATTTGCATTCTAAAGGGTATGTTCCTTGCTACGGGCCACTCCACGGTTACCGGTATGAAATGCGTTAATGATGAGATGTGCAATCAATGATTAATTGCCTGTCCTCTAAAAATCAATACTTCCCATCTATTTCTCTTTATTGCTGTGATGTAATTTTTATTTTGTCCTAGTTGCCTTCTCTAATCACTTTATCCATATTCTAATAATAGAAAACCTAGGAATTCATTGAGAGCAAATGGCGATGCGTTTTTCAATTCCAGTCACATTGTTATTATTCTCTTCCCTGGACTGTGATGCATCACTGCCATTTTAACCACTTGCTCAGTGATCCCATTAACTTTGCCACTTGACAGGAAAGGTTACGAGGTCAGTGTAAGAAGTGAATTTAAGGGACATAGATCAAATAAATTATCTATAAATAAAAACAGGACAAAAGGACGGTTTTATTCCTTTTTCCTAACAAAATTAGATTTATGTAGGCTACAAATCTGTTTGCTCTGTTACATTAAAAAAAACTTGTGAATTTACGGTAGGAATTACAGTTAGAACTTGATAATAATAAAATTTAGAACATTTTACAAGTTTAATTCTGCTTATGTTATTTCTTACCATATAGCCATTTATGTCCCATCCTACAGAAGTTATCAGTTTGCTGCCAGATAGGAAAATCTAGCAAACGAAAAACTAGATAGTTGTACTTGTCTAGTACTATTGATATTTATGACTCACGTCATCAGACAAGTATGAAACTGTGAATGAAGCAACAATTGTGAGTGATATTAAAACATAATTTTTAATTAAACTTATAAAATAAATGAGTCCTGATAAAAAAAAATAAGTACGGTAAGTATATCATAAGTATGTTGAAGACACATTCAATGTCAGATCAAAACAGTGGAATCTGTTCAATTGAGTAGATATAAAATCACTCAAGGAAAAACGAAAAAAATTCCAGCTGACCACATTTCGCCTTAGTCCAGTCCAGAGCATGGAAGAATTTGTCTCCTAAAGACACCATATATGAAGAGGTAAGTGAAGGAAATCCAGCTTCATGGTCGTTAAAACTCTTCTTTTATTGTTGCATAGTTAAAATTAGAATTACATCCATAATGAGCTTCAGATATAAAACACTGATGTGTTTTTGGTACGTCGAGCAACACCTTCATTAAAGGCGCAAAAACGCGTTGGTGTTTTATATCTAAAACGTGATATGGATGTAATCCTAATTTTAACTATGCATTAATAGAATAAGAATTTTAATAACCGTACAGCTGGATTTTCTTCACCTACTTCTTCATAAAATCACAATCACATCCAGGTATTCAAAGTATAGGAAACAAGATATAACCAAAAATTAAGTTGTAGTTACGTGAGTACTACTTACAGAAGTCAAATATTAGTGTATGGTACTAAATAATAATAATAATAATAATAATAATAATCTTTATTTTAAATCACTTACACACATTATATATATTAGCTAAACAAATGAAGAATATTCTCACTTGCTTGTATGATGATAATTTACATCCAAACGCCCCGCTTTTCTGTTACAGCTCCTATCAGTATAAGGAGGCATCATGAGTATCCCTTATTTTTACCATGTCTATAGTTATCGGACATTGGAATATGAATAATTTCAAACACATAGCTTCTATCAGTACCTGTAAACTGTAAAGCACTGCGGAATATGTTAGCGCTATATAAAAACAAAGATTACCTGTTAGTGTTACAACCTGTTTCCCTAATTGGATTCAAGGGAGTTTTTTTCTTAAAGACTATAATTACATAGGATGAGTTTGCCCTGTAACTGACTAGAGGATATTTAAATATATGCCATTCATGTTATTGGCATCAATGAAGGCTTTAAAGAAGAGATGAATGCTGATGAAGGTTTGATTCAACGGTAGCCAATGGTTGTTAGTCTATAGTTCTAAGTATATTGCATTCCCAGACCATTATTACATTCACTTACAGTTTCATGGAACATATACGTCTGCGACTCCTTTCCAAATGACATCATCTTACTTTCCTCTGTGCAGCTTTGGTAGTAAAGTCACATACACTGACTGGCAATTGGTCAAACCCATGTATACATGGTTAACGGAGGTGGAAGGTTGTTGAGGCGACCAGATCAACAATAACATAATCAAGCTTACAGTAGTTCAGAAAGAAGGCACAATATCAAAAAAGAGGTAGATATAAGAAACAGTGGAAAATAGATAGGAAGAGCACAAGATAGCATTCTTATGTCAAACGTTGTACTTAATTAAAGAGAGTACAAATAATTAAATGCTTTTATTTCTGATATCATAGGAAGACCTCCGGACACAAGAAATATCCAAATAATGTTACAAAGCCATACATCTAACAATGGAGTCTCATGGGGGTCTAAGATGGACTTATAGATAGAAGAAGGCATAAAGACACATGACGCTTGAACGGGGGCACTGAACCATTCCCTAGAAGACCCTTCAGATGTATCCCTGCCCAGCCACAGGATTGGCACACTATAAAATACGTAATTGGCTCCCCCACTTTATGTAATCTCACCCTGTTAAACCTTAGACGACCCTAAAATTACAATCGTAGGGCTGAAAGGGGTGAGGAATTTGAATTTGCCTGTTCGCACAGATCTTCCCTGGCACTGCGACCTTGCACCTCATCCAAGCTGGAGGTCCCTGCTCAGTGTGAGGGGCCTAGGACTTTCACTCAAATTTATTAATTTATTTGCTCATCTCTACTTTTTGTATTATGGGTGATCAATAAGGATAATGGGGGTGGACATAATGATTTGACATTTATAGAATGCACCTACAGTTGCTTAATGCAAGTATAATAAATATAGTTCTTTGGAAAAAAAATCAAAAATGAAGGAAATGGATCGGGACACAAATAGGGACTGAGAGGAGGTATGTCTTTGTAATGATTTAGATTTCAATGTCAGAAAACTATAGACAGGGTAAAAATTGGGGATTAGTGACGATGTCTCCTGATATTGATCAGAGCTGTGACTGAAAACTAGGATGTTTGGGTGTAAATTATTATCACAAAAGAGGGTGAGAAGTTTCCTATTTTGTTTTTACGACAAACATTGTGTGATGAAAATGATCTGCCAATATAATTCTACATGTTAGTACAATAAGGGCAATACAAAACTTGTCCAGGTTTTTTTATTTTGTGGTGAAAAAAATCTGAAATTTAAAGATATATTTTTTGATTGTGTCGACATTTTCCAATCCGTAACACTTTTGTTTTTTGGTCAATAGATCTGTGTGAGTGTTTATTTTTTGTGGGATGAGATGATTTTTTTTATTTATAGCATTTGGGATAGATTTTATATTTTGATAGCTTCTTACAACGTTTTTTGAGGTATTGCGTCGACCAAATGGTTTCCTTTGATGCCAAATCACAGGCTAGGTTTCAAGAAAACTCCATGATGACAGGCACTTAAATCTTCAAGCAACCCCTGGCTATCATAGCAAGCCATTTCATGAGCGCCAATGGTTGCATAGAATATTGCACCTCCATACTGGCACCCTTTTAATGCCATAGTCAGAGTTTGACAGTGGCATTTCACAGGTTAACAATCACAGCCTGAGCTCAGCTACACCCGCCTCTGTTAGAGGCAGGTCCAACCTGCCGGGCATGGCACAAGCTCACCCAGCCCGCTACATACACCCGCTAACGACTTGCACCGCACATGTATGGTGGATGTTGGTAAGGGGTTAGAGTTAGAATATACAAATAGGAGCTGTCATCACCACGTAGTGTGGGACATTCTGAAATGTTGTGCCTGCTTCAAATTAAGTTACAGAGAGTACGTACAAGGAAGAGCCACAATGACACACTTAACCCTGCTGTTCTGTTCGGTCTGGGGAGACCTATTTTGAACTTTGGTATTTTTTGGGGTGTTCAAGATGCGGTTCTGAAACTTGTGGTTGATTGACTTAAATGAGGATGGGTCGGTCGGCCACGGGTTTCAGAGCTGCATCTTGAATATTTTAAAGAATATTGAAGTTCAAAGTCGGTCATTTTTGACCAACAGAACAGCAGGGTTAAGTATCAAAGCAGATCTTTGTTTATTTCATCATCAACACTCTATTATATAGGCATTTCCTGGACATACATTGTAGCAGCATAATTGGCCAAGTTTATCTGTTGCATATGTGCTGGCATTAGCATATATATATATTATTGGCAGAAAATAGTATGATTCACACCAAACCTTAAGAGTCTGGGTGGGAAATATACTTCTTAAATTTCACATTCTTGTGTGTTATCTAAGTTTTGTTTTACAAAGAAATGCAAGTGACTTTAATCTAAAAACACATCCTGGTACCTCCATTTTACAAGAATGTGAGGTACACGTAGACACAACTAAAATGGAGTCAAGATAGACAAATCTTTAAAACACAATTTCCTTCACTTGTGGCAGTGGTTGCATGCTCCACCTAGACTTCCCCAGATATATTCTCCTCCCTTAATAGAAGATGCCGGCCTTCCTGCACCACTTCACTGGATTCTCCTGATTGGCCTGCGCATGACACACCATCCGATGGACACACACAAGTCACAACGAGCAAGGAATTTTTACAGATACCACATCCATGT
Organism: Ranitomeya imitator; assembly: GCF_032444005.1. Lineage (NCBI taxonomy): Eukaryota > Metazoa > Chordata > Amphibia > Anura > Dendrobatidae > Ranitomeya > Ranitomeya imitator. The sequence goes on along the minus strand of NC_091286.1, from coordinate 316,454,636 downwards.
ACTGGTCAGGGTCAGCATCCAACAATTGGTCATAGTACTCACCAGCTTTCACTATCACAAGGTGCAGTCCAGCAACAGGTCTTATTTCTGTGGTCTTGTCTTTAAATTTTGAAACAATGCCCCGAACATAAGGTACAAGGTAGCAACCAAGTACCGCAATGGCTGCTATACTAGAACTATCACCAAAGTGCATTCTATGTTACTAAGAAGGGATCCCCATTTACCAAACGTGTTATCTAACCACTTACTGATGGGGATGCTAATACCTTAGTTTTCAGCTAATTCATTGGACAAGGGCATGGATTCCTCTCAGGGCTTTACTTATACTACCATCCAGAGTAGTTTTGTTGGGAATAAAGGTAGAGCATGATGTCCCAAACATCTTACAGACCCCTCACCTCTCTGACATGTCAAGGGCAAGTCTATTCTCAAAGGTCATGGTTGAGGTGGCACCCAACTGTTCAGCTATCCCTGGAATGCATCCCTACTAAAATTAGCAAACCTTTGTTGGTTATAGTAGATATAATTTATCAAGTCTACATTTTTATTCACTGTAACAATAGGGAATAGCGATACAAACCCCACTGAAATTTGATCACTGACCTTGAACTCATCTGGTACTTCTCTTGGGACTCCTATTGAGTCGATGCACACGTGAGGGTCAAAAGAAATAGTGATACTGATGTCATGCTTGTGCCACTGATTTTACATTGTATATTTAAGGAGCTTGACTGCATTTTGAGCCACAATCTTGAATGGAATTAGGAATTTAATAATAACACATTTACCCTTCCGTCCCGCTGGCATTACAGGATAGAGGTCACAATTTCCACACTTACTCCACAAGTCAGCCCTAGCTACCATCTGATTCAGGAGGGCATGGCATTCTACCAAGTTAGTGAAGGTGGTGGGACTGCAGTATGAGGAACCTAAATTCTTTAGGTCGATGGCACCTGTTAAACTCTGGAAACACATATAATTTTCTGAATAGTTGCTGATTCCATTGGCCTTCATGTAGTTAGGGTTAATGTGGGGATCCAACTGTCATAGCAGACTTTCCTCCAAAGTACTTTCTCCCTCTGTTGCAGAAAGTAGCTGAATTAAACAAGTGAAAGCAATGACGTCTGTCAGGTTGCTTATAGGGAAGTGCACTGTGCCTAGATGGAGTGTAGCTAGGGCACTGACTATATAATTACTCTTACTCGGGGTGAGTGTAGAGTATTTTACTCACTGTAACCAATAATTGGTCTCCGGCAATCCAGTTTTTTCAAATAGTTTATCATCTTAGGTTGGGGGCACTAGGAATGTGTCTTTGGGAGTATTGGTTTGCAGGACCTCTGTTTTATTTAGTATAGGTTTGTCCCTGATATCCATAAGATAAAAATGTCCTAAGCAGTCAGTGTTCCCTGAGATGTATATGACATTACATATAGGCCAGCGTTCATAGCAGAGGGGTTCTGTATCTTCATGTATAGGGTGAGACAGTTGGCAGACTTACTTACAGGTAATATAGGACCTTAGTGTTCAGCGTTTGGACGTGTGCTCTGGCTGTAACATAGTAATTATAGTAAGGAGGCTCCTAACATTATTATCTGTCTTTTCTCGGGCTATGTAAGGTTTAGAGGCCCAGTCTTCCGCAGTGTCCCATCCCTCCATGTCTCAGAATCACAGACGCTTACAAAGATGGTTGTAGTGACGCATATATACTTTTCTATAGTCTGCAGGTTTCTCTACCCTGCCACTCCATCATAGGGCAAAGAATTATGTTACACAGATTAAATTTAAAATTAACTACAGGGCCCGAGGTATTAAACCAGAAAATGGTAACTAGCTTCCTATTCTTTCTCTCTTGCGACATAGCCCTCAACGAGCCCCTATTTATGAAGGCAAAAAGTATGAGGCACAGGGTGTGCGTCCACATCATTCGGTGGCTTTCCTGGGCTAAGCTGTCTTCTTGCAGTGTGAGGTGTGGCTCGAATTGGACTCTCCCTTGATCTTTATGGCTTTCTCAGATGTCAACAGAGGTTGACATCTTCTGATGTGTCTTTTCACCACCACACAATCTCTAGGCTGTAGGGGGGTGGCTCCCTTTCACAGATTCTGGATCTGTAAGTGGGACATAGAGTTTTTTATTTGCTCGGGCAGCAGAGGAGTCATACTGGAGAGGGAATACTTGGTCAAATGGTCTGTGCCAGTTCTCTAGGACTGAAAACATGTCGACCATGTATTGGCTGGGTGAGTTTTGGGCATCTTGCGTGAGTACCACCCAGGCGTACTGTTTGCTCTGGTATGTGAAGGCACACAAATGCCAATAACCATGGTAGAATGATACTGAGAAGAAAGCATTGGCCAGATCAATGACCATGAAATGGGTAGCCGTGTGTGAAATCTATGCCAATTTAGTATGAAGTTAGGCACGATGGGCATATTGGGGATAATGGCCTCATTAACAGCCCATAAGTCATGAACCATGCGGTGCTGGGCAGGCTTACCCTTGTCTACCTTTTCCTTGACTGGGAAAAGTGGGTTATTGCATGGTGATATGATTTGAATAATAACTAGAGATGAACGAGCACTAAAATGCTTGGATGCTCGTTACTCAAATAATTCCTTAAGCTCGAATGCTCGTTTTGAGTTATTAGTATAATGGGAGTCAATGGAAAATCCAAGCATTTTTCCAGCAGGCCCTAAAAAGAGGTCTGGGGGCAGTGAAAATGTTTAAATGGATGGAAAAAGTGCTGAAAGGAAGGAGAACAGGATCTGACTCACAGATCGCTGCTGAGAATAATATTGTCACACTTTTACTCCACTTTAACAATGGACAAAAAACATTCAAAATCGACAAATAAGTTTACATTAAAAAATGTTAAGAAACATTATTCCTGTATAATATCACCCATACACCATTGAAGGCACCAACTGTAGTGTATCATTCAAATATTGTGAGCAAAGTGTAGTTGTGGTACTTCTACACTCATAAAAGTTATAGAGTGCAAAGTTTTCCAAAAATTACAAGCAGGGACATCTATACACCCTTGAAGGAAAAAAATGGATGGCCTAATTAAACTATTAAGAAAGTATACACCTGTAGCGAGCAATTTTGTTTTTTATTTCAAACCAAGGAAATTTTACACAAAGCAGGTTATACAGTATATATGACAATAGTCAATTTTTACCAAAAATATTTTGTGAACTGTACCAGGCCAAGCGGTTTTTTAAAATGTTAACCCACTGTAGTTTTTTTTTACAAAGCACATTAAGCTGTATGCATGAATCATTGAATTTGGGAAACTTTTTTTTAGAGTTTAATATACCAACGAAATGTAACAAGAAACGATTTACAGTGTATGGGTGAATCATTGAATCTAAGAACAAATAATTTTAACCCATTAACAGTCTAAAACAACATGGATTTCATCATTAACATCTTAAACTACCCTAGCCAATCAAAGATGTCACAATGAATCACGTCACCGCCCCAACACATTTTGTATTATAACAGTCATAAGTGCTCAAAATTATCAGCTTCTCTATAGCAATTGTCTCATGGCCCTTTAAGGGGGTTTCCACTGCTTTGTAAACTAGATGTAGGACACTAGACTATTGTACAATAAAAAAGAGGCATTATTTACCACTTCAGTCATCCACTGGGATCATATGTGATGATCTCCCATCCATTAAATCTCCTGGCCACTGAGGATGCTTAATGGCTGCAGGATCAGGTGACTGGTGGATGGGGCATCATCTTTTCTGGTGAACTAACATATGAACCACCTGTCACATGACCTTCCAGCTAATCAATAGCCTCATTGGCCAAGAGACTGAATGCATAATCATCAATTTCAATCCTAGCAGAGACCACTGGAGCAGTGGGTGAGGATCAGAGACAATTGCAGTGGAAAGTAACTTTTCTGTATACTTATATATACACTGTGTGCAGAATTATTAGGCAAGTTGTATTTTAGAGGATTATTTTTATTATTGATCAACAACTATGTTCTCAATCAACCCAAAAGACTCCTAAATATCAAAGCTTAATATTTTTGGAAGTTGGAGTGGGGTTTATTTTATATTTGGCTATCTTAGGAGGATATCGGTTTGTGCAGGTTACTATTACTGTGCAGAATTATTGGGCAACTTAATAAAAAACAAATATATTCCCATCATCTCACTTGTTTATTTTCACCAGGAAAACCAATGTAACTGCACAAAATTTAGAAATAAACATTTCTGACATGCAAAAACAAACCCCCCTCCCAAATTAGTGACCAATATAGCCACCTTTCTTTATAATGACACTCAACAGTCTTCCATCCATAGATTCTGTCAGTTGTTTGATCTGTTTACGACCAACATTGCGTGCAGCAGCCACCACAGCCTCCCAGACACTGTTCCGAGAAGTGGACTGGTTTCCCTCCCTGTAGATCTCAGATTTTATGAGGGACCACAGGTTCTCTATGGGGTTCAGATCAGGTGAACAAGGGGGCCATGTCATTATTTTTTCTTCTTTGAGCACTTTACTGGCCAGCCACGCTGTGGAGTAGTTGGAGGCATGTGATGGAGCATTGTCCTGCATAAAAATCATGTTTTTCTTGAATGATACCGACTTCTTCCTGTACCACTGCTTGAAGAAGTCTTCCAGAAACTGGCAGTAGGTCTGGAAGTTGAGCTTCACTCCATCCTCAACCCGAAAAGGTCCCAAAAGTTCATCTTTGATGATACCAGCCCATACCAGTACCCCACCTCTACCTTGCTGGCGTCTGAGTCGGAGTGGAGCTCTCTGCCCTTTACTGATCCAGCCTCTAGCCCATCAAGAGTCACTCTCATTTCATCAGTCCATAAAACCTTTGAAAAGTCAGTCTTAAGATATTTCTTGGTCCAGTCTTGACGTTTTATCTTATGTTTCTTGTTCACAGGTGGTCATTTTTCAGCCTTCCTTACCTTGGCCATGTCCCTGAGTATCACACACCTTGTGCTTTTTGTTACTCCAGTAACGTTGCAGCTCTGAAATATGGCAAAACTGGTGGCAAATGGCATCTTGGCAGCTTCACGCTTGATTTTCCTCAATTCATGGGCAGTTATTTTGCTCCTTTTTTGCCCAACATGCTTCTTGCGACCCTGTTGGCTATTTGCCATGAAACGCTTGATTATTTGGTGACTGATCACGCTTCAAAAGTTTGGCAATTTCAAGACTGCTGCATCCCTCTGCAAAACATCTCACAACTTTGGACTTTTCAGAGCCTGTCAAATCTCTCTTCTGACCCATTTTGTCAAAGGAAAGGAAGTTGCTTAATAATTAAGCACACCTTATATAGGGTTTTGATGTCATTAGACAACACCCCTCTTCATTACAGCGATGCACATCACCTGATTTACTTAATTGGTAGTTGGCTCTCAAGCTTGAACAGCTTGGAGTAGGACAACATGTATAAAAAGTATCATGTGATTAAAATACAACTTCCCTAATAATTCTGCACACAGTGTATATATATAATTGCCTAAGGGTTTTTCCGTCTGTCTGTCTGTCTGTCCTGGAAATCCCGGCTCTCTGATTGGTCGAGGCCGCCAGTCCTCGACCAATCAGAGACCGGCACAGCATCGACGTAGAAATCCCGCGTCTCTGATTGGTCGAGGCCGCAAGGCCTCGACCAATCAGCAACGGGCACAGCGACGATGATGTCATAAAGGACGTAGACATCTCACGTTTCTGATTCAGCGACGGGCACAGTATCGACATAGATGTCATAATGGTTGCCATGGCGATGATGATGTCATAGGTTGCCTCGACCAATCAGCGACGGGCACAGTCTGCCGCGAATTCTGGAATCATCATTGTCCATATACTACGGGGACATGCATATTCTAGAATACCCGATGCGTTAGAATCGGGCCACAATCTAGTATATATATATATATATATATATACTATATAATTGTCTAAGGGTCACTTCCGTCTGTCTGTCTGTCATGGATATTCATTGGTCGCGGCCTCTGTCTGTCATGGAAATCCAAGTCGCTGATTGGTCGCGGCAAAACAGCCACGACCAATCAGCAACGGACACAGTCCGGAAGAAAATGGCCGCTCCTTACTCCCCGCAGTCAGTGCCCGGCGCCCGCATATTCCCCTCCAGTCACGGCTCACACAGGGTTAATGCCGGCGGTAACGGACCGTGTTATGCCGTGGGTAACACACTCCGTAACTGCTGCTATTAACCCTGTGTGTCCCCAACTTTTTACTATTGATGCTGCCTATGCGGCATCAATAGTAAAAAAAATGTAATGTTAAAAATAACAAAAAAACAAAAAACCTGCTATTCTCACCCTCCGTAGTCCACCGAGCCGCACGCGCCTGCCGCCATCTTCCGTTCCCGGCGATGCATTGCGAAATTACCCAGAAGACTTAGAGGTCTCGCGAGACTGCTAAGTCATCTGGGTAATTTCGCAATGCATCCTGGGAACGGAAGATGGTGGCAGCCGCGCTTGTATTGCCGGAGCTTCGCTGGATCCCAGGGGTGAGTATATAACTATTTTTTATTTTAATTATTTTTTTAACAGGAATATGGTGCCCACACTGCTATATACTATGTGGGCTGTGTTAGATACCGCGTGGTTGCTATATACTACATAGGCTGTGTTATATACTATGTGAGCTGTGTTATGTACTGCATGGGCTGTGCTATATATTATGTGGCCACTGTTATATACTGCGTGGGCAGTGTTATATACTATGTGGCTGCTATATACTGTGTGGGCAGTGTTATATACTACGTGGCTGCTATATACGGCGTGGGCTGTGCTATATATTACGTGGCCAGTGTTATATACTGCGTGGCCTGTGTTATATACTACGTCGCCTGTGTTATATACTGCATGGCTGCTATATACTGTGTGGGCTGTGTTATATAGTATGTGGCTGTGTTATATACTGCGTGGCCACTGTTATATATTGTGTGGCCTGTATTAACGCATCGGGTATTCTACAATAATAATAATAATAATAATAATTTTTATTTATATAGCGCCAACATATTCCGCAGCGCTTTACAAATTATAGACGGGAATTGTACAGACAATAGACATTACAGCATAACAGAAATATAGTTCAATACAGATACCAGGAGGAATGAGGGCCCTGCTCGCAAGCTTACAAACTATGAGGAAAAGGGGAGACACGAGAGGTGGATGATAACAATTGCTTTAGTTATTCGGACCAGCTATAGTGTAAGGCTCAGGTGTTCATGTAAAGCTGCATGAACCAGTTATCTGCCTAAGTATGTAGCAGTACAGACACAGAGGGCTAATACTGCATAAAGTGTATGAGAACATGATGCGAGGACCCTTTTTTATTTATTTATTTATTTTTTTAATAAATAGGCCACACAGGGATCGTTAGGTTAATGCATTGAGGCGGTATATAGCAGCCACATAGTATATAGCACAGGCCATGTAGTATTTGTCTGCTATATACTACATATACTATAATATACTATGTGGCTGCTATATACATGCATAAATACATATTCTAGAATACCCAATGCATTAGAATCGGGCCACCATCTAGTATATATATATATATATACAGCTCTGGAAAAATTAAGAAACCACAACATCAAAACCCTGTCATGGGCAGCCCAATCTCCAGACCTGAACCCCATTGAAAACCTCTGGAACGTAATCAAGAGGATGTTGGATAGTCACAAGCCATCAAACAAAGAACTGCTTACATTTTTGCACCAGACGCAGTGTGAAAGACTGGTGGAAAGCATGCCAAGACGCATGAAAGCTGTGATTAAAAATCATGGTTATTCCACAAAATATTGATTTCTGAACTCTTCCTGAGTTAAAACATTAGTATTGTTGTTTCTAAATTATTATGAACTTGTTTTGTTTGCATTATTTCAGATCTAAAAGCATTGTTTTTTTTTATTTTGACTATTTTTCTGTGTCAGAAAAAAAAATACAAAATTTATTGCTTGGAAATTCAGAGACATGTTGTCAGAAGTTTATAGAATACTAGATGGCAGCCCGATTCTAAAGAATCGGGAGTCTAGAATCCATATATACGTTATTTATTCAAATGTAAGAATAATACAATTAATAAATAATAGTAAGAAAGAACAAAAATAATAGGCAGTATATGGAGAAAACACCAAACAAAAGTTCAAAATTGGTGTGAAAATGTCACTGAACCACTTCACAACTAAATATATATAGTTTTAGTAAATGGTATTATCATTTTTTTGACGAAATTCGGCAGGAGCTTGAAGAGCAACGTCACTGGGCCCGCCTCCACGCAGTAGAAACTTGCTGTGAGGTAAAAATTCAAAAATCACACCAAAATGGCGGGCGGAGTGTGTCACAGTACGGCACGTTTCTGATTGGTCGCTCGCAGCAGGCGGCAACCAATCAGACACTGGACACTGTTGACGTCACTTATCTCCGGACATTAGCTCCGGACATTAGCTCCGGACATTAGCTCCGGACATTAGCTCCGCACATTAGCTCCGGACATTAGCTCCGGACAAAGCCACGGAAGTTGGCACAAATTGCAGGAAGTAGTATTCTAGGCAATTAATCTCCGGACATTAGCTCCGGACATTAGCTCCGGACATTAGCTCCGGACATTAGCTCCGGACAAAGCCACGGAAGTTGGCACAAATTGCAGGAAGTAGTATTCTAGGCAATTATATATTAGAAAAGAACAATTTATATTTTACTCAAAAATATACCTATAAAGAGAAAATCAGACAAACTAAACATTTTGCAGTGGTCTCTTAATTTTTGTTAGAGCTGTATGTATAATTGTCCTTCCCCTATGATTCTTCATAAAATATCAAAGAAGAATACCTGTGTTAACTTGGTAAGATCCTAAAAGTAAATTGTATTTCTACATACTGATTGTAAATCTCTTTCATGTTTTGAACAATTTATATTTTGCCCATATAATTTATATTGGAGTGGCTCAAGTTCAGTAAATGTGTCCATGGAAGTTAGGTGTCTAGAACAAGGATAAAGATTGGAACACATGATGAAAGATTTATACATAGGTAAACATTCAATGACAAAAATAAATCTCCTCTAGATATTAGGCTAAGTAGGGCACATATGTCTCTTTAGAAAGTCATACATAATGGAATTCGGACAGGTAAGAAAAATGATCACCAGCTTTGACTGTTTATTGTTTGCTATGCTGTTGATTTATGGGCAATGTAGACTCAAGATTGGTTTTTTTTGTACGTTAAAGCAGTGATATATTTTCAAGTAAATTTTAAATATATATATAACACTATAAACTGTGAGCTTTGTTCATATTTCTTACACCCATTGCATTAACCTAATTCTTAGACCAGAGTTTATTTTGCAAACCCATACTTTAAGTGGTATTGAAGATACAACCTGTGTCTTTTCTGCCAACAGTAGTAAAATGTCAGTGATCGGCACATGTGGACATGCAAAGATCATTCTTTACTGAGCACTTATCCTTTAGCAAAGTTTTAATGGAGGTTTTCAAGAATTTTTAAATGTCAAAAATATTCGGTATTGTGTACATTTGTTACAGTTGTAACTGAAGAAATATTGCAACTGTCAATACTAATAAATAGTAATTATTTGAATGTTTAAATATTATTGTTAAAATTAGAATCCACTGCTACCTTGGTTTTACTTCTGTTACTTGCCAATTCCATCTGTTAAAGGAAATCTTTAATCTGATTCATTCTACCTGAACCGCAGGCAGAATGAATTAGACATTGGTTATGCGATAAAATTCTGCAGTATTTCAGAGTAAACATAAATAAATGGAAATCTTGGATGAAGATTTTTGTGATGAGTGCTGTGAATATGAATATGGATCCTTCATGAAGGATTTTGTTATAAGTCTCTGATTTACATAGAACAACACCCGTGTTTAAGGCTGGGATCACACATACGCAAGATACGGCCGAGTCTCGCAGGTGACTCCCTCCTCTGGCGCCGCCACTCCAGAGTGGAGCGTGCAGCTCCATGTGTTGCTGTGCGGCTGCACGCTCCGCTCCGGAGTGCCGGCACCAGAGCTGGGTTTTCACTTGCGAGACTTGGCCGTATCTCGCGTATGTGTGATCCCGGCCTAAGGCAGAGACATAGTTGTGCCAAGGATAATAGAAAAAATTAAAGTCCGGCTCAAGAGGACTGGATTTTCCTTTTCTTTTTATTTTTCAAAACAAAATAAGGTGCATAAAAAAGAAAAATTTACATGGTCGACATGACCCAGTCGATACGTTTCGACTGCACTAGGCAGTCTTAATCATGAGTCATGTTGACCATGTAAATTTTTCTTTTGTATGCACCTTATTTTCTTTTGAAAAAGAAAAAGAAAAGGAAAATCCAGTCCTGTTGTGCAGGACTCCAATTTTTTATATTGTCCTTGATGAGAGGCCAGGGCGAGGCCGGGGTCTGAGCCCCAGGTGGATGAGCGTAGAGCTATAGTGGTGCCAACCTTATTTTCTTGTGTTGGACTATAATACTTTGAAAAGTACTATCTGCCTCTGTTGATTAGTCTGAGGCATGTCCCAAGATGTCATTTTCCTAGCCCCTAGCCCTCTGACTGATGGGTCTCCCTGATGTACAAACATAGTGAGAGACCTATCAGTAAACTGGAGCGAGGCATGGAAAAGCCCTCTGGACACTTGCATCAGAGTAGTCAGTCCCTGGTCGGCTTTTCAAAATATGTTTCCTCTGAAACGTCACAGTATTTCAAAGTGAAACATTCCTGGTGGCAATCGCAGTCAGTGTCTGATTCATGCTCCCTGTAGATGGGGCAGCTTTAATTTGATAACAGGTTCCCTTTAAAGGCCCATATATCTGGATGTTTCATTATCATTCTATACTCTCAGTGGTACATGTACCAGTAGATAACAATAAATTAGCTAGTAATAGCACAGACGTAGAGATGCCTACTTCTGATAGCAGACGAGATCCTATTTATTGCTACATGTTATTGACCAATCAATCCTTGGTGTGTACAGTAGCTTTTGATAAATGATACAAACATGTCAGAAGTCTCAGTGCAGCTGCTCTCAGTAATCTATGTGCACAAACGGGAAGTAAATGGCTGAAACAAAGACTATAATAAGAGATACAGGTAACCTACACTCAATTACAGTACCCTAGGTGCTAGTGTGGCATGGTACTCCTCAATTGCAATTAGTAAACATTTTCTTTAAATTATCTTGGATTCTCATTTAATATTATCAGCTACTTAAAACCAATAGATAATTAGACTTTAATGAAGCATGTAGCTGCTTGCTCAAGTCTAACATTTGTTTCTCTGCTGGGACTCCATTTTACTTTGCACTTATCCTTCAGCAAAGCTTCTCTACAAAGTCACTTTGGCAATAAGAAGTATTTAATTAGATTAATGAATTCTTATCACCTCTCGTAGGGACTAAGCTTGTTAATTCCTGGCGACAACAGAACAACAGATTTATATTACTAAATGTTTAGGGATGCGTGTTTTGTCTAACTGTAGAAGTCGTCATAACTCAGGCAGCTCTGGGCAGATCTACCTCATATCCCAAGATAGGCCTAAAATATTTGGCATGGACAACCTGTGCCTTTAGTTAATTTGCGCAAGTCAAAATGCAAATTACTGTGCTTTCTTGCACGCATATGGTTTTAGTTGCAGGGTCTTTTTGAGCATTTTATAAAATTGGATGCAGGAGAATTATTTCAGTTATACAATTTATTTATATAAGAGTTTCATATGACTAAATCTAGGAGCCCAGCAGAAGTGAAGAAGACATATTATTGTCTTACATATATGGCTTAACTATATAGAATAATAAAAATATTTACGTTTCACTAATCTACAATAAATTTAGGTTATAATCAAATGTTGTTAATTAAAAAAAAAGATTTAATGTAATAATAATGAATGTTGGATATGGGGTTAATCTGCAGGTTAATAGTGTTCCTTACCTGCCTGGCACCTGCACTTACCCGAATGCTGCAGGGAGAAAAATAACTTTATTCTTTCCAGCAGTGTTCTGGTTTCAGTCACCGGGGCGGCACCGGTCGGTGTTCAGTCACCACTCTGAGAATACAGAATGGAGGCTATAACTGCGCCCCCAGGCTAGACTGATACTTGTGACTGAAACGGAAATGCTGCGGGGGACAATAAAGTTCATTTTCTCCCGTAGTGTTCCGACATGTGGTGGTGTCGGCTGGGCAGCTTAGTAACGCTATTAACCTGCAAATTAACCAGATAGCTACAGGTTAATAATGGTTTTTTTTCTGGTGACAGGTTCTATTAAACTGTATATTAAAGAAAACCCAATGACTGATACCTGCTGCCTGAACCCAGAGAGTCTGTATCAGACATTGGTTCTATGATTTCAGTTACTGTAGGTATTTTACTCTGAACCATTTAGGTGTAAAAATATACATTTAACAGGTAGGTGACTTGTCCAAGAGACCAGTCCTTGGTGCCTTCTATCCTCCTAGCTCTCATTGAGTGACAGACACATAGGGAAAGACCTGTCACTTAAAGGGTGTGGGGCAGAGAGAAGCAGGCAGGTACCGGTCTCTAGGATTAGACGCCTAAGCAGCACGGTCCTCGGCAAGCTTTCAAATGTGTGTTTGAAAAACAGTCAAAGGAACCTATTTTGGTGTTTAACCCCTTAAGCCCCGAGGGTGGTTTGCACGTTAATGACCGGGCCAATTTTTACAATTCTGACCACTGTCCCTTTATGAGGTTATAACTCTGGAACGCTTCAACGGATCTTGGTGATTCTGACACTGTTTTCTCGTGACATATTGTACTTCATGATAGTGGTAAAATTTATTCGATATAACTTGCGTTTATTTGAGAAAAGAATGGAAATTTGGCGAAAATTTTGAATATTTCGCAATTTTCCAACTTTGAATTTTTATACCCTTAAATCACAGAGATATGTCATGCAAAATACTTAATAAGTAACATTTCCCACATGTCTACTTTACATCAGCACAATATTGGAACCTAATTTTTTTTTTGTTAGGGAGTTATAAGGGTTAAAAGTTGACCAGCAATTTCTCATTTTTACAACACCATTTTTTTTTTAGGGACCACATCTCATTTAAAGTCATTTTGAGGGGTCTATATGATAGAAAATACCCGTGTGACACCATTCTAAAAACGGCACCCCTCAAGGTGCTCAAAACCACATTCAAGAAGTTTATTAACCCTTCAGGGGTTTTAAAGGAATTTTTGGAATGTTTAAATAAAAATGAACATTTAACTTTTTTTCACACAAAATTTATTTCAGCTCAAATTTGTTTTATTTTACCAAGGGTAACAGGAGAAAATGGACCACAAAAGTTGTTGTACAATTTATCCTGAGTACGTTGATACCCCATATGTGGGGATAAACCACTGTTTGGGCGCATGGCAGAGATCGGAAGGAAAGGAGCGCCATTTGACTTTTCAATGCAAAATTGACTGGAATTGAGATGGGACGCCATGTTGCGTTTGGAGAGCCCCTGATGTGCCTAAACATTGGAACCCCCCACAAGTGACACCATTTTGGAAAGTAGACCCCTTAAGGAACTTATCTAGATGTGTGGTGAGCACTTTGACCACCAAGTGCTTCACAGAAGTTTATAATGCAGAGCCGTAAAAATAAAAAATCATATTTTTTCACAAAAATGATCTTTTTGCCCCCATTTTTTTATTTTTCCAAGGGTAAGAGAAGAAATTAGACCACAAAAGTTGTTGTGCAATTTGTCCTGAGTACGCTGATACCCCATATGTGGGTGTAAACCATTGTTTGGGTGCATGGCAGAGCTCGGAAGGGAAGGAGCGCCATTTGACTTTTCAATGCAAAATTGATTGGAATTGAGATGGGATGCCATGTTGCGTTTGGAGAGCCCCTGATGTGCCTAAACATTGAAACCCCCCACAAGTGACACCATTTTGGAAAGTAGACCCCCTAAGGAACTTATCTAGATGTGTGGTGAGCACTTTGACCCAACAAGTGCTTCATAGAAGTTTATAATGTTTTGAGAGCTTTGAGCTCCCAAGTGTTTCACTACAGTTTATAACGCAGAACCGTGAAAATAAAAATTCCTTTTTTTTTCACAAAAATGATTTTTTAGTCCCCAGTTTTGTATTTTCACAGGGGTAACAGGATAAATTGGACTCCAAAAGTTGTTGTCCAATTTGTCCTGAGTACGCTGATACCCCATATGTGGGGGGGAAGCACTGTTTGGGCACACGGGAGAGCTCGGAAGGGAAGGAGCGCCATTTGGAATACAGACTTAGATGGATTGGTCTGCAGACATCATGTTGCATTTGCAGAGCTCCTGATGTACCCAAACAGTAGAAACCCCCCACAAGTGACCCCATATTGGAAACTAGACTCCCTAAGGAACTTTTCTAGATGTGTTGTGAGAACTTTGAACCCCCAAGTGTTTCACTACAGTTTATAACGCAGAGCCATGAAAATAAAAATTCTTATTTTTTTCACAAAAATGATTTTTTAGCCCCCAGTTTTGTATTTTCACAAGGGTAGCAGGATAAATTGGACCCCAAAAGTTGTTGTGCAATTTGTCCTGAGTACGCCGATACCCCATATGTGGGGGGGAACCACTGTTTGGGCGCATGGCAGAGCTCGGAAGGGAAGGAGCGCCATTTGGAATACAGACTTAGATGGATTGGTCTGCAGGCGTCACGTTGCATTTGCAGAGCCCCTGATGTACCCAAACAGCAGAAACCCCCCACAATTGACCCCATATTGGAAACTAGACCCCCCAAGGAACTTATCTAGATGTGTTGTGAGAACTTTGAACCCCCAAGTGTTTCACTACAGTTTATAATGCAGAGCCGTGAAAATAAAAATTCTTTTTTTTTTCACAAAAATGATTTTTTAGCCCCCAGTTTTGTATTTTCACAAGAGTAGCAGGATAAATTGGACCCCAAAAAGTTGTTGTCCATTTTGTCCTGAGTACGCTGATACCCCATATGTGGGGGGAACCACTGTTTGGGCGCATGGCAGAGCTCGGAAGGGAAGGAGCGCCATTTGGAATACAGACTTAGATGGATTGGTCTGCAGGCATCACGTTGCATTTGCAGAGCCCCTGATGTACCCAAACAGTACAAACCCCCCACAAGTGACCCCATATTAGAAACTAGACCTCCCAAGGAACTTATCTAGATGTGTTGTGAGAACTTTGAACCCCCAAGTGTTTCACTGCAGTTTACAACGCAGAGCCGCGAAAATAAAAAAATCTTATTTTTCCCACAAAAATGATTTTTAGCCCCCCACATTTTTATTTTCCCAAGGATAACAAGAGAACTTGGACCCCAAAAGTTGTTGTCCAATTTGTCCTGAGTACGCTGATACCCCATATGTTGGAGTAAACCCCTGTTTGGGTGCACCGGAGAGCTCAGAAGGGAAGGAGCACTGTTTTACTTTTTCAACGCAGAATTGGCTGGAATTGAGATCGGACGCCATGTCGCGTTTGGAGAGCCCCTGATGTGCCTGAACAGTGGAAACTTCCCAATTCTACCTGAAACCCTAATCCAACAACACCCCTAACCCTAATCCCAACGGTAACCCTAATCACACCCCTAACCCTGACACACCCCTAATTCTAATCCCAACCCTAATCCCAACCGTAAATATAATCCAAACCCTAACCCTAACTTTAGCCCCAACCCTAACCCTAACTTTAGCCCCAACCCTAACCCTAACTTTAGCCCCAACCCTAACCCTAACTTTAGCTCCAACCCTAACCCCAACCCTAACCCTAGCCCCAACCTAACCCTAGCCCTAACCCTAGCCCTAACCCTAGCCCCAACCCTAACCCCAACCCTAGCCCCAACCCTAACCCTAGCCCTAACCCTAGCCCTAACCCCAGCCCCAACCTTAGCCCCAACCCTAGCCCTAACCCTAGCCCCAACCCTAGCCCTAACCCTAGCCCTAACCCTAGCCCCAAACCTAACCCTAGCCCTAACCCTAGCCCCAACCCTAACCCCAACCCTAGCCCCAACCCTAACCCTAATCCTAGCCCCAACCCCAGCCCCAACCCTAGCCCCAACCCTAGCCCTAACCCTAGCCCCAACCCTAGTCCTAACCCTAGCCCTAACCCTAGCCCTAACACTAGCCCTAAACCTAGCCCTAACCCTAGCCCTAACCCTAGCCCTGATGGGAAAATGGAAATAAATACATTTTTTTAATTTTATTATTTTTCCTAACTAAGGGGGTGATGAAGGGGGGTTTGATTTACTTTTATAGCGTTTTTTATATCGGATTTTTATGATTGGCAGCTGTCACACACTAAAACACGCTTTTTTATAGCAAAAAAGTTTTTGCGTCTCCACATTTTGAGACCTATAATTTTTCCATATTTTGGTCCACAGAGTCATCTGAGGTCTTGTTTTTTGCGGAACGAGATAACGTTTTTATTGGTAACATCTTTTGGACACGTGACAGTTTGTGATCACTTTTTATTCCGATTTTTGTGAGGCAGAATGACCAAAAACCAGCTATTCATGAATTTCTTTTGGGGGAGGCGTTTATACCGTTCCGCGTTTGGTAAAATTGATAAAGCAGTTTTATTCTTCGGGTCAGTACGATTACAGCGATATCTCATTTATATCATTTTTTTATGCTTTGGCGCTTTTATACGATAAAAGCTATTTTATAGAAAAAATAATTATTTTGGCATCGCTTTATTCTCAGGACTATAACTTTTCTATTTTTTTGCTTATTATGCTTTTTGGCAGCTCGTTTTTTGCGCGACAAGATGACGTTTTCAGCGGTACCATGCTTATTTACATACGTCTTTTTGATCGCATGTTATTCCACTTTTTGTTCGGCGGTATGATAATAAAGCGTTGTTTTTTGGCTTGTTTTTTTTTTTTTCTTACGGTGTTCACTGAAGGGGTTAACTAGTTAGACAGTTTTATAGGTTGGGTCGTTACGGACGTGGTGATACTAAATATGTGTACTTTTATTGTTTGTTTTTTTTTTAGACAAAGAAATGTATTTATGGGAATAATATTTTTTTATTATTATTTATTTATTTAGTAATTTTTTATTTTTTTTTACACATTTGGAAATTTTTTTTTTAAACTTTTTTACTTTGTCCCAGGGGGGGACATCACAGATCGCCGATCTTACAGTTTGCACAGCACTCTGTAAGATCGGCGATCTCACTCACATCGCTGCAGGCTTACCAGCACCTGCAGTCGACCCGGAAGTACTCCCTGCAGGACCCGGATGCAGCCCCGCGGCCGTTTTGGAACCGGGGACTGCAGGGAGAGGACGCTCGGTACAAGGTGAGCACATCACCTTGTACCGATCGTCTCAGGGAAGCACGCAGGGAGATGTTTGATCGTGGTGTGCCGGGGGTTAATGTGTCGGATGTCAGCTGCGATAGTCAGCTGACACCCGGCCGCGATCGGCCGCGCTCCCCCCGTGAGCGTGGCCGATCGCTATGATGTACTATCCCGTCGGTGGGAATTAAGGCCCACCACACCTCGACGGGATAGTACGTCATATGGGATTAAGGAGTTAAAGGGAACCTGACAGTTGAGACATGCTGCTCAATTTACAGAAAGCATGAATAATCCACTGGCTGCACAATTTCAGCCATGTGTGTTCAACTCTTAAAGTCTGCAGCATTTCAGAGAAAAACAAAGTTTAATAGCCATGAAGGACTGAGCCTCATGGGAGTCTAGTCAGACAAGCAGATCCTTGGCAGTTTCTCTACGCCCTCTGCCCTGGAGTGACAGTCTCTCCCTGCATGTGTGTATAGGGAAAGACAGGGCACTCAAGGTCAGTGGGTGGGGAGAAGCCCGTGGGGACCCGCATGTCTGATTGGTCTTTGGTGCAGTTCAGTCCCTGGTGGCTATTAACCCCTTTCTGACCTCGGACAGTTTACTATGTCCGAGGTCAAGTCCCCTGCTTTGATGTGGGCTCCGGCGGTGAGCCCACATCAAAAACGCGAAATGTCAGCTGTTTTGAACAGCTGAGATGTGTGTGCAATAGCGGCGAGTGGAATCACGATCCACCCGCTGCTATTAACTAGTTAAATGCCGCTGTCAAACGCTGACAGCACCATTTAACTACTGCTTCCGACCAGGCGGCCGGAAATTTTCTCATCGCCGACCCCGTCACATGATCGGGGGTCAGCGATGCATCGCCATAACAACCAGTGATCTCCTTGAGGCCTCTATGGTTGTTGATGCTGTCTTGCTGTGAGCGCCACCCTGTGATCGGCGTTCATAACAAGCCTGTAATTCTACTACATAGAGGCGATCTATGCTTTGCCTCTATGTAGCTGAGCCGATCGAGTTGTGCCAGCTTCTAGCCTCCCATGGAAGCTATTGAAGCATGGAAAAAGTAAAAAAAAGTTTAAAAAAATCTAAAATAAATAAAAAAAATATAAAAGTTTAAATCACCCCCCTTTCGCCCCATTCAAAATAAAACAATAAAATCAAATATACACATATTTGGTATCACCGCATTCAGAATCGCCCGGTCTATCAATAAAAAAAGGATTAACCTGATCGCTAAACGGTGTAGCGAGAAAAAAATTAGAAATGCCCAAATTACGTGTTTTTGGTCGCCGTGACATTGCATTAAAATGCAATAACGGGTGATTAAAAGAACAAATCTGCACCAAAATGGTATCACTAAAAACGCCAGCTTGGTATGCAAAAAATAAGCCCTCATCCGACCCCAGATCACGAAAAATGGAGACGCTATTGGTATCGGAAAATGGTGCAATTTTTTTTTTTTTAGCAAAGTTTGGAATTTTTTTCCACCACTTAGATAAAAAATAACCTAGATATGTTTGGAGTCTATGAACTCGTAATTACCTGGAGAATAATAATGGCAGGTCAGTTTTAGCATTTATTGAACCTAGCAAAAAAGCCAAACAAAAAACATGCATGGGATTGCCCCACAAAAATGACTAAACTTTTTTAGACAGCAATTATATTGCTGTACAGAACATATACAGTAATGTATAATTGCTATTGGGCAGTGTAACTCCACTGCTGCTCTAGTAGCAGGCACGCCGGAAGGTGATCTGACACGCAAGCCGCATCCAGTGCTTTGTGGCTAGTGTGAGAGACCACATGTGAGTATAGGCAACACTGTGAGGCGGTATGGCTCCGCTGCTGCTGTGGTAGGAGACACATCGCCAAATGATCTGACACGCAAGTCGCATCCAAAGTGTGTGCGACTAGACTGAGAGACTGCATGTGAGTATAGCAGCTGTAGGTGCAATCTCCCTAGGCCAGTGATCACACACCAGTGCTCAGAAACACATCATCACACACTTATAGACAAACTATCTCCCCAAAAAGGGGAGAAGTTAACTCAATCTTTGCATTGTGTGTCTGTTCGTGCCAATGTGACTCTGGGCCACTTCTCAGGGGCATGCTTGATAAAGACCTATAATGGTCAAAATGTTGCATCATGACAGAATAAAGCTTTCATCACCTGGATGGGATGCTGTTCCTTTTTTGTACTGGACTTCTCACGGGCAAGTCGTGAGTCAGGATAATCCAGGAGTCCGAGGTCAATAGCCAGGAGGGTACATCATCAACAGAGGGAAGAGACAAAGTCTTAGTCAGGTGGTGGTCCAAGGTCAAAATACCAGGAGGACAGGAGATTAGAGCAAAGGGGATAATCAGATTATGATTAGAACAAGGTTGAGGTCAGGCAGCGATACATCAACAAGTAAACTACAAGCCACAAAGTAAACCAGCCACACTTAGCTGAAGCTATGGCTGACAGCCTTCTGGGACTGCCAGCTCAGTTAAATAGCTGAAAACCAAGGGAACTGGGAGCACCTGGGGAGAGTTCAGCACCTCCCAGTCTCAGATTGGATGGCCAAGCTATCAATAAAAACACAGACAACACAGCACACTCTAGCACAAGACTGGACAACTGAGCTGTCAATCACTGATCAGACGGCTCAGCATGCCCCTTCATCAGACTGGACAACTGAGCTGTCAATCAGTGCACAGACAGCTCAGCTCTATGGGGTGGAATTGTGACAGTCACGCTAAGCATGGAGAACAGAAAGAGGAGAAGAGAACCATCTTAGGTTTTCAGAGCCAAAATTGTTGAACAATATCAGCAATCTTAAGGTTATAAGTCCTTCTCCAGAGATTTTTATGTGCCTTTGTCCATGGTGCACAGCATAATCAAAAGGTTTACAACCAATGGCACTGTAGCAAATCTCTCTGGACACACACAGCAGAGAAAAATTGATGAAAGGTTGCAACACAGGATAGTCTGGATGGTGGATAAGCAGCCCCAATCAAGTTGCAAAGAAATTCAAGCTGTCCTGAAAGCTCAGGGTGCAACAGTGTCAGCGTAAACTAAATGCTATTTTAGGAGACCCAGGAGAAGCCCACTACTGATACAGAGATAAAATTGATACAGCTAGACTGTAGTTTGCCAAAATATATGTGATTAAGCCAAAATCATTCTGGGAAAGCATCTTGTGGACAAAGCATGTCATTCTACTGTTTACTGAAAACTAAATGAGGCTTACAAAGAAAAGAACACCGAACCTATAGTCAAATATGGTGGAGGTCTAAAGATGTTTTGGGGTTGTTTTGCTGCCTCTGGAACTGGGTGCCATGATTGTGTGCAAGGCATCATGAAATCTGAAGATTACCAAAGGATTTTGAGTCGCAATGTAGTGCCACGTGTCAGGAAGCTGTATTTGCATCCTAGGTCATGGGTCTTAGAGTAGGACAATGACCCCAAACATACGTAAAGAAGCACTTAGAAATGGATGGAAATAAAATACTGGAGAGTTCTGAAGTGGCCAGCAATAAGTCCGGATCCAAATCCCATTGAACACCTGTGGAGAAATCTTAAAATTGCTATTGGGAGAAGGCACCCTTTAAATATTAGAGACCTGGAGCAGTTTGCAAAAGAAGATTGGTACAAAATTTCAGTTGAGAGGTATAATCAGCTTGTTGATGATAACAGGAATTGATTAATTGCAGTTACTTATTCCAAAGGGTGTGCAACAAAATATTAAGTTGAAGGTGCCAACAATTTAGTCTAGTCAATTTTGGGGACTTTGTGTGAAATTATGTCCAATTTCACTCCTTTTCTCTGTTTTTTTGGGCTGATCTAGTACACACAAAGGAAATTAACATGCGTTTAACAAAACATGTGTGATTGCAATATTTTTCTCATAGCAATACTTCATTTTCTGGAACAATTTCAAAGGTACCAGCACTTTCAACTATGACTGTATGTTTTATCTTGAATGTTGCACCGTTTCAGAATAAAAAAATGCCTGGCTGAAACTGTTACACCGCCACTGCCCCGGTTCTCTTCTGTTACACCGCCGCTGCCCTGGGTGCCTCCTCATACTTACCATCCTACGGCATCCCGGCGCGCTTTTGTTTCTTCTGCTGCTTCCGGCCCTCTGCGCGTTCGTCCGTCCTCTGTTTCTCCTCGGGTATACGCGTGCTCCAGACCCCACAGCGCATGCGCACACAGTGCTCTTTGATTCTGCCGCTCCCTCCACTCCTCCCTATGCCTCTGGAAGACCCTGACCTGGAAGGTACGCTGCCGCTCTGCATATCAGGCAGCTTCTTCCATTTGGTGGTGCCTGACTATCATTTGTATACTCGCAAGTGACTCTGGCCCCCGTGTTCCTCTGCGTTCTGACAGCAGCTAGCCCTCCGTCTTTGCTTCCCTAAGCTAGCCTGCTTCTGATTAACCATTGTATTCTTCTTTGTTTCCTTCTAGCTCCGGTCTGCCTGTGTCTCCGCTCCCTCTGGGTTCCCATGTGTCCGCGTTGTCTTCCTGCCCGTATCTTCACCTAGTCTGCTGGATTGTTGCTCGCCTCTCCTTTTACTCCCGTCTCCTTGTCATAACAGTCTGCGTCCCTGACTCCGTACGTGTTTTTCCCTGTGCCTCTGCCTTGCCGTTCTCTTCATCTTCTCTCTACTTCTGTTTTCTGTTTGTCCCATTCTCTTTTGTGTACCAGCTGCCGTAGAAGTAGTCTCCCCAGGGTCTGCTCCTAACGCTCCCTGTATAGGGGGCGGTCCACTTGGTCCCCTCGCCCATGGGAGGTTCGCAGTTGCAGTCCAGTGGGTTCACCCCAAGTAGTTTCCCAGCTTATTTGCATAACAGAAACCAGTGAGTTGGTGTCTGATATATGCTGCCAGTGGTTTGGTCTTTATGTATCAGCGGACAGGTTTACTCTAAACATTGAAACATTATCAGGTTGTGTCATGGATAAATAGGAATAGAAAATAGGAAAAAAAATACATATTTTCTTAAATTTAGACAGTTTAGAAGTAGATTACACTTACATTTATCGTAGTAATTTGGGGCACCTTCAGAGTCTTTTGCCTAATTCTATTTCATTTCTATTTAATTTCTAGTTTGACTTACATTTTTGCCCAAATTTTGGTGCTGTGTGATGCACTTTGAGCGACGCTTGCCATGCTTGCAGTATGACAGGAGAGCATAAGAAACCAAAAGGAAAACGCAGTCAAAAGCTCACCGCCGGAGCCCGCATCAAAGCAAGGCTGCTGACCTCGGACGTACTATCCCGTCCGAGGTAAGAAAGGGGTTAAAATAAAGTGATTTGTAGATTGCCTATTTATTGCATTATTAATTTCATGAGATTAAAAAAATTGTCAGGGCGAAAGGTGCTCGCTACCTGAGAATTGGATTCTGTAAAAATAAAACCTGCTGTTAACCTCCAGCGCAGGCCACTATTGGGTCTGTACCAGCACCGGAAGTGATGACAGCACCATTTAGCCAGCCACAATATTATTTTGGCTTGGTGTATCATTAGAAAAACATGATAAGCTTTTCAAGTCGCTTGCTGCAGCAATTCTGTGGATGGTTGGACAGTGTGTTCATCATATCTGGTGCTGGCATAGACCATGAAGCTGCCTGCTCTGGATCCAGGAGGGTGTCAGAAGGTGAGTATTATTTATTTTGTTATTTTTACTGAACCAAACCCCCAGGCAACAAGTACCTTTTGCTCAGACAACCCCTTTTAATTCTCATGGTGTAAACTGACAATTTAAGAAAATCTTTCCATGTTGTTGGATACATGCAGCATATCTAGTGTGTCCATGTTATAATTTGGAACTGAATTGCCCCTTTACATAGTTAGTTATGCTGTGGCTTTGGATCTTATGATACATTTGTTAGATAGGGTAATAGGAAATTAGGCAATTTTTGGTCGAATTTGAGCTTACTCTTTACTCAGCTTTCAGTATGATAGATACAAGAGCAAAAGAAGGCTAGATTACCGGCCTAGTGGCTTGCGGTTTGGAAGGACTTGAGTTGTAATCCTATTGTCCATGAATGGATGCTCCTAGACCAATGAGCAATGGTAGTAAACCCAAAAAGTAGGTACAATCCCAGCATCTGGTGAAAAAATTAATTCTTTATTCAGTTATGATTAAAAACACATTTGTCCATGTGCTGTGGCCATATGAGAATGTACGTGTCTTTAATCATGGCTGAATACACCAGGAGCTGAAATCCTATCTACTTTTTTGCTATATCAATATTATGATATTATTAGAATATAAGACTTCACTAATTTTTTATACTGCATAACAAGTCAATACTGTAAAGCCTTATGATACCGTATTTGTATGCCTTTTGATAATCTTTGGAAAAAGCTCAGATAATTGAGGTTCTTTTATGTTAGTTTTGCTCATTTATAACTTGCACCACAACCAACCTGCCAGTCTTAGCTTACACTGAAATTCTTCATGGTCTGAAACTTCTTCCATTGCCATGAATATTTCTAGCGTATGCATAATGATGCCGGCTTCAAGGCTACTTGCTGAGTCTGCAGGCTCGATACTGCAAGGACAGATTACATGAAAATTTCATCAAATAAAACTCTTTCAACAATGAATTTTTATACCTCTGTGCTGAAATAATAATACCTAGTGCTAGATACAATAAAATTATATTGAGCAGCTACTTCATGTAATCCCTCTAAGTTTAACTATTTAATACAGATTTTCAAAATAACTATTATACTCTGTGATCTATGTTCCCAATATATTGTTTAACTCTTTTCATTTTAGTGACAAGAAGCTTGAACTTCATATGCCTGAGACAGTAGTAAATGAAGCATATCTAGTTCTACCTAATTGTGGCTAGATAATTACTGATACAGGAATCCCTCGCTTTAGAGGGGTTTATAGTAACTTCTAATTACAATGGACTTTCTTTGGCTACTGAAAAATGAACTCCCACTTACTCCTGCTTCTGGTGAATGGGTATGATCCCATAGAAATGTATGGTGCCATCTACATCATTAGTTTCCCTTCAGTATGGTACAATATGTGGAAAAAAGAAAAGATGGAGTATCTATAATATAACGCTGGGAGCGTCACTCTGTCCGAAGCCTCTATAGACTGCGCAAGCGCAAGCGCCGGCGCAGTCTGGGCCTCACAGAGCGACGCTCCCGTGAGATCGCGGTATGCGTAAGCACTGAACGCATACCGCGATCTCCACCGGAGAGTCAGGGACCGCCATTAGGGAGGGTAAGTATACTCACCTTTCCCGGTTCCAGCGCTGCTTGCGGCTCCGTCTCCCGGCTCCTCTGCTCCCGGCTCTGGAGGGCGCGGACTGCGCAGGCGCCGATTCCTGCTGCCGGAATCGGCGCCTGCGCAGTCAGCGCTTTCCGGTGCCATTTTCTTGAAGACACACTCCGGCTCCACTGCAGGTGTGTCTTCAAGAAAATGGCGCCGGAAAGCGCGGACTGCGCAGGCGCCGATTCCTGCTGCCGGAATCGGCGCCTGCGCAGTCCCCGCTTTCCGGCGCCATTTTCTTGAAGACATACCTGCAGTGGAGCCGGACAATAGGTGAGTATGGTATTTTTTTTTTTTTATATGGCAGCAGCATTCGGGGGCATACACACTGGAGCGGGGGGCATATAATACAATGGTGGCGCAGGATGGCAGCAGCACATGACAGAACGGGCGCAGGATGGCCGCAGCACATGACAGAACGGGCGCAGGATGGCAGCAGCACATGACAGAACGGGCGCAGGATGGCAGCAGCACATGACAGAACGGGCGCAGGATGGCCGCAGCACATGACAGAACGGGCTCAGGATGGCAGCAGCACATGACAGAACGGGCGCAGGATGGCAGCAGCACATGACAGAACGGGCGCAGGATGGCAGCAGCACATGACAGAACGGGCGCAGGATGGCAGCAGCACATGACAGAACGGGCGCAGGATGGCAGCAGCACATGACAGAACGGGCGCAGGATGGCAGCAGCACATGACAGAACGGGCGCAGGATGGCAGCAGCACATGACAGAACGGGCGCAGGATGGCAGCAGCACATGACAGAACGGGCGCAGGATGGCAGCAGCACATGACAGAACGGGCGCAGGATGGCAGCAGCACATGTCAGAACGGGCGCAGGATGGCCGCAGCACATGACAGAACGGGCGCAGGATGGCAGCAGCACATGACAGAACGGGCGCAGGATGGCCGCAACACATGACAGAACGGGCGCAGGATGGCAGCAGCACATGACAGAACGGGCGCAGGATGGCCGCAGCACATGACAGAACGGGCGCAGGATGGCAGCAGCACATGACAGAACGGGCGAAGGATGGCAGCAGCACATGACAGAACGGGCGAAGGATGGCAGCAGCACATGACAGAACGGGCGCAGGATGGCAGCAGCACATGACAGAACGGGCGCAGGATGGCAGCAGCACATGACAGAACGGGCGCAGGATGGGAGCAGCACATGACAGAACGGGCGCAGGATGGCAGCAGCACATGACAGAACGGGCGCAGGATGGCAGCAGCACATGACAGAACGGGCGCAGGATGGCAGCAGCACATGACAGAACGGGCGCAGGATGGCAGCAGCACATGACAGAACGGGCGCAGGATGGCAGCAGCACATGACAGAACGGGCGCAGGATGGCAGCAGCACATGACAGAACGGGCGCAGGATGGCAGCAGCAAATGACAGAACGGGGACGCAGGATGGGAGCAGGAAATGACAGAACGGGCGCAGGATGGGAGCAGCAAATGACAGGATGGGAGCAGCAAATGACAGAATGGAGGCGCAGGATGGGAGCAGCACATGACAGAACGGGGGCGCAGGATGGGAGCAGCACATGACAGGATGGGGGCGCAGGATGGAGCAGCACATACCAGGATGGAGACCATATACCAATATAAATGCTCGCCACCCGGGCGTAGAACGGGTTCAATAGCTAGTGTCCATATAAATGGAAAGGAACACTTAAGAACACTTAAATTCCTCCCAACAGTGGACGTTCTAGAATGTCCTATCTCTAGTCCTCATGTATAATGCTATGTCAGGAGCTTAGTCTGTATCATGCCCAGCAGATGCTGGCTTTGTTAAGATTGTCAGCAACAGGCTCTAATGGCATAGAGCAAAGCTAAGCTCCACCCGCTTCTGTTAATTTATTTACAGTGTGCGGTCTAGGGGGGCACGACATTACATAGTCACCAAAAAAAAAAAAACATAAAAAAGAATCAAAATCATCATATCCATGCCGACATCGTAGCAATAAAAAGTCCTCACACAACTCCATCAACATAAAAATGAAAATGTTACTAGTCTCGGAAAATGGAGAAACAAACTACATTCTTTTTTTTTTTTTACAAATTTATGGTTTTACTTCACTATTTAAACTTAAGCAAAAAAATATAGAAGTTTGCTTTTTCGTAATTGTAATGCCCTGGAAAATCATATAGCCAGCTTTTCGTTTACAGCGCAATGAACACCGTAGATTTTTCTTCAGTTTTTAGTTAATTTAATGGTAAAATAACTGGTGTGATTCCAAACTACAACTCGTCGTGCAAAAAACGTGCCTTCATATGGTTATATTAATTAAATAAAAAAGTTGTGGTTCTTATAAGTGGAGGAAAAGCAAAAACATAAAACAAGATAATCTCAATAAGATATTATAGCAGAGGTAAGCCCGATCTGGCCGTATACTTAATTTGCAGTAGAAATATAGCACAATATGCTAATGTGAACTGGCATCCATGCAATACAAGTGCTTCTCATAAAAATAGAATATCATCAAAAAGTTAATTTATTTCAGTTCTTCAATACAAAAAGTGAAACTCATATATTATGTAGAGTCCTTGCAAACAGATCGATCTATTCCAAGTGTTTATTTATGTTAATGTTGATGATTATGGCTTACAGCCAATGAAAACCCAAAAGTCATTATCTCTGTAAATTAGAATAATTAACAAAAAAAACCTGCAAAGGTTTCCAAAGCATTTAAAAAGGTCCTTAAGGTACCGTCAAACAAAACGATAACGCTAGCGATCCGTGACGTTGTAGCGTCTTGGCTAGCGATATCGTTCAGTTTGACACACAGCAGCGATCAGGATCCTGCTGTGATGTCGTTGGTTGCTGCAGAAAGTCCAGCACTTTATTTCGTTGCTGGACTTCCTGCTGAAATCGCTGAATCGGCGTGTGTGACGCCGATTCAGCGATGTCTTCGCTGGTAACCAGGGTAAACATCGGGTTACTAAGCGCAGGACCGCGCTTAGTAACCCGATGTTTACCCTGGTTACCAGCGTAAAAGTAAAAAAAAACAAACACTACATACTTACCTTCCGCTGTCTGTCCCTCGGCACTCTGCTTCTCTGCCCTGTGTAAGCACAGCGGCCGGAAAGCAGAGCGGTGACGTCTCTCCAGCGACCAAACAGCGACGCTGCAGCGATCCGGATCGTTGTTGGCATCGCTGCAGCGTCGCTTAGTGTGACGGTACCTTTAGTCTGTTTCAGTAGGCTCCACAATCATGGGGAACACTGCTGACATGACAGATGTCCAGAACGCAGTCACTGACACACTTCACCAGGAGGGTAAGCCACAAAAGGTCATTGCTAAAGAAGACGGATGTTCACAGAGTGCTGTAGTATCCAAGCATATTAATGGAAAGTTGAATTGAAGGAAAAAGTGTGATAAAAAAAAGGTGCGCAAGCAACCGGGACAACTGCAGCCTTGAAATGATTGCTAAGAAAAGGCCATTCAAAAATTTGGGGTAGATTTACAGCTGCTGGAGTCACTGCGTCAATAACCACCACACACAGGTGTATCCAGGACATGGGCTTCAAATGTCGCATTCCTTGTGTCAAGCCACTCATGACCAATAGACAACACCAGAAGCGTCTTTCTTGGGCCAAGAAGAAAAAGAACTGGACTGTTGATCATTGGTCCATTTGTTGTTTTCAGATGAAAGTAAATTTTGCATTTTATTTGGAAATCAAGATCCCAGAGTCTAGAGGAAGAGTGGAGAGGCACGCAATCCAAGCAGCTTGAGGTCTAGTGTGACATTTCCACAATCAGTGATGGTTTGGGGAGCCATGCCATCTTTTGGTGTAGGTCCACTGTGTTTTATCAAGACCAAAGTTAGTGCAGCTGTCTACCAGGAAATTTTAGAGCACTTCATGCTTCCCTCTGCCGACAAGCTTTTTGGAGATGGAAATTTTATTCTCCAGCAGGACTTGGCACCTGTCCACACAGCCAAAAGTACCAATACCTTGTTTAAAAACAACAGTATCACTGTGCTTGATTGGCCAGCAATCTCACCTGAACTTAACCCCATAGAGAATCTATGGGGTATTGTAAAGAGGAAGATGAGAGACACCAGACCCAACAATGCAGACGAGCTGAAGGCTGCTATCAAAGCAAACTGGGCTTCCATAACACCTTAGCAGTGCCACAGGCTGTTCGCCTCCATGACATGCCGCATTAATGCAGTAATTGATGCAAAAGGAGCCCCGATCAAACATTGAGCGCATTTACTGAACATACATTTCAGTAGGCCAACATTTCGGATTTTAAAATTGTTTTTCAAGTATTCTAATTTACTGAGATAATGACGTTTAGGTTTTCCCTGGATGTAAGCCCTAATCATTAACATTAAAGAAAAGAAACACTTGAAATGGATCACTCTGTAATTTCTCTATATAATATATGAGTTTCACTTTTTGTATTGAAGAACTGAAGTAAATTAACTTTTTGATGATATTCTAATTTTGTGAGAAGCACCTGTATATGAACTGGTCTCATCTATTTTCTACAAATTGTTTTTAGGAAAACATGTGATTAGTTTTCTGTATGGAGTCACAAAGAATCTTCCAAATTTGCCCTCTGTGCACTTGTAGAGCAAAAAAACAACAACTCTGTAACACAGCATCTCAAGGAGCATTCATCATAGTAGTCCCAAAAATTCTAATTCAATGCAAAATAGTTCACTAAACATATAATTATCTCAACCTGGGAAAAGGTGTGTGTAATCCTTGAAGAAGCCCCCAGAAGGTGTGAGGCAAAACGGCAGGGAGATGCGACACAGTGCCTGGGACCTCATACAGTGGGAGAAATAAGTATTTGATCCCTTGCTGATTTTGTATGTTTGCCCACTGACAAAGACATGAACAGTCTATAATTTTAAGGGTATGTTAATTTTAACATTGAGCAATAGAATATAAAAAATAAAATCCAGAAAATCACATAGTAAAAAATATATAAATTTAGCTGCATTTTGCAGTGAGAAATAACTATTTGCTCCCCTACCAACCATTAAGAGTTCTGGCTCCTACAGACCAGTTAGATGCTCCTAATCAACTTGTTACCTGCATTAAAGACAGATGTCTTACATAGTAACCTTTATAAAAGACTCCTGTCCATAGACTCAATTAATCAGTCAGACTCTAAAGGTACCGTCACACTTAGCAACTTTACAACGAGAACGACAACGATCCGGGACATTGCAGCGTCCTGGATAGCGATCTCGTTGTGTTTGACACGCAGCAGCGATCTGGATCCCGCTGTGCCATCGCTGGTCGGAGCTAGAAGTCCAGAACTTTATTTGGTCGTCAGGTCGGCGTGTATCGTTGTGTTTGACAGCAAAAGCAACGATGCCAGCAATGTTTTTCATGGAGCTAACAACCAGCTACAACGATAAGTGAGTTGCCGTTACGTCACTGGATCGCTCCTGCATTGTTCTGGAGCTGCTGTGTTTGATGTCTCTACAGCGACCTAAACAGCGACGCTGCAGCGATCGGCTCATTGTCTATATCGCTGCAGCATCGCTGAGTGTGACGGTACCTTAACCTCTACAACATGAGCAAGACCAAAGAGCTTTATAATGATGTCAGGGACAGATTATAAACCTGCACAAAGCTGGAATGGACTGCAAAGCCATAAGTAAGATGCTGGATGAGAAGGAGACAACTGTTGTGCAATAGTAAGAAAATGAAATGGATTAAACACAAAATGACTGTCAATCAACATCAATCTGGGACACCATGCTAAATCTGACCTCGTGTTGTATCCTTGATCATGAGGAAGGCGAGAAATCAGCCTAAAACTACATGGGGGAACTTACTTATGATCTCAAGGCAGCTGAGACTACAGTCACCAAGAAAACCATTGGTAACACATTATGTTGTAAAGGTTTAAAAGGTTTAAAATCCTGCAGTGCCCACAAGGTTCCCCTGCTCAAGAAGGCACATGCACAGGCCCATCTGAAGTTAGACAATGAACACCTGGATGATTCTGTGAGTGATTGGGAAAATGTGCTGCGGTCAGATGAGACAACAATTGAGGTCTTTGGCATTAACTCAACTTGCTGTGTTGCTGTGTTTGGAGGAAGAGAAATGCTGCCTATGACCCAAAGAACACCATCCCCACTGTCAAGCATGGAGGTGGAAACATTATGTTTTGGGGTTGTTTCTCTGCTAAGGGCACAGGACTACTTCACCGCATCAATGGGAGAATGAGTGACAACCTCTTTCCCTCTGTCAGGACATTAAAAATGGGTTGTGGCTGGGTCTTCCAGCAAGACAATGACCCCAAACATACAGTGAAGGCAACAAAAGAGTGGCTCAAAAAGAAGCACATTAAGGTCATGCAGTGGCTTAGCCAGTCACCAGACCTTAATCCCATTAAAAATGTATGGAAGGAGTTGACGCTCCGAGTTGCCAAGCGACAGCCTCAAAATCTTATTGATTTAGAGATGATTTGCAAAGAGGAGTGGACCAAAATTCCTCCTGACATGTGCGCAAACCTCATCATCAACTACAAAAACGTCTGACTGCTGTGCTTGCCAGCAAAGGTTTTGCAACCAAGTGTTAAGTCTCTTTTGCTAGAGGGATCAAATACTTATTTCTCACTGCAAAATGCAAATAAATGTATATAATTTACACAATGTGATTTTCTGGATTTTATTTTTGATATTCTAATTCTATCTCTCAATGTTAAAATTAAACTACCCTTAAGATTATAGACTGTTCTTGTCTTTGTCAGTGGGCAAACTTACAAAATCAGCAAGGGATCAAATACTTATTTCCCCCACTGTAGGTAACTTTACCTATTCATATGGATTTATGGATATGCTGCTATGAGTTATATAGGAACCCGGTGTTCTAAGTAGTTTATCTTGAAGGGTAGTGATAAGTATTCATCTCCTTACTACTAGCACTTGCGGTTAATTGCCTTGTACCCTTGGCTACTTTGTTTTTGACCCTCTCAGTAGATCTTAGGTTTCTCCAGTTTAATTAGGTGCTCTTTCTTGAGGCTTTCCCTGTAATTTTATACACAATTCTATGTATTTTTTCAATAAAATTATAACTTTTATTATTAAGAATTGTTGCATGAATCGCTTCTTATCCTGGGATTACACACCTTTTCCCAGGTTGTGGACATTATATCCCCAGGAGCATGACAACATTTTTTATTTTAAATTAACATGCAAAATTGGAGGTAGATGGTTGTATATCGATTGGTGGAGAATTCTATACAAGGATAGAAGTTACCAAATACTTGTTCAAAATATAATTTGCTCACAAAAAAAAATAAATCTGTAAAGTATCTGGTTTGAACAATGATGCAAGGATAAGCCAGAAGAAAGGAAAACCTCAGGGCTGCTAACTGATTTACCTAAAGTTGGATTAGACTTTGGGCTTTTAGACCGTGGTGAGAATAACTGTTATCATTAATGACAATAAACTCTTTAAATCTTGATCAGTAAGTAGAAACTTTTGTAGACAGCTGATTTCGCTATGCTAGTTGTATAGTGCTGGCAGTAAATTACCTGTCAGGAGTATGAACGACATAATCAGTCACATTGTGCATGAGCATGGGACACTCAAATATTGTCTGGTTATGAAATGCTAAGTGCTTATATGGTGACTTCATTCTAAAAATCATAACATTTTATTCAGACTATTAGAGAAGTTATCAATATCAGTACATGAAATATATTTTCATTGTATTAATTGTTCATATTTGTTTTCATTCACGTAATCTCTGAAAGGTAAAATAATATCATTTTAGCAAAAAATGAGACTAATGTTAATCACAAAAGCCCATTAATTTTTACAAAAATATTCAACTTTTGTGTTCAGCACAGGTTCCTACAAGGGAATCCATCACAGTCAGTGACCGCAATTTCCTAGTATTCACAAAAAAATGAAGATAATGGTAAATAAAATTGTTGTCATAGAATCCATGAATTTTCATTTGAAAAATTGTTTGCCTTTCGTGACAGCTTTGCCCAGGGCCCCATCTTGCGCAGTGTTCTTTTGATGAAATTGACCAAAATAAAAGCTCAATATCTCCCAATATTCACAAAAATGATGATGATGGTAAATAATATTGAAGTCATGGAAACCCATGAGTTTGGAAATGTTTTCATCTTTGGTATCCAGCCTTATCATTGTAGTCATTGATAGCTGCCCATAAATTTTATTTTCAAAAATGTATGTGCCCAGCCCTGTAAAGAGGCCTATCGGTAGAATTCAAACCCATAGTAGAACATTAAATACACATTTAACCATGAATGAGGATAATTTTAAAGAAATATTTTAGTCATGAAAGACCATGAATTAAAAAAAAAAGATTTGGCTTTTGTGCCCAGGGTAACCAGTCCCGCGTAGGATTCTACTTGGGCAATTCTCAACCTTCTACTGCTTATATTTATTAAAAATAATGCTGATAGTAATGAAAATTATAGACATGAAAGGCCATGAATTTTTGATTGAATTTTTCTTTACTTAAGTGTACTATGAAATTAAGAGCGTTCGACATGCAATGTGTTACATTGCCCAAATGTATGGCAGCCGTGATGTTTCTGCTATTTTCACCTACTAAGTTGCCCAGTTGTAGTCAGCAAGAACCATCCAGTGTAGAATTCAATACACTGTTCTGCGCTGTTGCTGTTAATCTGTGTTAATTGCTGCTGTCAATGGTGGAGTGCAATTTGCAGTACAACATCAGTTCCAAGGTGCGGCCCACAGTCCTCACTAAATGAGAGTGAAAAACAGGAATAACTATTTTCAATAATAATTGACGCTAGGTATTTTCCGATGAGGTTCAGTACATCCCACTATTTTGCAAATGGTAGTACAATCAACATGGTGTGGCAATGATTGTGGTGAATTTGGACATGTTTCCACACAAACAGATGTATGTTACCTGAGCACATATAGGGCTACTGACAATACAATGCAGGAAGAGGACAAAAAAAATTATGACGATGATGATAGCCATATTGACAATGACCAGGCACTACTTAAGTATGTGGCCTGGTTACGAGAAAGAGCAGAATGGAGCGGAAGTGGATAGGAGGACAGCTTGAGTCTTACTCATGTTGCTGGCCTACATGCTACTCCCAAAAGCAGATGGAGGTTACTTCATGAGCTGATGTAGAGCTGTAGTTTCTAGTCTATGTGAGCCTGGAAGTCATAGACATATTTTCCTTCTGCAGAGCAAATTGCCAAATATCCATTGGCCCCTCTGTGTATACATTCCCGTACCTGAGATGTCCGCACAGAGAACTTCCTCCACAGCTACCATGATCAGAGAATGGTCTGATTGTTAAATTTCCAAGGGTTCCAACCTTTTACCTTCTTCCCAAGGTCCACAAGGACCCGGTCAGCCCCCCTGGACGTCCGATTGTGTCAGGCATACAGGGTATATGAGACCCTGTCTGCAAATCTATTGACCACTATTTAAAAAAACTTGTGGAAACATTACCATCATTTGTCAAAGACACAACGGACGTCCTGACCAGGGTTGACGGGGTCTTTGTGGGCCAGGGGACTCTCCTTGTGATGGCTGACTTGGAGGCCCTGTATACCTGTATCGATCACCAGGATGGACTACGGGCGGTCCGCTTCTTTCTGGGGGCCTCCGACCTGGACGGCCCTCTGGGTGAGCTTATCCTTGAGTTGTTGGAGTTTGTCCTTACCCATAATTTTTTTACTTTTAAAGATTGTTTTTACCAACAAAAGCGTGGCGCAGCCATGGGTGCGGCCTGCGCGCCCGCGTACGCCAACCTCTTCCTGGGTTTCTGTGAGAGGTTGGTTTTTGGTAACGCGGGGGCGGGGGCCGCCGACCATGTGCTGTGTTGGCTACGCTACATTGATGATGTTTTGTTTTTTTGGAGTGGGACAGAACAACAACTCAGGGATTTTATGGCTGTGCTCAATATGAAGACATTTAATATCAGACTCACCTACAGGTATGATTATAACACAATTGATTTTTTGGACATCTGCTTGAGGGTGAGTTCTGATTCATCTATTCAAACTGATGTTTTCCACAAAGAGACGGCGGTCAATTCATTGGTACATGCTTCATCTGGGCACAGCCAAGCCACGATTAGGGCCGTCCGGGTCGGACAGTTCCTCCGGATGAGGCGGATCTGCTCGACTGAGGATAGCTTCAAACAACAGGCGGAGGATCTGAGTAAACGCTTCCAAGAAAGAGGCTATAGTAAAAGGTGTATTCGATACGGGTATAACAGGGCCAGGAGGACTCCACGCAATCATCTGCTATATAAAAAAACGGAAAAGGAGGAGGGTAACGAAACAATCAGATTTATATCTGAATATAACCACGAATGGAATAACATCAGAACCATCTTGGCAAAACATTGGCGTATTTTGAGCACTGAGCCCTCCCTGGGTCCGTACTTATCCGACAGTCCACTTATGACCCCACGTAGGGCCAAAAACCTAAAAGACCTCTTGGTCAAAAGTCATTACACCCCACCCGTTACCAATTTGTTTGGGATCTCGCTACGAACTAGGGGTTGTTACACGTGTGGCCACTGTCTGGCCTGCGCCAATGTCCTGCGCTGCACCTCATTCCACTCAGCGGATGGAAAGAGGGAATTTCAGATCAAAGATTATATTTCCTGCAGTAGCAAGAATGTTATTTATTATGCTACGTGCGGGTGCCCACTAATATATGTGGGTTTGACATCCAGAGAACTGAGAGTGAGGGTGAGGGAGCACGTGCGGGGCATTGGCGCGGCGAAGACGGTGGCTGACATATCGGAATTAACCACTATCCCCAAGCACTTTCGCGAAGTACATAATTGTGACCCAAGGAGTTTTAAGGTGCGGGGCATCGAATTGGTGCATATGGGGATTAGAGGTGGCAACATCAAACAAGTTTTGGCTCAGCGTGAGTTAAAATGGATAGTGGTGTTAGACACAACCAAACCTCATGGGTTAAATGAAGCTCTAAATTTCGCCCCTTTCCTGTAATAAGACATAATGGGTTACTCTCAATAAGGTTTCCCCTGTGGATTTTCCTCTTTTGTGTGTTGTTTTAATTTGTGTGTAATTTTATTCTTATTTTTTATTAATTTAGATTGCTTTATGTGTGTGGGATCGACTTCTTCCATTGATCACGGTGGGGTTCTCAAGCAAGCAGTTGCACTATGACAACTTATTCTACTCCCTGCAAGAATATGGATCATGGATCCTTGTAAGAATATGGACTATGGATTGCCGGAACCGGACTCATATACGCCATCTATATTGTGCATACTATTTATACGGTGGTGGCAGTTTTGTGTGTGCTGTTCCATATCCATACCCGCTAGGGAGTACATGCTGTAGTGCGCGTGCGCGCGCTTGCCTCGGTCCCTGCGCCCCTGGTGTCCGGCCTGTCCACGTCCGCGGATGTTGATTCGGTTGCTAGGTTTCGTGCGGCCAATCACCATCTGCTAGACGTAGGCCGGGCTACGGGGTGGTAGGGGCGGTGAGCCGCGAGCGCATGCGCCGCTTTATATGGCTTGATGACTCACCCGGTCACATGATTAACATGTGACCTGGGAATTATGGGATATAAGGTCCTACAGCCCACAGAAACAACACATCCCCTTGAGAAAGCAGTATAACGGCAGCGAAACGTGCGTCGGGGTAGCGCCCAATCCAGGGGGCATCTTCATGTGGTAAGATCCTTGGCTTATGTGGGGTCCCAGGAGAGATTTCTACAGTGATTTTTGGTGTTAGACACATATGGTTCCCTGGGACACACTTTATCTCCACCCTTGTTTGCGGTAGGATGTGTCTCCCTTTATTGCATTCATTACCTTCCCACATGCACACAGCCACAGTGGCTATACTTGCAGGACGTGGGGTGTGTAGGTTGTTTTGCCATTAGGAGGTATTTTTCTCCGCTCCTGGGGGTCGCTTAGGAGATTTAGGATCTTATTTGTGTCATATTTTGAGTATGGTTACATTTGGTCCACACTTTACATACAGTGGGGCAAAAAAGTATTTAGTCAGTCAGCAATAGTGCAAGTTCCACCACTTAAAAAGATGAGAGGCGTCTGTAATTTACATCTTAGGTAGACCTCAACTATGGGAGACAAACTGAGAAAAAAAATCCAGAAATTCACATTGTCTGTTTTTTTAACATTTTTTTTGCATATTATGGTGGAAAATAAGTATTTGGTCAGAAACAAACAATCAAGATTTCAGGCTCTCACAGACCTGTAACTTCTTCTTTAAGAGTCTCCTCTTTCCTCCACTCATTACCTGTAGTAATGGCACCTGTTTAAACTTGTTATCAGTATAAAAAGACACCTGTGCACACCCTCAAACAGTCTGACTCCAAACTCCACTATGGTGAAGACCAAAGAGCTGTCAAAGGACACCAGAAACAAAATTGTAGCCCTGCACCAGGCTGGGAAGACTGAATCTGCAATAGCCAACCAGCTTGGAGTGAAGAAATCAACAGTGGGAGCAATAATTAGAAAATGGAAGACATACAAGACCACTGATAATCTCCCTCGATCTGGGGCTCCACGCAAAATCCCACCCCGTGGGGTCAGAATGATCACAAGAACGGTGAGCAAAAATCCCAGAACCACGCGGGGGGACCTAGTGAATGAACTGCAGAGAGCTGGGACCAATGTAACAAGGCCTACCATAAGTAACACACTACGCCACCATGGACTCAGATCCTGCAGTGCCAGACGTGTCCCACTGCTTAAGCCAGTACATGTCCGGGCCCGTCTGAAGTTTGCTAGAGAGCATTTGGGTGATCCAGAGGAGTTTTGGGAGAATGTCCTATGGTCTGATGAAACCAAACTGGAACTGTTTGGTAGAAACACAACTTGTCGTGTTTGGAGGAAAAAGAATACTGAGTTGCATCCATCAAACACCATACCTACTGTAAAGCATGGTGGTGGAAACATCATGCTTTGGGGCTGTTTCTCTGCAAAGGGGCCAGGACGACTGATCCGGGTACATGAAAGAATGAATGGGGCCATGTATCGTGAGATTTTGAGTGCAAACCTCCTTCCATCAGCAAGGGCATTGAAGATGAAACGTGGCTGGGTCTTTCAACATGACAATGATCCAAAGCACACCGCCAGGGCAATGAAGGAGTGGCTTCGTAAGAAGCATTTCAAGGTCCTGGAGTGGCCTAGCCAGTCTCCAGATCTCAACCCTATAGAAAACCTTTGGAGGGAGTTGAAAGTCCGTGTTGCCAAGCGAAAAGCCAAAAACATCACTGCTCTAGAGGAGATCTGCATGGAGGAATGGGCCAACATACCAACAACAGTGTGTGGCAACCTTGTGAAGACTTACAGAAAACGTTTGACCTCTGTCATTGCCAACAAAGGATATATTACAAAGTATTGAGATAAAATTTTGTTTCTGACCAAATACTTATTTTCCACCATAATATGCAAATAAAATGTTAAAAAAACAGACAATGTGATTTTCTGGATTTTTTTTCTCAGTTTGTCTCCCATAGTTGAGGTCTACCTATGATGTAAATTACAGACGCCTCTCATCTTTTTAAGTGGTGGAACTTGCACTATTGCTGACTGACTAAATACTTTTTTGCCCCACTGTATATCTACATGTATGTCCCTCTGGTATGTTTCATTGGTGTTTTTTAATTGTGTGTTAATTTTTTTACTAGTTTTCTAATAAATATGTATCTTTTTCTAAAAACTCCCGTTGTCCTCCTATATGTATATCGTTATATGGGGAGTAGCTTGTGAAGTGAGCCGAGATATGTTCTCTGGCCACTGTTCTATTATGAGTCTAGGTTTATTTGGTGTGCATGATCAGAGCTTCCAGGCACTGTTGAGTCTCCTCCATCAACAGCAGTTGAAGCATCACCTGCTCTCGTACTGGCCGCAGGAAAGGAAGGTCGGCCCCTCAGAAGTTCTTTTAGCCGAATGGTGGATCCAATGTTTATTGTCGATTCCAGCATTCTTCTCTTCTTGACATCCCTATTTGGTTCCTAGATCTTGTCCTCCACATAATCATCATTATCATCCCTTCCTTAACCGATAGTTCCCTGAGGTACTTGCCCCCACTGCCGACAGAGTCACCATTAAAACTAGGCCTTTGATTTGTATCCTCTGTCTCCTTCGGCTTTATATCATCCAAGTACAAAGACTGACTGTTTATGTAACCCAGGCTGGCACAACATATGACCCTCGGGCCACATGTCACCCGCCAAAGTATGTTGTGCAGCCGGCAGAAATGTGGTGTAGTATCTGTATGGTCCACAGTCTTATGATGGCTGGTAACAACTCCCAGAATTCCCTTACCATTGGTAAGAACATACTGGAAATTGTAGGTTCAAGCAATACTATATACTAATACTAATACTATATACTAATACTATACACTGTACTAGATGGTGGCCCGATTCTAACGCATCGGGTATTCTAGAACATGCATGTCCACGTAATATATTGCCCAGCGACATAGTATATTGCCCAGCGACGTAGTATATTACCCAGCCCACGTAATATATTGCCCAGCCACGTAGTATATTGCCCAGCGACGTAGTATATTGCCCAGTGACGTAGTATACAGCACAGAGCCACGTAGTATATTGCACAGCGACATAGTATACAGCACAGAGTCACGTAGTATATTGCACAGCGACATAGTATACAGCACAGAGCCACGTAGTATATTGCCCAGTGACGTAGTATATTGCCCAGTCGCATAGTATTTTGCCCAGAGACGTAGTATATTGCCCAGTGATGTAGTATATTGCCAAGCCATTTGGTATATTGCCCAGTTACAGAACCAGAAACCCAGTTACGTAGTATACAGCACAGAGCCAGGTAGTATATTGCCCAGTGACGTAGTATATTGCCCAGTTACGTAGTATACAGCACAGAGCCAGGTAGTATATTGCCCAGTGACGTAGTATATTGCCCAGTTACGTAGTATACAGCACAGAGCCACGTACTATATTGCACAGCGACATAGTATACAGCACAGAGCCACATAGTATATTGCCCAGTGACGTAGTATATTGCCCAGTCACGTAGTATATTGCCCAGTGACATAGTATACAGCACAGAGCCACGTAGTATATTTCACAGCGACGTAGTATACAGCACAGAGCCACGTAGTATATTGCCCAGTGACGTATTATATTTCCCAGTCATGTAGTATACAGCACAGAGCCACGTAGTATATTGCACAGCGACGTTGTATACAGCACAGAGCCACGTAGTATATTGCCCAGTGACGTAGTATATTGCCCAGTGACGTAGTATACAGCACAGAGCCACATAGTATATTACTCAGCCACGTATGTCACAGGTTAAAAAATAAAAAATAAACATACTCACCTAACGATCCGAGGGCCCCTTGTAGTTTAACATACTCACCATTCTTGTCGCTGCTCCTCAGCGTCCTGTCTCTCCGCCTCCTGGGATCCAACAGTGCTGTGTCGATGGGCGCGCAACTGCCGCCATCTTCCATTCCCAGGATGCATTGCGAAATTACCCAGATGACTTAGCGGTCTCACAAGACCGCTAGGTCTTCTGGGTAATTTTGCAATGCATCGCTGGGAAAGGAAGATGGCGGCAGGCGCGAGCGGACAACGGAGGGTGAGTATAGCAGGTTTTTTGTTTTTTTTACTATTTTTAACCCCTTTACCCCCAAGGGTGGTTTGCACGTTATGGACCGGGCCAATTTTTACAATTCTGACCACTGTCCCTTTATGAGGTTATAACTCTGGAACGCTTCAACGGATCCCAGAGATTCTGACATTGTTTTCTCATGAGTCATGACATATCGTACTTCATGATAGTGGTAAAATTTCTTTGATACTACCTGCGTTTATTTATGAAACAAATGGAAATTTGGCGAAAATTTTGAAAATTTCGCAATTTTCCAACTTTGAATTTTTATGCCCTTAAGTCACAGAGATATGTCACACAAAATACTTAATAAGTAACATTTCCCACATGTCTACTTTCCATCAGCACAGTTTTGGAACCAAAATTTTTTTTTTTAGGGAGTTATAAGGGTTAAAAGTTGACCAGCAATTTCTCATTTTTACAACACCATTTTTATTTAGGGACCACATCTCATTTGAAGTCACTTTGAGGGGTCTATATGATAGAAAATACCCAAGTGTGACACCAATCTAAAAACTGCACCCCTCAAGGTGCTCAAAACCACATTCAAGAAGTTTATTAACTCTTCAGGTGTTTCACAGGAATTTTTGGAATGTTTAAATAAAAATGAACATTTAACTTTTTTCACAAAAAATTTATTCAGCTCCAATTTGTTTTATTTTACCAAGGGTAACAGGAGAAAATGGACCCCAAAAGTTGTTGAACAACTTGTCCTGAGTATGCTGATACCCCATATGTGGGGGTAAACCACTGTTTGGGCGCATGACAGAGCTCGGAAGCAAAGGAGC
The DNA here is from genome assembly GCF_032444005.1 of Ranitomeya imitator. NCBI lineage: Eukaryota > Metazoa > Chordata > Amphibia > Anura > Dendrobatidae > Ranitomeya > Ranitomeya imitator. Next base: position 316,413,617 of record NC_091286.1, on the reverse strand, counting down.
GCCATTTGACCTTTCAATGCAAAATTGACAGGAATTGAGATGGGACGCCATGTTGCATTTGGAGAGCCACTGATGTGCCTAAACATTGAACCCCCCACAAGTGACACCATTTTGGAAAGTAGACCCCCTAAGGAACTTATCTAGAGCTGTGGTGAGCACTTTGACCCACCAACGGCTTCACAGAAGTTTACAATGCAGAGCCGTAAAAATAAAACAAAATTTTTTTTTACAACAAAAATTATTTTTTAGCCCCCAGTTTTGTATTTTCCCGAAGGTAACAGGAGAAATTGGACCCCAAAAGTTGTTTTCCAATTTGTCCTGAGTGCGCTGATACCCCTTATGTGGGGGGGAACCACCGTTTCGGCACATGGGAGGGCTCAGAAGGGAAGGAGCGCCATTTGGAATGCAGACTTAGATGGAATGGTCTGCAGGCGTCACATTGCGTTTGCAGAGCCCCTAATGTACCTAAACAGTAGAAACCCCCCACAAGTGACACCATTTTGGAAAGTAGACCCACTAAGGAACTCATCTAGATGTGATATGAGAGCTTTGAACCCCCAAGTGTTTCACTACAGTTTATAACGCAGAGCCATGCAAATAAAAAATATTTTTTTTCCACAAAAATTATTTTTTTAGCCCCCAGTTTTGTATTTTTCCAAAGGTAACAGGAGAAATTGGACCCTAAATATTGTTGTCCAATTTGTCTTGAGTATGCTGATACCCGATATGTGGGGGGGAACCACCGTTTGAGCGCATGGCAGAGCTCGGAAGGGAAGGAGCATCATTTGGAATGCAGACTTAGATGGATTTGTCTGCAGGCGTCACATTGCGTTTGCAGAGCCCCTAATGTACCTAAACAGTAGAAACCCCCACAATTGACCCCATATTGGAAACTAGACCCCACAAGGAACTTATCTAGATGTGTTGTGGGAACTTTGAACCCCCAAGTGTTTCACTACAGTTTATAACGCAGAGCCGTGAAAATAAAAAAAAAAATTTTCCCCCCAAAATTATTTTTTAGCCCCCAGTTTTGTATTTTCCCAAGGGTAACCGGTTGAAATTGGACCCCAAAAGTTGTTGTCCAATTTGTCCTGAGTACGCTGATACCCCATATGTTGGGGTATACCCCTGTTTGGGCACACGGGAGAGCTGGGAAGGGAAGGAGCACTGTTTTACTTTTTCAACGCAGAATTGGCTGGAATTGAGATCGGACGCCATGTCGCGTTTGGAGAGCCCCTGATGTGCCTAAACAGTGGAAACCCCCCAATTATAAGTGAAACCCCAATCCAAACACACCCCTAACCCTAATCCCAACGGTAACCCTAACCACACCTCTAACCCTGACACACCCCTAACCCTAATCCCAACCCTATTCCCAACCGTAAATGTAATCCAAACCCTAACCCTAACTTTAGCCCCAACCCTAACCCTAACTTTAGCCTCAACCTTAACTGTAGCCTTAACCCTAACCCCAACCCTAAGCCTAGCCCTAACCCTAGCCCTAACCCTAACCCTAGCCCTAACCCTAGCCCTAGCCCTAAACCTAGCCCTAACCCTAACCCTAATGGGAAAATGGAAATAAATACATTTTTTTAATTTTTTAATTTTTCCCTAACTAAGGGGGTGATGAAGGGGGGTTTGATTTACTTTTATAGCGGGGTTTTTTAGCGGATTGTTATGATTGGCAGCCGTCACACACTGAAAGACGCTTTTTATTGCAAAAAATATTTTTTGCGTTACCCCATTTTGAGAGCTATAATTTTTCCATATTTGAGTCCACAGAGTCATGTGAGGTCTTGTTTTTTGCGGGACGAGTTGACGTTTTTATTGGTAACATTTTTGGGCACGTGACAATTTTGATCGCTTTTTATTCCGATTTTTGTGAGGCAGAATGACCAAAAACCAGCTATTCATGAATTTCTTTTGGGGGACGCATTTATACCGTTCGACGTTTGGTAAAATGGATAAAGCAGTTTTATTCTTCGGGTCAGTACGATTACAGCGATACCTCATTTATAACATTTTTTTATGTTTTGGCGCTTTTATACAATAAAAACTATTTTATAGAAAAATAATTATTTTTGCATCGCTTTATTCTGAGGACTAGGGTTGAGCGACCTTGACCTTTTTAGAGTCGAGTCGTGTTTCGCGAAACCCGACTATCTTAGAAGTCGAGTCGAGTGGAATCGGCCGATTATGGCGAAAAGTCGGGTATCGCCCGAAACACGAAACCCAATGCAAGTCAATGGGGGAGCATAGTCGGCAGTGAGTGGAGGCCAGGAAAACAGCTACACTGCCCATTTTAATGGCAAAAACATCCATTCTTGTTACAGAAGCTTGTCAATCGTAATTTAGCTTATAATAATTGGAAGGCATTTTAAATTGGGGGTCATTTGGCTAAAGTTGTGGAGGGTAGGGCTGGTTCAAGTAATTAGTGGGCCCAGTAAATCTGGACCACGTCACGGCAGTGGAGCAGGGAGAGGTAAGTATTTCAACTTTGCAAGTGCTGTGATCCTGAGCAAGCAGGGGGGGCCCACTCGTTGGCATTGGCACTGGCACAGGGCCCCTCAAAGTACAGCGGTGTGTTTGCACGGCGGGGGCGCCTCCCACCGGCAGCAACACTTTTGCGTACTATGAGAGGCCCTGTGCCAGTGACGTCGCCAACTAGTATTCCTCCCCCCACCTGATGAAGGAACCTGCACTTTCATCTGCACCTTCCTCTTTGTCCCCGTGTAAGGTGGTATGGTATGCGGGAAGAGGAACCTGACTTTCAGCAGGGTCACAATCTTGCTGTGTAGCGTGCACGGGGAATTTTGCGTTATGGGTCAATGTACCAGCAGACTCATCTCTCACTGGCTGGGCAATGGGCAGGATGAGGAGGAAACACAGATATAGGCCCAAAGAATAAAGTTGGCTAAATGCAGTTCAAAATTGGTAACACAGGACTAACCAGGGGGCATTGCAGTGGAGGACAACTGGAATGAGAGGCTGACACAGAGAGTAGGCCCAAATCAGTAAGTAGTCGAAATGCAGTTCAAAATTGGCAACCGTAGTAAACAGGCAGCACAGCTTTGTTCAGTGGAGGAGAACAGCAAGGAGTGGCAGACACCGATAGTAGGCCCCAACACAACTAGTAGGCCAAATGCAGTCTAACATTAACAACTACTTAACGAGAGCCTGAAAATGGAATTTCAGGACAGGAAACCAGGAGAACAGCAAGGAGTGGCAGACACCGATAGTAGGCCCCAAACCAACTAGTATGCCAAATGCAGTTGTTCCATTTAACCACAATTTAACGAGAGCCTGAAGATAGAAGTTCAGGAAAGGCAACCTGGAGAACACCTTGGAGTGTAACACACCATCTCTCTACACCCCATACCCAATTTGTAGGCCTAATGCAGCGTAGTTTCCAACAACTACTAAACGAGAGCCGGAAGATCGAAGCTCAGGAAAGGCAACCTGGAGAACACCTTGGAGTGGAACACACCATCTCTCTACACCCCATACCCAATTTGTAGGCCTAATGCAGTGTAGTTTCCAACAACTACTAAACGAGAGCATGAAGATCGAAGCATTGGCGAGGAAACCTGGGGAACACCTTGGAGTGGAACACACCATCTCTCTACACCCCATACCCAATTTGTAGGCCTAATGCAGCGTAGTTTCCAACAACTACTAAACGAGAGCATGAAGATCGAAGCTCAGGAAAGGCAACCTGGAGAACACCTTGGAGTGGAACACACCATCTCTCTACACCCCATACCCAATTTGTAGGCCTAATGCAGTGTAGTTTCCAAGAACTACTAAACGAGAGCCGGAAGATCGAAGCTCAGGAAAGGCAACCTGGAGAACACCTTGGAGTGGAACACACCATCTCTCTACACCCCATACCCAATTTGTAGGCCTAATGCAGCGTAGTTTCAAACAACTACTAAACGAGAGCCGGAAGATCGAAGCAATGGAGAGGAAACCTGGGGAACACCTTGGAGTGGAACACACCATCTCTCTACACCCCATACCCAATTTGTAGGCCTAATGCAGTGTAGTTTTCTACAACTACTAAACGAGAGTCGGAAGACCGAAGCAATGTGGACGAAACCTGGGGAACACCTTGGAGTGGAACACACCATCTCTCTACACCCCATACCCAATTTGTAGGCCTAATGCAGCGTAGTTTCCAACAACTACTAAACGAGAGCATGAAGATCGAAGCAATGGAGAGGAAACCTGGGGAACACCTTGGAGTGGAACACACCATCTCTCTACACCCCATACCCAATTTGTAGGTCTAATGCAGCGTAGTTTCCAACAACTACTAAACGAGAGCATGAAGATCGAAGCAATGGAGAGGAAACCTGGGGAACACCTTGGAGTGGAACACACCATCTCTCTACACCCCATACCCAATTTGTAGGCCTAATGCAGTGTAGTTTCCAACAACTACTAAACAAGAGCAGGAAGATCGAAGCTCAGGAAAGGCAACCTGGAGAACACCTTGGAGTGGAACACACCATCTCTCTACACCCCATACCCAATTTGTAGGCCTAAAGCAGTGTAGTTTCCAACAACTACTAAACGAGAGCATGAAGATCGAAGCAATGGAGAGGAAACCTGGGGAACACCTTGGAGTGGAATACACCATCTCTCTACACCCCATACCCAATTTGTAGGCCTAATGCAGTGTAGTTTCCAACAACTACTAAACGAGAGCATTAAGATCGAAGCAATGGCGAGGAAACCTGGGGCACACTTTGGGGAGGCAGACACCGTTAGTAGGCCCTACCAAAGTTGTACCCCCAATGCAGTTTTAAAATTCCTAGAGGCTGAAAACAAGACTATTGACGCTCAGCTTTTTTCAAAGGAACACAGCTGAATTGAGTGGCGCAGACAGACACAGGTAGTAGGACTTAACCCAAAAATGTGGCTCACTGCAGCTTAAAAAAGTTACAGGGGTACACAAGCAGCAGTGCTCTGGGCAGTGGAGGACAATTTTAATAGTGGACCGCAGACAGACTTTGTACGCCTACTATTAAAAAAAGGATGCTCTATGCAATTAAAAATAGGTTCCAGGGGTCCACGGGCAGCAGTGGTGTGGTCAGTGGACGAGTATTGGAAGGAGGGACCGCAGACAGGCGTAGTAGGCCTAACATAACAAAATGAGGCTGTAGACACTGTAAAATTGGTTCCAGGGGTACACGGGCAGCAGTGGTGTGGTCAGCGGAGGAAAATTGGAATTAGGGACTGCAGACAGACTTTGTAGGCTGTCCCCTGTGGACCATGCATCCAACACATTAACCCAGTGCGCCGTAATGGACACGTAACTTTTTGTAGACATGCCTACTGGTCCATGCGTCTCTTGTCAGGTGCACCTTTCTACTGTTTGATTGCCTGAGTGCTATGACAATGCAGACTTTTTCATGCCGGTGGAGGGCTGGGATGGCTTTTCTCGCAAAAGAAATGTCGACTGGGTAGCTTGAACCGTTGCACAGCGTAGTTCATCTGGGCTTTCTAAATATAAAACAAAGAAAAAAAGGAGGCTACATGCACTTTCAGCTGGGTTCCAGGGGTACACGGCCAGCATTGGTCTGGTCAGTGGAGAACTATTGGAAGGAAGGACCGCAGACACGCTTCGAAGGCCTAACATAATAACAGTTGGCTGTAGGCAATTTTAAATTGGTTCCGTGGGTACACGGGCAGCAGTGGTGTGGTCAGTGGAGGCCTAGTGGAAGGAGTGACCGCAGACAGGCATCGAAGGCCTAACATAATAACACATGGCTGTAGGCAATTTAAAATTGGTTCCGTGGGTACACGGGCAGCAGTGGTGTGGTCAGTGGAGGCCTAGTGGAAGGAGTGACCGCAAACAGGCATCGAAGGCCTAACATAATAACACATTGCTGTTGGCAATTTTAAATTGGTTCCAGGGGAACACGGGCAGCAGTGGCCTGGTCAGTGTAGTAGTAGTAGAAAGAACGGACCGCAGACAGGCATCGAAGGCCTAAAATAAAAAAATTGGGCTGGCTGTAGGCAATTTTAAATTGGTTCCAGGGTACACGGGCAGCAGTGGTGTGGTCAGTGGAGGCCTAGTGGAAGGAGGGAGCGCAGACAGGCTTCGAAGGCCTAACATAAAAAAAATAGGGCTGTTGGCAATTTAAAATTGGTTCCAGGGGTACACGGGCAGCAGTGGTCTGGTCAGTGTAGTAGTAGTAGAAAGAAGGGACTGCAGACAGGCTTCGAAGGCCTAACATAACAAAATTGGGCTGTTGGCAATTTAAAATTGGTTCCAGGGGTACACGGGCAGCAGTACAATGGTCAGTGGAGGCCTAGTGGAAGGAGGGACCGCAGACAGGCTTCGAAGGCCTAACATAACAAAAATGTCAATACAATGGTATTGTTAGTGCCAGGCATTGAAGGATGTCAGCGCATAGACTAAACATTGGTGGAGCTGTGAGAGATAATTTTGCAAGTGTTAGAGCACTGTTTGAGCTGGGGGGGTGGAACTGTCTTGTGGCCGGCGGTACAGGCCCAGGGCCCCTCATATTACAACGGTGTGTCTGACGTTGGGTGCGCACCACCACCGCCAGAGACACTTTATTGTACTATGAGGGACCCAGTGGCAGTGCCGTCGACCAAAAGCGGGCACACCCACCTCTTCAGAAAAAAAACAGCACTCTCACGGGTGCTGGCGCCAAGTGGCGATACCACGGCCCCGTGTGGGGAGTTTGGCCATTTAGGGAGGTGTAAACATGTCGTATGCTGGACAATCAGGTGCAGCAAATTACGATATTGGAAAAGTCATTCATAATAGTCCACAGGCAAGACCTTTTCATAGAAAAGCTAGGTGTCAGCCGGGCAAGGTGGGGCAAAAGATTTCGAAATCCAGTTGTGGTTCATTTTAATGAAGGTTAGATCATCTACATTTTGGGTAGCCAGACGAGTCCTTTTTTCTGTTAGTATTGAACCTGCAGCACTGAATACTCTTTCTGATAGGACACTAGCTGCCGGGCAAGCAAGCTCCTGCAATGCATATTCTGCCAATTCTGGCCAGGTGTCTAATTTGGATGCCCAGTAATCAAATGGGAATGACGGTTGAGGGAGAACGTCGATAAGGGATGAAAAATAGTTTGTAACCATACTGGACAAATGTTGTCTCCTGTCACTTTGAATTGATGCTGCAGTACCTGTCCTGTCTGCGGTCATAGCAAAATTACTCCACAACCTGGTCAGAAAACCCCTCTGGCCAACGCCACTTCTGATTTCTGCCCCTCTAACACCTCTGGTCTGCTGGCCCCTGCAGCTCGTGTGAGAACGATCACGGGCGCTGTGTGCAGGGAATGCCAGAAGCAAACGGTCAACAAGAGTTGATTGTTTGGTTGCTAATATTATTTCCAAGTTCTCATGTGGCATTATATTTTGCAATTTGCCTTTATAGCGAGGATCAAGGAGGCAGGCCAACCAGTAATCGTCATCGTTCATCATTTTAGTAACGCGTGTGTCCCTTTTGAGGATACGTAAGGCATAATCCGCCATGTGGGCCAAAGTTCCAGTTCTCAAATCTGCGGTTGTGCTTGGTTGAGGGGCAGTTTCAGGCAAATCCACGTCACTTGTGTCCCTCCAAAAACCAGAACCCGGCCTTGCCGCGCCAACAATTTCCAGTGGCCCCGGAAAAGCTTCCTCATTAAAAATATAATCATCCCCATCATCCTCCTCATCCTCCTCCTCCTCTTCGCCCGCTACCTCGTCCTGTACACTGCCCTGGCCAGACAATGGCTGACTGTCATCAAGGCTTTCCTCTTCCTCAGCTGCAGACGCCTGATCCTTTATGTGCGTCAAACTTTGCATCAGCAGGGATGCTCATGCTTATTATGGCGTTGTCTGCACTAACCAGCCGTGTGCATTCCTCAAAACACTGAAGGACTTGACACATGTCTTGAATCTTCGACCACTGCACACCTGACAACTCCATGTCTGCCATCCTACTGCCTGCCCGTGTATGTGTATCCTCCCACAAAAACATAACAGCCCGCCTCTGTTCGCACAGTCTCTGAAGCATGTGCAGTGTTGAGTTCCACCTTGTTGCAACGTCTATGATTAGGCGATGCTGGGGAAGGTTCAAAGAACGCTGATAGGTCTGCATACGGCTGGAGTGTACGGGCGAACGGCGGATATGTGAGCAAAGTCCACGCACTTTGAGGAGCAGGTCGGATAACCCCGGATAACTTTTCAGGAAGCACTGCACCACCAGGTTTAAGGTGTGAGCCAGGCAAGGAATGTGTTTCAGTTGGGAAAGGGAGATGGCAGCCATGAAATTCCTTCCGTTATCACTCACTACCTTGCCTGCCTCAAGATCTACAGTGCCCAGCCACGACTGCGTTTCTTTCTGCAAGAACTCGGACAGAACTTCCGCGGTGTGTCTGTTGTCGCCCAAACACTTCATAGCCAATACAGCCTGCTGACGTTTGCCAGTAGCTGCCCCATAATGGGAGACCTGGTGTGCAACAGTGGCAGCTGCGGATGGAGTGGTTGTGCGACTGCGGTCTGTGGACGAGCTCTCGCTTCTGCAGGAGGACGAGGAGGAGGAGGAGGGGGTGCGAACGGCTACAGGCAACTGTTTCCTAGACTGTGGGCTAGGCAGAACTGTCCCAAAATTGCTGTCCCCTGTGGACCCTGCATCCACAACATTCACCCAGTGTGCCGTGATGGACACGTAACGTCCCTGGCCATGCCTACTGGTCCATGCATCTGTTGTCAGGTGCACCTTTGTGCTCACAGATTGCCTGAGTGCATGGACGATGCGCTCTTTAACATGCTGGTGGAGGGCTGGGATGGCTTTTCTGGAAAAAAAGTGTCGACTGGGTAGCTCGTAGCGTGGTACAGCGTAGTCCATCAGGGCTTTGAAAGCTTCGCTTTCAACTAACCGGTAGGGCATCATCTCTAACGAGATTAGTCTAGCTATGTGGGCGTTCAAACCCTGTGTACGCGGATGCGAGGCTAAGTACTTCCTTTTTCTAACCATAGTCTCATGTAGGGTGAGCTGGACTGGAGAGCTGGAGATCGTGGAACTAGCGGGGGTGCCGGTGGACATGGCAGACTGAGAGACGGTGGGAGATGGTATTGTTGCCGCCGGTGCCCTAGATGCAGTGTTTCCTACTACGAAACTGGTGATTCCCTGACCCTGACTGCTTTGGCCTGGCAAAGAAACCTGCACAGATACTGCAGGTGGTGCGGAAAATGGTGGCCCTACACTGCCGGAAGGGATGTTGCGTTGATGACTAGCTTCATTGGCCGAGGGTGCTACAACCTTAAGGGACGTTTGGTAGTTAGTCCAAGCTTGCAAATGCATGGTGGTTAAATGTCTATGCATGCAACTTGTATTGAGACTTTTCAGATTCTGCCCTCTGCTTAAGGTAGTTGAACATTTTTGACAGATGACTTTGCGCTGATCAATTGGATGTTGTTTAAAAAAATGCCAGACTGCACTCTTTCTAGCATCGGATACCTTTTCAGGCATTGCAGACTGAGCTTTAACCGGATGGCCACGCTGTCCTCCAACAGGTTTTGGCTTTGCCACGCGTTTTGGGCAAGATACGGGCCCGGCAGATGGAACCTGTTGCGATGTTGATGCCTGCTGCGGCCCCCCCTCCTCCGCTTCAGAACTGCTGCCGCCTGCACCCTGTTCCCCCAATGGCTGCCAATCGGGGTCAAGAACTGGGTCATCTATTACCTCTTCTTGTAGCTCGTGTGCAACTTCGTCTGTGTCACCGTGTCGGTCGGTGGTATAGCGTTCGTGATGGGGCAACATAGTCTCATCAGGGTCTGATTCTTGATCATTACCCTGCGAGGGCAATGTTGTGGTCTGAGTCAAAGGACCAGCATAGTAGTCTGGCTGTGCATCAGTGCACTCCATGTCAGATTCAACTTGTAATGGGCATGGACTGTTAACTGCTTCACTTTCTAAGCCAGGGACGGTATGTGTAAAGAGCTCCATGGAGTAACCCATTGTGTCGCCTGCTGCATTCTTCTCTGTTGTTGTTTTTGCTGAAGAGGACAAGGAAGCGACTTGTCCCTGACCGTGAACATCCACTAACGACGCGCTGCTTTTACATTTACCAGTTTCACAAGAGGAGGCAAAAGAGCTAGAGGCTGAGTCAGCAAGATAAGCCAAAACTTGCTCTTGCTGCTCCGGCTTTAAAAGCGGTTTTCCTACTCCCAGAAAACGGAGCGTTCGAGGCATTGTGTAGCCAGACGACGAACCTGGCTCGACAGCTCCAGACTTAGGTGCAATATTTTTTTTCCCACGACCACCTGATGCTCCACCACTACCACTACCCTCATTACCAGCTGACAATGAACGCCCCCGGCCACGACCTCTTCCACCAGACTTCCTCATTGTTTTAAAAACGTAACCAAACTAACGGTATTTGTTGCTGTCACACAACTTACACGGTGAGCTATAACTTCAGTATGATTTAGCTACCCCTTTACAGGTGGGTGAGACCGCAAGGAAAATCAGGCACAATGTTACACACTCTGTTTTTGGTGGCAACAAATGAGAGAGATGCCACACACGCAGCACTGTCACTGAAGCACAAATGTAAATATTAATCTCCCACTGATTTGTTTTTTTTTTTGTTTTTTTCAGGGAGACATTAGGAAAAAAAAATAATAAAAAAAAATGATTTTTTCAGGAAGAATTTAGAAACCAAATAAAATAAAATAATTTTTTCAGGGAGAATTTAGAAAACAAATAAAACAAAAAATAGGCTTTCTATGGCCCACTGAGTGAGAGATGACGCACACAGGAGTCAGGAGTGGCACACAAGCCCAGAGGCCAATATTTGTCTCCCACTGATTGATTTAGTGATTTTTTCAGGTAGATTTTGGAACCCAAATCAAGCAAAAAAAATAATAGGCTTTCTATGGCCCACAATTGGAGAGAGAGAGAGAGAGAGATGGCACACCCAGGAGTCAAGACTGGCACACAAGCAGAAAGGGCAATATTAATCTCCCACTGATTTTATTTATTTTATTTTTTTCAGGGAGACTTTAGAAAAAAAAAATTATAAAAAAAAATTATTTTTTCAGGAAGAATTTAGAAACCAAATAAAATAAAATGATTTTTTCAGGGAGAATTTAGAAAACAAATAAAACAAAAAATAGGCTTTCTATGGCCCACTGAGTGAGAGATGATGCACACAGGAGTCAGGAGTGGCACACAAGCCCAGAGGCCAATATTTATCTCCCACTGATTGATTTATTGATTTTTTCAGGTAGAATTTAGAACCCAAATCAACCAAAAAAATAAATAGGCTTTCTATGGCCCACTATTTGTGAGAGAGATGGCACGCTCAGGACTGGCACACAAGCCCAGAGGCCAATATTAATCTCCCACTTTTTTTTTTTTTTTTCAGGGAAAATTTATAAACCCAATAAAAAAAATAATAAATAGTCTTTCTATGGCCCACTATCTGAGAGAGATGGCACGCTTAGGACTGGCACACAAGCCCAAAGGCCAATATTAATCTCCCTTTTTTTTTCAGGGAGAATTTATAAAACCAAAAAAATAAAAATAAATAGGCTTTCTATGGCCCACTATTTGTGAGAGAGATGGCACGCTCAGGACTGGCACACAAGCCCAGAGGCCAATATTAATCTCCCACTTTTTTTTTTTTTTTCAGGGAAAATTTATAAACCCAATAAAAAAAATAAATAGGCTTTCTATGGCCCACTATCTGAGAGAGAGAGATGGCACGCTTAGGACTGGCACACAAGCCCAAAGGCCAATATTAATCTCCCACTGATTGATTTATTGATTTTTTCAGGTAGAATTTAGAACCCAAATAAAGCAAAAAAAAAAAATAGGCTTTCTATGGCCCACTGAGTGAGTGATGATGCACACAGGAGTCAGGAGTGGCACACAAGCCCTGAGGCCAATATTTTTCTCCCACTGATTGATGTAGTGATTTTTTCAGGTAGATTTTGGAACCCAAATCAAGCAAAAAAATAAATAGGCTTTCTATGGCCCACTGAGTGAGAGATGGCACAGACAGGGATGGCACTCTAGCAGAAATGCCAATCTTAATCTCCCACAAAAAAAAAAAAAAAAAGAAAAAAGGAACTGTCCTTCAATTACTATCTCCCTGCAGTAATCTCAGCCAGGTATGGCAGGCAGCAATAAGAAGTGGACTGATGCACAAATTAAATAAAAAGTGTGGACAAACAAACAAGATAGCTGTGCAGAAAGGAAGGAACAAGAGGATTTGTGCTTTGAAAAAAGCAGTTGGTTTGCACAGCGGCGTACACACAGCAATGCAGCTATCAGGGAGCCTTCTAGGGCAGCCCAATGAGCTACAGCGCTGAGGAAAAAAAAAAATGTAGCTTCCACTGTCCCTGCACACCGAAGGTGGTGTTGGACAGTGCAAATCGCTACAGCACAAGCGGTTTGGTGGTTAATGGACCCTGCCTAACGCTATCCCTGCTTCTGACGAAGCGGCAGCAACCTCTCCCTAAGCTCAGATCAGCAGCAGTAACATGGCGGTCGGCGGGAACGCCCCTTTATAGCCCCTGTGACGCCGCAGACAGCAAGCCAATCACTGCAATGCCCTTCTCTAAGATGGTGGGGACCAGGACCTATGTCATCACGCTGCCCACACTCTGCGTTTACCTTCATTGGCTGAGAAATGGCGCTTTTTGCGTCATTGAAACGCGACTTTGGCGCGAAAGTCGCGTACCGCATGGCCGACCCCGCACAGGGGTCGGATCGGGTTTCATGAAACCCGACTTTGCCAAAAGTCGGCGACTTTTGAAAATGAACGACCCGTTTCGCTCAACCCTACTGAGGACTTTAACTTTTTTATTTTTTTGCTGATGATGCTGTATGGCAGCTCGTTTTTTGTGGGACAAGATGACGTTTTCAGCGGTACCATGGTTATTTATATCTGTCTTTTTGATCGCGTGTTATTCCACTTTTTGTTCGGCGGTATGATAATAAAGCGTTGTTTTTTGCCTCGTTTTTTTTTTTTTGTTACGGTGTTTACTGAAGGGGTTAACTAGTGGGACAGTTTTATACGTTGGGTGGTTATGGACGCGGCGATACTAAATATGTGTACTTTTATTGTTTTTTTTATTTAGATAAAGAATTGTATTTATGGGAATAATATTTTTTTTTTTTTCATTATTTAGGAATTTTTTTTTTTTTTGGAAACATTTTTTTTAACTTTTTTACTTTGTCCCGGGGGGGACATCACAGATCGCTGATCTGACAGTTTGCACAGCACTCTGTCAGATCAGCGTTCTGACTTACAGTGCTGCAGGCTTACCAAGCGCCTGCTCTGAGCAGGCACTTGGTAAGCCACCTCACTCCTTGCAGGACCCGGATGCCGTGGCCATCTTGGATCCGGGGCCTGCAGCGAGGAAGGAGGAAAGAGACCCTCACAGCAACGCGATCATATCGCGTTGCTGTGGGGGTCTCAGGGAAGCCCGCAGGGAGCCCCCTCCCTGCGCGACGCATCCCTATACCGCCGGCACACCGCGATCATGTTTGATCGCAGTGTGCCGGGGGTTAATGTGCCAGGGGCGGTCTGTGACTGCTCCTTGCACATAGTGCCGGATGTCAGCTGCGATAGGCAGTTGACACCCGGCCGCGATCGGCCACGTTCCCCCCGTGAGCGCGGCCGATCGCGCTGGATGTACTATTCCGTCCTTGGGAAGTAGGGCCCACCCCACATGGACGAAATAGTACGTCCAATGACAGAAAGGGGTTAACATTACTTTTTTTTACTATTGATGCCGCATAGGCATAGGGTATGGAGCGGAGCGCCGGGGACACTGACTGCGGGGAGTATGGAGCAGATCGCCAGGGACACTGACTGCTGGGAGTAAGGAGCGGCCATTTTGTTCCAGACTGTGCCCGTCGCTGATTGGTCGTGGCAGCCATGACAGGCAACTGGCGAGACCAATCAGTGAATGAATAACCCTGACAGGACAGACAGACGGAAGTGACCCTTAGACAATTATATAGTAGATGGGGCTGACCAGACATTACCATTGATCGCTGTATTAAGCTTGGTGCTTCGTACATTTACTGAGGGTGGTTCTGGTGCTGCATTCATGCACTGACTTTGGTTCTTGCTCTGCATTCATGTATTGATGGTGGTTATAGTGCTGCATACATGTGATGACAGTGATTCTGATCTTGTATACATAACTATCCATATTGTGCTTCATGGCTGTATTTCGTAACATTGCTGCCAAATTATCTAGATTAAATTATTCTAAAAAATATCATAGAGCAATATTCTGCCATATTAATTTTATATGACATGTACACTGTTTTTGCTCTATGGCATTGAATTTTCTCATGTCTCTTTGGAAGCCAAACTGTTATATTTGCTTTATTGAGAAATATAAGATACCACTGTTATTCTTTCTACAAAGTTTCCTTTTTTAAATATGCCTTTTTTATGTCTTTTAAAATTATGAATAAACATTTATAAATTTCTTAAATATACATACAGCTCTGGCAAAAATTAAGATACCACTGCAGGATGTTCAGTTTCAAATGGAAATCAGTGGAGTATAAGAATAGACCACCAAAAATTTAAATACAAAATAGATCAAATTTATTAATACACATGAGACACATATATTAAAATAACAAAAAATATATAAATAATAAAATAATATATAAAATAACAAAAAAATATAACACCCCGCCCTTCACCATGCTGTGATTTTAATTACATCCAAACACATTTAGTTCCTACTTTCCTATAAATACAGGCTTTACCATGACATTAGCCAGAGGTAAGTGTCCACACTAGGCAGTTAGGTCAGGGAGCCATCCGATCCATGAGATTACTTTGACGTTGGTGAATGGGCTCACATTTTTTGGCCAAATTTTGTGCTAAGCATCTCATGTGTTTTTCATAGATTTCACAAGCCATTATGCTATTCACATTTGATGTATCACACGTTCATTTGCTTCAGTACAATTGAGTGCAGCCATTTATCTATTTGCCAAATATGGGAAAGCAGACCGGAATCTTTAATGAATTGTTAATGGTTTGATGCACATTATGCACACTATGCACTTTACTTCTGTTGCTGTACTGTGCAGTTTGCACTAGAACGATTCTTTTGATCTGCTTTTTTGGTGTGATGAAGATACCTGGTGCTGTTTTCCCTACCTGCTTACCTCCATGACTCCTCCATATGTTTCCATTTCATTTTATGATTCATATTTTTTGTTATTTTAATATATGTGTCTCATGTGTATTAATAAATTTGATCTATTTTTTTATTTACATTTTTGGTGGTCTGTTGTTATACTCCACTGGTTTCCGTTTGATTATGATTGGGAGTATTCTTCCACTTCTTTCTTCTTTCTAAGAACTTTAGTGTGAGCTATATTTTATTATGATCTCGGCCCTAATTTGTGCTTTCAGATTATTGTTGTAAAATGTTTTATTTGTCTGATTTTTCACTTCATAGGTATATTTTTGAGTAAAATGTAAATTGCTCTTCTTTAAACTTCTGACAACATGTCTCCGAATTTCCAAGCAATAAATTATGTATTTTTTTTCTGACAAAGAAAAATGGTCAAAATAAAAAAAACAGTGCATTCAGACCTCAAATAATGCAAAGAAAGCAAGTTCATAATAATTTAGAAACAACAACACTAATGTTTTAACTCAGGAAGAGTTCAGAAATTAATATTTTGTAGAATAACCATGATTTTTAATCACAGCTTTCATGCGTCTTGGCATGCTTTCTACCAGTATGCCACACTGCTTCTGGCGCAGAAATGTAAGCAGTTCTTCTGTGTTTGATGGCTTGTGACTATCCATCATCCTCTTGATTACATTCCAGAGGTTTTCAATGGGGTTAAGGTCTGGAGATTGGGCTGCCCATGACAGGGTTTTGATGTGGTGGTCTCTTAATTTTTGCCAGATATATATATATATATATATATATATATATATATATATATATATATATATATATATATATATGTCGCAGGACCCAGCCCCTCTGCAACATACAGTAGGTAATCTGTGGCTGCTGGATGGGAGCTCTGAGGATCACCTCTTATCTGATGACAAGCACAGATCTGTAATGCCTGCCTGAGACCACAGGCTCAAAAGGCTGCCTCAGACAGACTAGGTGCATGCCAGTCTGTTTGGCATATTACAGAGAAATCCGGATATCCTTTAACCCCTGCAGAGGGATCTAGTGTTACAACAGAACCCAGTGGATTGCTACCTGCGGAAGGGCTGCTACCCAGAGGCAGGATTGGTCGCTAAGCAGGGTCAGAGCCGAGAGGTCACGTCAAGGGAAAAATCAGGGTCTGTAAGTGTAGTCAGAAACATAAGCTGTGGTCAAACAACAAAACACTAAAACCAAACAGGAGCAGAAGACACACCCCTAACCAGAGAAGCACAAAATTACATGTAAGGCTACTTTCACACATCAGGTTTTTGCCATCATGCCGATTCCGGCATCACGCCGGAGCAACGGATCTGGCATAAATTGTGAAAAACTGATGAAACAGATCCGTATTTTTTGCCGGATCCGACTAGGGAACCTGCCAAAAACCGGATCTGTTTCATCAGTTTGCCATCTGTTTCGTCCCTTTTTTATTTTATCCATTTTTTGACGGATCTGGTTTTTAAAAACGCCCATGAAAGGCTCCCAAACATGACTGGCTACTGAAAAGCTATACATACAGTGTTCCTACAGCCCATGTGTGAAAGGTTGTAGAGGAGCAAGTGACAAAGATGGAAGGCGTGATGGCAAACATTCTGCAGATTAACGTGGATTTCACTGTGGAGGCAAATCGTTTGAAAGCGATTGTTCTGGAGAAGGAGCGAGAGAGACAGCGCATCACGCGTGTGCACCGACGACATTTGTGGATCCACCCCATCACTGCACAGAGAATGACACATGGGGTGTTTTCTACACTGTACATGGAGCTACGTGGAAACCCTGAGAAATTTTTCTCATATGTGCGGATGAAATCCGAGAACTTTGATCTATTGGTGGAACGAATTGGACACCTTATCCGAAGAAGTGACACATATTGCCGCTTCTCAGTTTCACCGGTGGAGCGTCTGATGGTGACTCTTCGGTAAGCAATTTTAATTGTATCTCCTGCTGTTAAAGCACACTTATAACTGTAATGTTGCTGGTAGTTTTTAATAATTAATTTTATTGTATCTCCTACTGTTAAAGCTGACTTATAACTGTAATGTGATTGCTAGTATTTTGTATTCATTTTTCCCTTTTTTCACAGATTCCTTGCAACTGGAGAATCCCTTTCGTCACTCCACTTCCAGTTCAGACTTGGGATTTCCACCATCTCCGGAATTGTGAAGCACACATGCCGTGCATTGTGGGACTCTTTAAATGGTGAGTTTATACCACATCCCACAACGGAGAGTTGGCTGGAAATAGCAGAAAAGTTTCATTAAATCTGTCAGTTTCCCAATTGCTTGGGTGCAGTGGACGGGAAACATATCTGCATCGTGAAACCTGCTGGATCTGGATCGGAATATTTTAACTATAAAAAATATTTCTCCATTGTGCTCATGGCCATCGCTGACACTGAATACAAATTTATAGCGATGGATATAGGGGCGTATGGCCGGTCCAATGATTCACAAGTTTTCAAATTGTCTGCAATGGGGCATCATCTCTATGGAAACACCTTCCAATTTCCACCCCCAAGACCGCTGCCTGAAACCTCTGGGCCACCAATGCTATTTGCTTGTGTTGGGGATGAAGCCTTCCAACTATCAGAACACCTGCTAAAACTGCGGGAAGGCAGGACACTTGGCGGGGACTGAGCTTGTGAGTAGTAAGATGGTTAACTCCCTCTTCATGGACCCACGCCCGCTAGCTGTGCCTATACCCCCAGCTGTGCCATTCTTCCTTGCAGATCCTCTCCAGTTCCGTCAGGTTGGAAAGTGAGCATTGGTGGACAGCCATTTCCAGGTCTCTCCAGAGATGCTTAATTGGGTTTAGGTCAGGGCCAGTCAAGAAAGGTCACAGAGTTGTTCTGAAGCTAATCCTTTGTTATTTTAGCTGTGTGCTTAGGGTCCTTGTGTTGTTGGAAGGTGAACCTTCGGCCACATCTGAGGTCCAGAGCACTCTGGAAGAGGTTTTCATCAAAGATATCTCTGTACTTGGCCGCATTCATGTACTTGGCCCTTCATTGGCAACCAGTTGTCCCGTCCCTGCAGCTGAAAAAGACCCCCATAGCATAATGCTGCCACCACGTTTCACTGCTGGGATTGTATTGGGCAGGTTATGAGTAGTGTCTGATTTTCTCCACCCCTACCATTTAGAATTATCACCTAAAAGGTCTTTGATCTTATCAGACCAGAGAATCTTATTTCTCATAGTCTTGTTTTTTTAGCAAACTCTATGCGGGCTTTCATATGTCTTGGCCTGAGGAGAGGCATCCGTTTGGCCACTCTGCCATAAAGGCCCAACTGGTGGAGGGCTGCAGTGATAGTTGACTTTGGGGAACTTTCACCAATCTTCCTACTGCATCTCTGGAGCTCAGTCACAGTGATCTTGGGGTTATTCTTTACCTCTTTCAACAAGGCTCTTCTCCCGCGATTGCTCAGTTTGGCTGAACAGCCAGGTCTAAGAAGACTTCTGATGGTCTCAAACTTCTTCCATTTAAGGATTATGGAGGCCACTGTGCTCTTAGAAACCTTGCTACAATTCTGTCTCTAAGCTACTTGGCCAGTTCCTTTGACCTCATGATTCTCATTTGGTCTGACATGCACGTTTGAGCTGTGAGGTCTTATATAGACAGGTGTGTGCCTTTCCAAATCAAGTCCTATCAGTTTCATTAAAGACAGTTGGACTCCGATGAAGGAGTAGAACCATCTCAAGGTGGATCACAAGGAAATAGATGGCATGTGACTTAAATATGAGTGTCTGAGCAAAGGATCTGAATACTTATGACCATGTGATATTTCAGTTTTTCTTTTTTAATAAATATGCAAACATTTCTACATTTCAGGGGTTTTTTTCAGTCAAGATGGGGAGCAGAGTGTACATTAATGAGAAAAAATTAACTTTTTTGAAAATTTGAGGGGTCTGAATACTTTCCATACCCATTGTATACACAGCATATATTGTAGGCGGCATACAGGAAAGATTCTGGATGGTGTGGGTATCTCTACCAGAAAATTAAACAGGGTGAGATATTAAAACCGGGTAGTACTGGTTGGTGCAGAAGCTTAGGTGCTGAGTCGTTTTATTTATGATAGTTACGAGCCAGGTTTTATTGGAGTGCTGAGGAGGATTTAGTGGTGGGACTCATCACTCCCGCTCCAGTACGAATTTTGCTGGAGGCTTAGCCAACTCAGCTGCGAGAGTTTGTCTCATTACAGACACAGAAAAGGCTGAAGAAAAAGCTTTAGAGTGACACAGCATCTGGACTGATATGATGTGTTCTTGAAGAGGATATACACAGCAGTTAAATGTTCATAATGCCGAGTTGCTGGAGAACCAAGCCCTTATACATCCCTCATAATGTGAGTCAGAGGTATGGTATGTTAGTTAGCATCTAGTCGGAAAAGTCTTTGTTGTTTTTGATTTCTTTACTGCTTGTTACTGTTTTGGCTTAAAATAAAGCTACATGGCCCTGTATGAAAAAATGATTGCCCCCTAAACCTAATAACTGGTTGGGCCACCCTTAGCAGCAACAACGGCAATCAAGTGTTTGCGATAACTGGCAATGAGTCTTTTACAATGCTCTTGAGGAAATTTGGCCCACTTATCTTTGCAGAATTGTTGTAATTCAGCCACATCGGAGGGTTTCCAAGCATCAACCACCTTTGTAAGGTCAGGCCACAGCAGCTCAATCAGATTAAGGTCAGGACTTTGACTATACCACTCCAAAGTCTTAATTTTGTTTTTCTTAAGCCATTCAATGGTGGATTTGCTTCTGTGTTTTGGATCATTTTCCTGCTGCATAACCCAAGTGCCCTTCAGCTGGAGGTCACAAGCAGATGGCCAGACATTCTCCTTCAGGATTTGTTGGTAGACAGCAGAATTCATGGTTACATTTACCACAGCAAGTCACATAGTTACATAGTTATTAAGGTTGAAGGAAGACTATATGTCCATCTAGTTCAACCCATAGCCTAACCTAACATGCCCTAACATGTTGATCCAGAGGAAGGCAAAAAAACCCCATGTGCAAAGAGTAAGCTCCACATTGGGGAAAAAAATTCCTTCCCGACTCCACATACGGCAATCAGACTAGTTCCCTGGATCAACGCCCTATCAAGGAATCTAGTGTATATACCCTGTAACATTATACTTTTCCAGAAAGGTATCCAGTCCCCTCTTAAATTTAAGTAATGAATCACTCATTACAACATCACACGGCAGAGAGTTCCATAGTCTCACTGCTCTTACAGTAAAGAATCCGCGTCTGTTATTATGCTTAAACCTTTTTTCCTCCAACCGCAGAGGATGCCCCCTTGTCCCTGTTTCAGGTCTATGATTAAAAAGATCATCAGAAAGGTCTTCGTACTGTCCCCTCATATATTTATACATTAAAATGAGATCACCCCTTAGTCTTCGTTTTTCCAAACTAAATAGCCCCAAGTGTAATAACCTATCTTGGTATTGCAGACCCCCCAGTCCTCTAATAACCTTGGTCGCTCTTCTCTGCACCCGCTCCAGTTCAGCTATGTCTTTCTTATACACCGGAGACCAGAACTGTGCACAGTATTCTAAGTGTGGTCGAACTAGTGACTTGTATAGAGGTAAAATTATATTCTCCTCATGAGCATCTATGCCTCTTTTAATGCATCCAGGTACTGAAAACAGCCCCAGACCATCACACTATCACCACCATATTTTACTGTTAGTATGATATTATTTTTTTTAAATGCTGTGTTACTTCTACACCAGATGTATTGGGACATACACCTTCAAAAAAGTTCAACTTTTCTCTCGTCAGTCCACAGAGTATTCTTTCAAAAGTCTTGGAGATCATCAAAATTTTTTCTGGCAAAAGTGAAACAAACCATTATGTTCTTATTGCTCAGCAGTGGTTTTTTTCTTGGTACTCTGCCATGCAGGCCATTTTTGTCTAGTCTCTTTCTTATGGTGGAGTCATGAACATAAACACTGACCTTAACTGAGGAAAGTAAGACCTGCAGTTCTTTGGATGTTGTTGTGGGGTCTTTTGTGACCTCTTGGGTGAGTCATCGCCATGCTCTTGGGGTAATTTTGGTTGGCCAGCCACTCTTGGGAAGGTTCACCGCTGTTCAATGTTTTTGCCATTTGTGGATAATGGCTCTCACTGTGGTTTGCTGGAGTCCTAAAGCTTGAGAAATGGCTCTATAAACTTTTCCAGAGTTATGGATCTCAATTACTTTGTTTCTCATTTGTTCCAGAATTTCTTAGGATTGCAGCATGATGTCTAGCTTTTGATAATCTTTTGGTTTACTTCACTTTGTCAGGCAGGTCTTATTTAAGTGATTTCTTTATTGAGAACAGGTGTGGCAGTAATCAGGCTTGGGTGTGGCTAGGGAATTTGAACTCAACTTCCCAAAGATGTGATAAACCGCATTTAATTTATGTGTTAATGGGGTGGGGCAATCACTTTTCACACAGGGATCTGTGTGACCCTCATTTAAAAACTTCAATTTGTGTTTATTCATGTTATCTTTGTCTAATATTTAAATTTGTTTATATATATTTATATATATATATATTAGCTGTTATTATAACAGTTAGTTATAACAAATTATAATGATTATCCTCCATCCCATAGTCCCGTGCCCATATACCCATCATGCATATCCTTCATCTCGTAGTCCCATGCTCATATACCCATCATACACATCCTCCATACCATAGTCCCGTGCCCATATACCCATCCTCCATCCCATAGTCCCGTGCCCATATACCCATCATAAACATCCTCCATCCCATAGTCCTGTGCCCATATACCCATCAAACACATCCTCCATCTTATAGTCCCATGCCCATATACCCATCATACATATCCTCCATCCCATAGTTCCATGCCCATATACCCATCACACATCCTCCATCCCATAGTCCCCTGCCCATATTCCCATCATACATATCCTCCATCCCATAGTCCTGTGCCCATATTCCCATCATACATATTCTCCATCCCATAGTCCCGTGCCCATATACCCATCACACATCCTTCATCCCATAGTTCCGTGCCCATATACCCATTATTACATAATCTTCGCCATGGCAACCATTCTGACATCATCATCACCATGGCAACCTATTGTGACATCATTGTTACCATGGCAGCCATTATGACATAACCATCACCATTACAACCTATTATGACATCATCGTCCCCGTGGCAACCATTATGACATAACCGTTACCATTGCAACCTATTATAACATCATCGCATAACGTCACCATTGCAGCCTATTATGACATCATCATCGCCATAGCAACCATTATGACATTATCTTCGCCATGACAACCTTTATATCATCATCGCCATGGCAACCATTATGACATCATCGTCGATACACACACACACACACACATACACTCGTTTTTATATATATATATATATATATATATATATATATATATATATATATATATATCTATATACATGTATATAGATATGTATATATACATACATGCAGGTTATGTAAATATATTTCATGGAATATATTCTTTAATTCTATATTGTTGATTCACTCAAGACATTGAGTCAATGAGACATAAGTGACAGTCAATAATATCTATTTATTGATATTATGTTACTGTGTTAAGATATTCTCCTGAATTGCTTTATTACACTCTAACTGATCCCATTTTATGCTATGGAATTGAACAGTGGTGTTGGATATTTTACTATCTGTTATACGGTTAATTTTATACAATTAACTTATTTCTTCATATGTTGTAGATGATTATCTATGATAACAATTGTTCTGCAACTAAGAGGTTAAACGCCCAGAATTGCCATTATCATTCAACCTAGTTCCTGCGGTTGAATGTTTACTATACTTAGCAGTTGGAGTTGTAGTTAATTGATTTACAGGACTCTGTTCTATCAGCCACATCAATACCTGTGGCAGATGGACAGGAGTCCTGAGAATTGCCTCCTATCTCCGAGGATCCGTGACTCTTGTTTTGATTTGTCGGCAAACAACAACGTCATCAATGTCACTAGACGCACATGTGATGTCGGGCTAGGCCAACTAATCAAAAAAAAAGCTGCGGATGACATTTGATAGGAGGCGGTACATAGGTCTCCCTTCCAGTAGCCAGAGATTATCGCCATGGCTGATGGACCTGGTCCTGCAAATCTGCTCCCACTAAATCTAATAGCAGAAGGTGCCCGCTAATGATAATATTTTTCATTTCCCATGCCATCCATGAGCAATAACTATATAGCACAGTGTATTAATGCACTGCTGATCTTACTGTAATTACTGCAGGATCGTAATCTTCCAAAAAAAACATGATAAATTTACCACGTGTAGTAATTCTATGTTCAGTTCACCTTTGAGCTACATGAAATCTGCCTCACCAATATACAGGATTCAAGCTTGTCCCTGACGTTAATTATCAAAAGGAGTCTGAAACACGCAAATGTAGACTTCATTTGAGCTATTATCCGACTCCAACTTTGAAGATGGAAACATGAAGTCGGAAACAGTAGCATAGTCTAATGTGCTATTGCTTCAAACTTCGAAGATGGGTATAGCCAAATAAAGCTGAGACACAATTACATGTTTGGACTCCATTTGATGCCTGAAGTCTATGGCTTTATATGGGGTATGTCAAAATCCTGTTTTGTAGAGGAAGCCCTCGACTGACACGCAAATATTATGTGAACCTGGCCAAAGTCTGCAATATTTTATTGGGTGATGTCATGTCTTCAGAAACTACAGAAATGTTAAACTTCATACAGAAAGTAGGAGAAAACTATGGATACTCCATACTGTGTATAATATACAGGTCTACTTATCTTCACAGACATTTTACTTTACTCCTAATGTTAATCCACATTAAAAATGCATTGTTCTACGAAACATTGTAATTCCAAACATTACTATTTCATTCTACTGACAATAAATAACACATTGATATTGAGCTGACTGCTGGGAATTTTATTTTAGGATGCTAGAAATAAGACATAATTTGACAAATTAAATCAATTAAATGTCCATAAAAAAAATAATCTACAAAAAAATGTAATAGTTCATCATACAAAAAAAGTAGAAGAAGCTATAATGATGGAGCACATCAGACTGTACAACAATTAAGATTCTGTAATACTATCAATGATATATAGTATACTTTTACTGTTAATTTTATAAAACTATTATTTGGCACAGCAACAATGCTGCAAGTTGCAATCAACTACAACAAGGGACGTAAAGCATATGTCTTGCACTAAGGAGAGGCTTCTTTCGGGCCACTCTGCCATGAAGGCCCGACTGGTGGAGGGCTGCAATGATAGTTGACCTTGGGGAACTTTCTCCCATCTCCCTAATGCATCTCTAGAGCTCAGCCACAGTGATCTTGGGGTTCTTCTTCACCTCTCTCACCAAGGCTCTTCTACCACGATTGCTCAGTTTGGCTGGATGGCCAGGTCTAGGAAGACTTCTGGTGGTCCCAAACTTCTTCCATTTAAGGATTATGGAGGTCATTGTGCTGTTAGCAGGAGCTTAACTACAACAGATGCAGGGGTTGCAATCGCACCCGGGCCCTGGAACCTAGGGGGCCCTAAAATTCCCTTTGGACTATTGCTATTGAAGGCTTAAAATATTTGGGGGCCCCGTTGGAGCTTTCACATCAGGGCCCATGAGTTTCAAGTTACGCCACTGGCTCTTAGGAACCTTGAGTACTGCAGAAATTATTTTGTAACCTTGGCCAGATCTGTGCCTTGCCACAATTCTGTCTTTGAGCTCCTTGGCCAGTTCCTTTGACCTCATGATTCTCATTTGGTCTGACATGTACTGTGAGCTGTGAGGTCTTATACAGACAGGTGTGTGCCTTTCCAAATCAAGTCCTATCAGTTTAGTTAAACACAGCTGGACTCCAATGAAGGAGTAGAAGCATCTCAAGGAGGATCACAAGGAAATGGACAGAATGTGACTTAAATATGAGTGTCTGAGCAAAGGGTCTGCGTATTTACGACCATATGATAGTTCAGTTTTTTTTTTTTAACCCCTTCCCGACCCATGACGCCACGTAGACGTCATGAAAGTCGGTGCCAATCCGACCCATGACGCCTATGTGGCGTCATGGAAAGATCGCGTCCCTGCAGATCCGGTGAAAGGGTTAACTCCCATTTCACCCGATCTGCAGGGACAGAGGGAGTGGTAGTTTAGCCCAAGGGGGGTGGCTTCACCCCCTCGTGACTACGATCGCTCTGATTGGCTGTTGAAAGTGAAACTGCCAATCAGAGCGATTTGTAATATTTCACCTATTATAACGGGTGAAATATTACAATCCAGCCATGGCTGATGCTGCATTATCATCGGCCATGGCTGGAAATACTAATGTGCCCCCACCCCACCCCACCGATCGCCCCCCCAGCCCCCTGATCTGGCCGGTACACTGCTCCGGCTCCCCTCCATCCAGTGCTCCGCTCCCCCGTGCTCTTGTCCGCTCCCCCCGTGCTCCAATCACCCCCCCGTGCTCCAATCACCCCCCCCTGCATTCCGATCCACCCCCCCGTGCTCCGTTCCACCCCCCCCGTGCTCCGTTCCAGCCCCCCGTGCTCCGTTTCACGCCCCCCGTGCTCCGTTCCATGCCTGCCGCGCTCCGATTCCCCCCCGTGCTCCGATTCCTCCCCCGTGCTCCGATCCCCCCCGTGGTCCCCCCCCACCCCATCATACTTACCGATCCTGCTGGGGTCCCGTCCGTCTTCTCCCTGGGCGCCGCCATCTTCCAAAATGGCGGGCGCATGCGCAGTGCGCCCGCCGAATCTGCCGGCCGGCAGATTCGTTCCAAAGTGCATTTTGATCACTGAGATAGATTATATCTCAGTGATCAAAATAAAAAAAATAATAAATGACCCTCCCCCTTTGTCACCCCCATAGGTAGGGACAATAAAAAAATAAAGAAATTTTTTTTTCCACTAATGTTAGAATAGGGTTAGGGTTAGGGTTAGGGGTAGGGTTAGGGGTAGGGCTAGGGGTAGGGCTAGGGTTAGGGTTAGGGGTAGGGTTAGGGGTAGGGCTAGGGTTAGGGCTAGGGGTAGGGTTAGGGTTAGGGGTAGGGTTAGGGCTAGGGTTAGGGTTTCGGTATGTGCACACGTATTCTGGTCCTCTGCGGATTTTTCCGCTGCGGATTTGATAAATCCGCAGTGCTAAACCGCTGCAGATTTATGGCGGATTTACCGCGGTTTTTTCTGCGCATTTCACTGCGGTTTTACAATTGCGATTTTCTATTTGAGCAGTTGTAAAACCGCTGCGGAATCCGCACAAAGAAGTGACATGCTGCGGAATGTAAACCGCTGCGTTTCCGTGCAGTTTTTCCGCAGCATGTGTACAGCGATTTTTGTATCCCATAGGTTTACATTGAACTGTAAACTCATGGGAAACTGCTGCGGATCTGCAGCGTTTTCCGCAGTGTGCACATACCTTTAGAATTAGGCTATGTGCACACGGTGCGGATTTGGCTGCGGATTAGCCGCTGCGGATTCGCAGCAGTATTTCATCAGGTTTACAGTACCATGTAAACATATGAAAAACCAAATCCGCTGTGCCCATGGTGCGGAAAATACCGCGCGGAAACGTGTTGTATTTTCCGCAGCATGTCAATTCTTTGTGCGGATTCCGCGGCGTTTTACACCTGTTCCTCAATAGGAATCCGCAGGTGAAATCTGCACAAAAAACATTGGAAATCCGCGGAAAATCCGCAGGTAAAACGCAGTGCCTTTTACCCGCGGATTTTTCAAAAATGGTGCGGAAATATCTCACACGAATCCGCAACGTGGGCACATAGCCTTAGGGTTAGGGTTGGAATTAGGGTTGTGGTTAGGGTTGTGATTAGGGTTATGGCTACAGTTGGGATTAGGGTTAGGGATGTGTTGGGGTTAGTGTTGGAGGTAGAATTGAGGGGTTTCCACTGTTTAGGCACATCAGGGGTCTCCAAACGCAACATGGCGCCACCATTGATTCCAGCCAATCTCGTATTCAAAAAGTCAAATGGTGCTCCCTCACTTCCGAGCCCCGACGTGTGCCCAAACAGTGGTTTACCCCCACATATGGGGTATCAGTGTACTCAGGATAAACTGCGCAACAATTACTGGGGTCCAATTTCTCCTGTTACCCTTGTGAATCTAAAAAAATGCTTGCTAAAACATCATTTTTGAGGAAAGAAAAATGATTTTTTATTTTCACGGCTCTGCGTTGTAAACGTCTGTGAAGCACTTTGGGGTTCAAAGTGCTCACCACATATCTAGATAAGTTCCTTGGGGGGTCTAGTTTCTAAAATGTGGTCACTTGTGGGGGGTTTCTACTGTTTAGGCGCACCAGGGGCTCTGCAAACACAATGTGACGCCCGCAGACCATTCCATCAAAGTCTGCATTTCAAAAGTCACTACTTCCCTTCTGAGCCCCGACGTGTGCCCAAACAGTGGCTTACCCCCACACATGGGGTATCAGCGTACTCAGGAGAAACTGGACAACAAATATTGGGGTCCAATTTCTCCTGTTACCCTTGGGAAAATAAAAAATTCTGGGCTAAATAATTATTTTTGAGGAAAGAAAACGTATTTATTATTTTCACGGCTCTGCATTATAAACTTCTATGAAGCACTTGGGGGTTCAAAGTGCTCACCACACATCTAGATAAGTTCCTTTCGGGGTCTAGTTTCCAAAATGGGGTCACTTGTGGGGGGTTTCTACTGTTTAGGCACATCAGGGGCTCTGCAAACGCAACATGACGCCCGCAGAGCATTCCATCAAAGTCTGCATTTCAAAACGTTACTACTTCACTTCCGAGCCTCAACGTGTGCCCAAACAGTGGTTTACCCCCACATATGGGGTATCACCGTACTCCGGAGAAACTGGACAACAAATATTGGGGTCAAATTTCTCCTGTTACCCTTGGGAAAATAAAAAATTCTGGGCTAAATAATTATTTTTGAGGAAAGAAAACCAGGGATTCAAGCTTGAGGAGGCTAATTTGTATATTCCAGGTGCCTTCTGGGAAAGCGAAGAGTCTCCCTAAGCTAGAAGATCGTTGGGTACAGCCGGGACCAGCTGCTTGGAAAGAATCACCAAACCAGGGATTCAAGCTTGAGGAGGCTAATTTGCATATTCCAGGTGCCTTCTGGGAAAGCGAAGAGTCTCCCTAAGCTAGAAGATCGTTGGGTACAGCCGGGACCAGCTGCTTGGAAAGAATCACCAAACCAGGGATTCAAGCTTGAGGAGGCTAATTTGCATATTCCAGGTGCCTTCTGGGAAAGCGAAGAGTCTCCCTAAGCTAGAAGATCGTTGGGTACAGCCGGGACCAGCTGCTTGGAAAGAATCACCAAACCAAATTTTTGCCTGTAGGACATTATTGCAAGAGAGCTTGGCTGAGTAGATTACACAAGAAGGAAAACACACAGCAAGTCAGCAGGATCTAGGAGCAACATGGCAGATGTGACAACCTACATGGTGAGCTGCAGCATGTGCTACATGTTCACAGATCGACCAGAAGAAGAATTAAATTTCACCTGTCAGAAGTGTAGACTAGTGGCCCTTTTAGAAGAAAAGGTGCGGGGTCTGGAAGAAAGAATAGCAACTTTGAAACTCATCAAAGAGAATGAAGACTTTCTAGACAGAACAGAAGCATCTCTACTGGTCACAGAAGGTGAAAAAAGTGTCAGAGAACCTCCAAAAGCAGATGAGTGGAAGCATGTGACCAAAAGAAGCAAGAAGACCATAGAGAAATCACCAACCACACAACTGAAGAACCGATATCAAATCTTTGTAGAGGATGAAGATGGCACACCTAAGGATGAAGCAATACCAGCAAGCAAAAAAGAAAAGGGCACACAGCAACAAGTGACAGCAAAAAGTACAGCCAAGAAGCAACGAAGAGTGGTGGTGGTGGGAGACTCACTACTGAGAGGCACAGAAGCAGCCATCTGCAGACCGGACATAACTGCAAGAGAAGTATGCTGCCTTCCAGGTGCGATGATCAAGGATGTGACCGATAGGATACCAAAGCTCTTCAGCTCCAAGGACGTCCACCCATTTCTTCTGATACATGTTGGCACCAATGACACGGCAAGGAAGGACCTACTGACAATCTGCAAAGACTTTGAAGAGTTGGGGAAGAAAGTAAAGGAACTGGATGCACAGGTAGTTTTTTCTTCTATCCTTCCAGTAGACGGGCATGGCACCAGGAGATGGAACAGGATCCTTGATGCAAACAACTGGCTAAGACGATGGTGCAGACAACAAGGATTCGGATTCCTGGACCACGGTGTGAATTACTTGTACGATGGACTCCTCGCCAGAGACGGACTACACCTCAACAAACCTTGGAAACACACATTCGCCAGAAGACTCGCTACACTCATCAGGAGGGCGTTAAACTAGAAGAAGAGGGGACGGGAAGAAAAACATTAGACTTGAACAAAGAAGATCCAGGAAAACAAACTCAGAAGGGAGGTAAGAACATTTCTAAAACAATCCACAGCGAGGAGATTGGAACAAAACAAAATCCTCTAAACTGCATGCTTGCAAACGCCAGAAGCCTGACAAACAAGATGGAAGAACTAGAAGCAGAAATATCTACAGGTAACTTTGACATAGTGGGAATAACCGAGACATGGTTAGATGAAAGCTATGACTGGCAAACCAGCTAAGAGAACAACTAATATATATAACTAAAATATAACTTTTATTAGAGCCATACTAAAATATCCAATGGATAATGACATCACTTGTGAACAGTGCAAAAAAAGTGCTCAAATAACCAGTGCTCTATTAAAAAATGGTTTTGTCTCACCACATGATCTTCTTTCCGGGAGTATCCACTATAATGTCTCATGGGGGAGGGGGGAAGAAAACAATGTCTCTATACTACCCCAGTCGTGCCCCTGTGTGGCTCCCGCCCTGACAAGGGCAGTTCCCAAGTCAGTCTGTTATGTTGTACCCACCACGATAAGGTAAACCTCCCTACGCGTTTCCTCTCCCATATGGGAGAATCCTCAGGGGAACTAATTATAATATATGTGTGGGGAATTGTTTCTTTTGGAGATAAGGGAGTCCCTGCGTCGGCAGGTAACACCCGTGTCAAATGCTCGCAGTGACGGCACAGACTTCTGGTAGGGTGAGACAAAGGACTGAATCCTCCCACCTAAATACCCCATCAGGGAACCCCAGCGTCCTACCTCAGTTCCGCTCCTACACGTGCTTCCAACAGGTACAGGCACTTATGCTTCAGCCGGAGATACGGGGGCGGAGTGCGACGCACGCATGCGCAATTGCCCATAGTGAGCGGGCAATGTGTGAAAGGCAGTCATAGGCCGGCAGAGGAATGGGACACACACGCAGAGTGTGATTGGCGGATTATTTGGCAATCACTGCAACTAAGAACTTCTACCTGTTGGAAGCACGTGTAGGAGCGGAACTGAGGTAGGACGCTGGGGTTCCCTGATGGGGTATTTAGGTGGGAGGATTCAGTCCTTTGTCTCACCCTACCAGAAGTCTGTGCCGTCACTGCGAGCATTTGACACGGGTGTTACCTGCCGACGCAGGGACTCCCTTATCTCCAAAAGAAACAATTCCCCACACATATATTATAATTAGTTCCCCTGAGGATTCTCCCATATGGGAGAGGAAACGCGTAGGGAGGTTTACCTTATCGTGGTGGGTACAACATAACAGACTGACTTGGGAACTGCCCTTGTCAGGGCGGGAGCCACACAGGGGCACGACTGGGGTAGTATAGAGACATTGTTTTCTTCCCCCCTCCCCCATGAGACATTATAGTGGATACTCCCGGAAAGAAGATCATGTGGTGAGACAAAACCATTTTTTAATAGAGCACTGGTTATTTGAGCACTTTTTTTGCACTGTTCACAAGTGATGTCATTATCCATTGGATATTTTAGTATGGCTCTAATAAAAGTTATATTTTAGTTATATATATTAGTTGTTCTCTTAGCTGGTTTGCCTGTTGTTGTCTGAGGACTTCTAGGGGTATTATATTGTTATACACCCTATACGTGGCTTATGAAAGCTATGACTGGGCAGTTAACTTACAGGGTTACAGTCTGTTTAGAAAGGATCGTAAAAATCGGAGAGGAGGAGGGGTTTGTCTCTATGTAAAGTCTTGTCTAAAGTCCACTTTAAGGGAGGATATTAGCGAAGGAAATGAGGATGTCGAGTCCATATGGGTCGAAATTCATGGAGGGAAAAATGGTAACAAAATTCTCATTGGGGTCTGTTACAAACCCCCAAATATAACAGAAACCATGGAAAGTCTACTTCTAAAGCAGATAGATGAAGCTGCAACCCATAATGAGGTCCTGGTTATGGGGGACTTTAACTACCCGGATATTAACTGGGAAACAGAAACCTGTGAAACCCATAAAGGCAACAGGTTTCTGCTAATAACCAAGAAAAATTATCTTTCACAATTGGTGCAGAATCCAACCAGAGGAGCAGCACTTTTAGACCTAATACTATCTAATAGACCTGACAGAATAACAAATCTGCAGGTGGTCGGGCATCTAGGAAATAGCGACCACAATATTGTACAGTTTCACCTGTCTTTCACTAGGGGGACTTGTCAGGGAGTCACAAAAACACTGAACTTTAGGAAGGCAAAGTTTGACCAGCTTAGAGATGCCCTTAATCTGGTAGACTGGGACAATATCCTCAGAAATAAGAATACAGATAATAAATGGAAAATGTTTAAGAACATCCTAAATAGGCACTGTAAGCGGTTTATACCTTGTGGGAATAAAAGGACTAGAAATAGGAAAAACCCAATGTGGCTAAACAAAGAAGTAAGACAGGCAATTAACAGTAAAAAGAAAGCATTTGCACTACTAAAGCAGGATGGCACCATTGAAGCTCTAAAAAACTATAGGGAAAAAAATACTTTATCTAAAAAACTAATTAAAGCTGCCAAAAAGGAAACAGAGAAGCACATTGCTAAGGAGAGTAAAACTAATCCCAAACTGTTCTTCAACTATATCAATAGTAAAAGAATAAAAACTGAAAATGTAGGCCCCTTAAAAAATAGTGAGGAAAGAATGGTTGTAGATGACGAGGAAAAAGCTAACATATTAAACACCTTCTTCTCCACGGTATTCACGGTGGAAAATGAAATGCTAGGTGAAATCCCAAGAAACAATGAAAACCCTATATTAAGGGTCACCAATCTAACCCAAGAAGAGGTGCGAAACCAGCTAAATAAGATTAAAATAGATAAATCTCCGGGTCCGGATGGCATACACCCACGAGTACTAAGAGAACTAAGTAATGTAATAGATAAACCATTATTTCTTATTTTTAGGGACTCTATAGCGACAGGGTCTGTTCCGCAGGATTGGCGCATAGCAAATGTGGTGCCAATATTCAAAAAGGGCTCTAAAAGTGAACCTGGAAATTATAGGCCAGTAAGTCTAACCTCTATTGTTGGTAAAATATTTGAAGGGTTTCTGAGGGATGTTATTCTGGATTATCTCAATGAGAATAACTGTTTAACTCCATATCAGCATGGGTTTATGAGAAATCGCTCCTGTCAAACCAATCTAATCAGTTTTTATGAAGAGGTAAGCTATAGGCTGGACCACGGTGAGTCATTGGACGTGGTATATCTCGATTTTTCCAAAGCGTTTGATACCGTGCCGCACAAGAGGTTGGTACACAAAATGAGAATGCTTGGTCTGGGGGAAAATGTGTGTAAATGGGTTAGTAACTGGCTTAGTGATAGAAAGCAGAGGGTGGTTATAAATGGTATAGTCTCTAACTGGGTCGCTGTGACCAGTGGGGTACCGCAGGGGTCGGTATTGGGACCTGTTCTCTTCAACATATTCATTAATGATCTGGTAGAAGGTTTACACAGTAAAATATCGATATTTGCAGATGATACAAAACTATGTAAAGCAGTTAATACAAGAGAAGATAGTATTCTGCTACAGATGGATCTGGACAAGTTGGAAACGGGCTGAAAGGTGGCAGATGAGGTTTAACAATGATAAATGTAAGGTTATACACATGGGAAGAAGGAATCAATGTCACCATTACACACTGAATGGGAAACCACTGGGTAAATCTGACAGGGAGAAGGACTTGGGGATCCTAGTTAATGATAAACTTACCTGGAGCAGCCAGTGCCAGGCAGCAGCTGCCAAGGCAAACAGGATCATGGGGTGCATTAAAAGAGGTCTGGATACACATGATGAGAGCATTATACTGCCTCTGTACAAATCCCTAGTTAGACCGCACATGGAGTACTGTGTCCAGTTTTGGGCACCGGTGCTCAGGAAGGATATAATGGAACTAGAGAGAGTACAAAGGAGGGCAACAAAATTAATAAAGGGGATGGGAGAACTACAATACCCAGATAGATTAGCGAAATTAGGATTATTTAGTCTAGAAAAAAGACGACTGAGGGGCGATCTAATAACCATGTATAAGTATATAAGGGGACAATACAAATATCTCGCTGAGGATCTGTTTATACCAAGGAAGGTGACGGGCACAAGGGGGCATTCTTTGCGTCTGGAGGAGAGAAGGTTTTTCCACCAACATAGAAGAGGATTCTTTACTGTTAGGGCAGTGAGAATCTGGAATTGCTTGCCTGAGGAGGTGGTGATGGCGAACTCAGTCGGGGGGTTCAAGAGAGGCCTGGATGTCTTCCTGGAGCAGAACAATATTGTATCATACAATTAGGTTCTGTAGAAGGACGTAGATCTGGGGATTTATTATGATGGAATATAGGCTGAACTGGATGGACAAATGTCTTTTTTCGGCCTTACTAACTATGTTACTATGTTACTATGTTACTATGTATTTATTATTTTCACGGCTCTGCATTATAAACTTCTATGAAGCACTTGGGGGTTCAAAGTGCTCACCACACATCTAGATAAGTTCCTTTCGGGGTCTAGTTTCCAAAATGGGGTCACTTGTGGGGGGTTTCTACTGTTAAGCCACATCAGGGGCTCTGCAAACGCAACGTGACGCCCACAGAGCATTCCATCAAAGTCTGCATTTCAAAACGTCACTTCTTCACTTCCGAGCCTCGGCATGTGCCCAAACAGTGGTTTACCCCCATATATGGGGTATCAGCGTAATCAGGAGAAACTGGACAACAACTTATGGGGTCCAATTTCTCCTGTAACCTTTGGGAAAATAAAAAATTCTGGGCTAAATAATTATTTTTGAGGAAAGAAAACGTATTTATTATTTTCACGGCTCTGTATTATAAACTTCTATGAAGCACTTGGGGGTTCAAAGTGCTCACCACACATCTAGATAAGTTCCTTTGGGGGTCTAGTTTCCAAAATGGGGTCACTTGTGGGGGGTTTCTACTGTTAAGCCACATCAGGGGCTCTGCAAACGCAATGTGACGCCCACAGAGCATTCCATCAAAGTCTGCATTTCAAAACGTCACTACTTCACTTCCGAGCCCCGGCATGTGCCCAAACAGTGATTTACCCCCACATATGGGGTATCAGCGTACTCAGGAGAAACTGGACAACAACTTTTGGGGTCAAATTTCTCCTGTTACCTTTGGGAAAATAAAAAATTGCAGGCTAAAAGATCATTTTTGAGAAAATATTTTTTTTTTTTATTTTCATGGCTCTGCGTTATAAACTTCTGTGAAGCACTTGGGGGTTCAAAGTCCTCACCACACATCTAGATTAGTTCCTTTGGGGGTCTAGTTTCCAAAATGGGGTCATTTCTGGGGGATCTCCAATGTTTAGGCACACAGGGGCTCTCCAAACGTGACATGGTGTCCGCTAATGATTGGAGCTAATTTTCCATTTAAAAAGCCAAATGGCGTGCCATCCCTTCCGAGCCCTGCCGTGCGCCCAAACAGTGGTTTACCCCCACATATGGGGTATCAGCGTACTCAGGACAAACTGGACAACAATATTTGGGGTCCAATTTCTCCTATTATCCTTGGCAAAATAGGAAATTCCAGGCTAAAAAATCATTTTTGAGGAAAGAAAAATTATTTTTTATTTTCATGGCTCTGCGTTATAAACTTCTGTGAAGCACCTGGGGGTTTAAAGTGCTCAATATGCATCTAGATAAGTTCCTTGTGGGGCCTAGTTTCCAAAATGGGGTCACTTGTGGGGGAGCTCCAATGTTTAGGCACACAGGGGCTCTCCAAATGCGACATGGTGTCCGCTAACAATTGGAGCTAATTTTCCATTCAAAAAGTCAAATGGAGCGCCTTCCCTTCCGAGCCCTGCCGAGTGCCCAAACAGTGGTTTACCCTCACATATGAGGTATCGGTGTACTCGGGAGAAATTGCCCAACAAATTTTATGATCCATTTTATCCTACTGCCCATGTGAAAATGAAAAAATTGAGGCGAAAAGAATTTTTTCGTGAAAAAAAAGTACTTTTTCATTTTTACAGATCAATTTGTGAAGCACCTGAGGGTTTAAAGTGCTCACTAGGCATCTAAATAAGTTCTTTGGGGGGTCTAGTTTCCAAAATGGGGTCACTTGTGGGGGAGCGCCAATGTTTAGGCACACAGGAGCTATCCAAACGCGACATGGTGTCCGCTAACGATGGAAATAATTTTTCATTCAAAAAGTCAAATGGCGCTCCTTCCCTTCCGAGCCTTACCATGTGCCCAAACAGTGGTTTACCCCCACATGTGAGGTATTGGTGTACTCAGGAGAAATTGCCCAACACATTTTAGGATCCATTTTATCCTGTTGCCCATGTGAAAATGAAAAAATTGAGGCTAAAAGAATTTTTTTGTGAAAAAAAAGTACTTTTTCATTTTTACGGATCAATTTGTGAAGCACCTGGGGGTTCAAAGTGCTCACTATGCATCTAGATAAGTTCCTTGGGGCATCTAGTTTCCAAAATGGGGTCACTTGTGGGAGAGCTCCAATTTTTAGGCACACGGGTGTTCTCCAAACGTGACATGGTGTCCGCTAAAGAGTGGAGCCAATTTTTGATTCAAAAAGTCAAATGGCGCTCCTTCCCTTCCAAGCCCTGCCGTGCGCCCAAACAGTGGTTTACCCCCACATATGAGGTATCAGCGTACTCAGGACAAATTGGACAACAACTTTCGTGGTTCAGTTTCTCCTTTTACCATTGGGAAAATAAAAAAATTGTTGCTAAAAGATAATTTTTGTGACGAAAAAGTTAAATGTTCATTTTTTCCTTCCATGTTGCTTCTGCTGCTGTGAAGCACCTGAAGGGTTAATAAACTTCTTGAATGTGGTTTTGAGTACCTTGAGGGGTGCAGTTTTTAGAATGGTGTCACTTTTGGGTATTTTCAGCCATACAGACCCCTTAAACTGACTTCAAATGTGAGGTGGTCCCTAAAAAAAATGGTTTTGTAAATTTCGTTGTAAAAATGACAAATCGCTGGTCAAATTTTAACCCTTATAACTTCCTAACAAAAAAAAATTTTGTTTCCAAAATTGTGCTGATGTTAAGTAAACATGTGGGAAATGTTATTTATTAACTATTTTGTGTCACATATCTCTCTGGTTTAACAGAATAAAAATTCAAAATGTGAAAATTGCGAAATTTTCAAAATTTTGCCAAATTTCCGTTTTTATCACAAATAAACGCAGAATTTATTGACCTAAATTTACCACTAACATGAAGCCCAATATGTCACGAAAAAACAATCTCAGAACCGCTAGGATCCGTTGAAGCGTTCCTGAGTTATTACCTCATAAAGGGACACTGGTCAGAATTGCAAAAAACGCCAAGGTCTTTAAGGTCAAAATAGGCTGTGTCATGAAGGGGTTAATAAATTTGCAAAAATTTCTACATTTCAGGTTTTTTTCAGTCAAGATGGGGTACAGAGTGTACATTAATGTGAAAAAATGAACTTTTTTGAATTTACCAAATGGCTGCAATGAAACAAAGATTGAAACATTTAAAGGGGTCTGAATACTTTCTGTACCCACTGTACTTGCAAATGTTTTGTTAATGATGAATGATAAAATCAATTTAACATTATAATTTAGTATTACTTTATACTATGAACTACTGTAATGCAGGACTGATGTTTGATAAAACTGGATCTAGTAAGTTTATCTAGGTTTTCCAATGATAAAGATGGAAACATGAAGTCGGAAACAGTAGCATAGTCTAATGTGCTATTGCTTCAAACTTCGAAGATGGGTATGGCCAGTCTTGGGGGGACTTCAGGACATAGCCCCATTTTTCAAATCTGACATGTGACTTTGGTTATAGTTTTGGAATGATTTTGACACACTATGCTTCATTATAATATTACATGTATCTTTATATATTTTTTAGCTTAAACAGAGAGTTATTTTGTATCTATATATTTATCTTTTGTCATTTGTCTATTTCATCTTGGGATCATTTTTATATGGTTACTTATTTTTATAGGAATAAACTGTAGGAGAAATCAGCGCAATAGGGTCTTTTATGGTGGACACATATTTCATTCAAATCAGACTGCACTAACCTGATAGATCTATTGGTAAGGCATATAGATCTCAATGAGGTTTTCAGCTGCAGTAGATTCACGGGTCCGCAAGTGACCGTATCAGATAAGACAAGATAGACACTAGGTCCACTTGTGGTTATGTCCTGGGGAAGAGGTCATTTGAACCTTGAAACGCCTTGAATTAAACCACTTTCGTTTATTTGAACATCTTGACTTTACAGTATTATCGGCGGCGTGGACTATATCCACAAATCCTATATCTAGTCTTACTTATTTTTTAGGACATTAGATGACATAACTAGTGGAAATTTTTCAAACTTTCAGCAACCTATTTTGCAGTTCTCGAGCAACTTTGGGGGGCATACATATTAGACACTCCCCCACAGAAAAAATCCCCACATTTTAAAAGGTGCACCCATTAACATTTTAAAAGGTGCACCCATTAAAAATCTAAAGAGAATGTAGGATTTTTTGAGATCTTTTCTAAAATTAAGATTTTTTTTTTCAAGCACCATTTAAATTTGCAGAGGTTTAAAGTTGCCAGAAATACACCTAAAATTATCCCATTATTATTTTTTATTGTGTTCATTGATTGGGATAATTGACCACTTTTGATTCCATTTTACAGGCAGAAAGGTAAGTAAAAAAACAATAATTCTGGTTTCATTTTATATTAAAAGTTCATTTTTCTTCTGGTTTTCACTGAGCGAATAAATAGTATGCTAATTTTATAGTTTGAGTAGCTACAGACATGGCGACACAAAATATGTATAGTTTATTTATATTGTGTCGCCAGAGGAATGACTTTATTTGTTGTCAATGGACATGTACAGTGCTCAGCATACATGAGAACACCCCTTTGAGAAGTAACATTTTAATCTCACTGAATCCAAGAACAATTTACAAAATTTTCACAAGAATGAGTTTCATACAACAATTTTTTAACCAACAACATGAAAGTAAGGTTAATAATAAACTTTCATTACAAGATCTCCAGTTTTACTCAAATTAGCTGATGCAAAAATGAATTCATAACACGTCTAAAACAACTACATGCTCAACTTGTGTTTTCAGAATTCCCCATAGGTGTTTGGGTTCAGATCAGGAGTCCTAATAGGCCACTGAATCGCACCTTAGATTGGGCATTTTGCATCACTGCCATTTTGGAAAACTGCACATCTACCAATGGCACAGAGTGATGGTATCATCTTCTCTTTCAATATAGTGCAGTACACCTGTGAGCTCATGATACCATCAATGAAATATAGCTTTCTGACACCAGCAGCATTCATGCAGCCCCACATGAAGACACTATTACCATCATGGTTCACTATAGGCACCATGCGTTTTTCTTTGTATTCCTCACCTTTCCGACACCATACAGATTTGAAGTCATCAGTTCCAAAAATATGTATCTTGGTCTCATCACCCCAGAGTCTTCATTTCAGCATGGACCCTGTCAAATTGAAGGTGGACATTTTTGTGCATGAGTTTTAGGAGAAGCTTCCTTTGTGGATGACATCCATTCCTTGCAGTGCAAACTGTAATGAGTAATGGAAAACAATCACCCTGGTTTGGCTTTCTACTTCTGTAGCTAACTGCAGTGAACTAACAAGTCAATTTTCTTCAACCTTCTCATCAGAAGACACTCCTATTTAGGTGCTAACTTCCATGGTCGGCCTGAAGAATGTTGCAGTTCCATATTTATTACATTTTTGTATCACTTTTGCTAGAGTATTCTGACCATTAAGTAGAGATTTGCTGATCTTTTTGTAGCCTTCACATTTTTTGTGTAAATAATTTATATTTTCTTACTCAGGTCTGTTGACATTTCTCTTCCTTGTGGTGCCATTACTGACAACATGCAATGGAAAGGGGTTTTCTTTGTTAAGTAACACCTTTTTATAGTCATATGTCTACTGGATACCCATTTAATGAATAATCAGACTTATTAGTGGTTTAAGTTTGTTAATTAGAATTTTTTAGTCTAATCTTTAGCTTTGCTACTAAGACTCTCATTACTTTTTGGGATGTGCAAAATATTAAATCTTGCTTGCAATCAGTGGCCTAGATTTGTGGGAGTACACTGTAGTAAGGTTTCTCATAGAAAACACTGATTCTGAAAGGAAGCTAAAGGTTTTCTGACAAATCTGGCGGGGTGTAAAAATGTATACTGAGCACTGTACAGAAGCCTATATTTCTATGAAACGAACTGTAGTTTAAATTGTATCATTTTGGGGTTTGTGCCAAGCATTTCAATTATGCTAAGTCCCTCATTTCTATACTTCACCTATTTCTAATTGAGATTTTTTTTTCATAATTGTTTCTATTGACATTAAATGATGTCGTTTTTATATAATAACTAATGTCGCTGCCTACTTGCATTTAATGTTATGAATGTACAGTGTAGTAGTGTCACAGTAGGGTCAACAGAGGAAATTATTTTCTGGTTCTACCCTCCAGCAATACATATGTACTATTAATTGCATACCATAATAAAATCTGATGTTTTAATTGCACACACATTCATACTATTAATAATAATGAATACATAATTTATGGAACAACCTAAAGGAGTGATAAATCTGCTTCAGATGAGTTGCTTACTGCTGGACCTCATGGTTCCTGCTATCATGCTTAGTCCTTTGGCTGACCATTCTGATGCCAGAAGTTCACACAATACCAATAGACGAGTTTCACTTTAATTTCAGATCTGCAGATAGTTTGGTTTATAACCTATTGAAATCTGGAATTTTATTTTGGTGGTCAACAAGAAGTTCCTGATTTTTGCAGGTCCCAACCTTCGCAGGCATCATGCCACATCAGCATTTCAAAAGTGGTTTTAAACTATTCTGTACATTTTGTATTTTGTGGATGTTCCTCTTTGGCAAATATTGCAGACACCATCAAAAATTGTGCATCGAATACGGAAATTCCATGTGTGATATAAAACAAAAAATAATTGTGTATCTTTGTTATATTGAATGTATGGCAAAAAGTACAGCACTAATATAAATGTCTTGTAAACTGTTCTCCTAGCCATCACTATGATTGACAAACCTGTGCCTCTCCTGAGTGAATCTGGTGGCTCTCCCTTCACCCACTAATAGATGTCATTAAGAGACTGGGACACAAATGCACTGACAATGGAGATGCTGAAGGCATACACACGTGTGGAGGCGCCGGCGTATGAAGGCATCTGAGAAAGATAAACTTCTTGCCTTTATTTCTTTTTATCTGCAGGAAAGGTGGAGCATTTTCCAGAAAAAAAGAGCTGAGTGGATGTCTTTGTGCTAATAATATCACTGTGAAGCCTGTGGCCTGAGTGACAGGTCTGATTCATCAAGGTAACAGGATCTGTTCTCATTCAGATGACTCTTCTTTATGCACACGACAGGCGCAAGGCATAATTGCTAGAATCTCTTGGTGAAAACATTAGTACAGTACTGCCCCCTACTGGATCCTGACCATACAACATAAACAGAATCAGGCATTCACAATTTATTCCTTACATGAAAAACCATATTATATAATTATATCTATCTATCTATCTATCTATCTATCTATCTATCTATCTATCTATCTATCTATCTCATATCTATCTATCTCATATCTATCTATCTATCTATCTATCTATCTATCTATCTATCCCATATCTATCTATCCCATATCTATCTATCTATCTATCTCATATCTATCTATCTATCTATCTATCTATCTATCTATCTATCCCATATCTATCTATCTATCTATCTATCTATCTATCTATCTATCTATCTATCCCATATCTATCTATCTCATATCTATCTATCTATCTATCTATCTATCTATCTCATATCTATCTATCTATCCCATATCTATCTATCTAATATCTATCTATCTATCTATCTATCTATCTATCTATCTATCTATCTATCTATCCCATATCTATCTATCTATCTATCTATCTATCTATCTATCTATCTATCTATCTATCCCATATCTATCTATCTCATATCTATCTATCTATCTATCTATCTCATATCTATCTATCTATCTATCTATCTATCTATCTATCTATCTATCTCATATCTATCTATCTCATATCTATCTAATATCTATCTATCTCATATCTATCTATCTCATATCTATCTCATATCTATCTATCTATCTCATATCTATCTATCTATCTATCTATCTATCTAATCTATCTATCTATCTATCTATCCCATATCTATCTATCTATCTCATATCTATCTATCTATCTCATATCTATCTATCTACCTATCTCATATCTATCTATCTATCTCATATCTATCTATCTATCTCATATCTATCTATCTACCTATCCCATATCTATCTATCTATCTATCTATCTCATATCTATCTATCTATCTATCTATCCCATATCTATCTATCTATCTATCTATCTATCTATCTATCTATCCATCTATCCCATATCTATCTATCTCATATCTATCTATCTATCTATCTATCTATCTATCTATCTCATATCTATCTATCTATCTATCCCATATCTATCTATCTAATATCTATCTATCTATCTATCTATCTATCTATCTATCTATCCCATATCTATCTATCTATCTATCTATCTATCTATCCCATATCTATCTATCTCATATCTATCTATCTATCTATCTATCTATCTATCTATCTCATATCTATCTATCTATCTATCTATCTCATATCTATCTATCTCATATCTATCTAATATCTATCTATCTCATATCTATCTATCTCATATCTATCTCATATCTATCTATCTATCTATCTATCTATCTCATATCTATCTATCTATCTATCTATCTATCTATCTATCTATCTATCTATCTATCTATCTATCTATCTATCCCATATCTATCTATCTCATATCTATCTATCTATCTCATATCTATCTATCTACCTATCTCATATCTATCTATCTATCTCATATCTATCTATCTATCTATCTATCTATCTCATATCTATCTATCTATCTCATATCTATCTATCTCATATCTAATATCTATCTATCTATCTATCTCATATCTATCTATCTCATATCTATCTATCTATCTATCTATCTATCTATCCCATATCTATCTATCTATCTATCTCATATCTATCTATCTATCTATCTATCTATCTATCTATCTATCTCATATCTATCTATCTATCTATCTCATATCTATCTATCTATCTCATATCTATCTATCTCATATCTAATATCTATCTATCTATCTCATATCTATATATCTCATATCTATCTATCTATCTATCTATCTATCTATCTATCTATCTATCTATCTATCTATCTATCTCATATCTATCTATCTTATATCTATCTATCTCATATCTATCTAATATCTATCTATCTATCTCATATCTATCTATCTATCTATCTATCTCATATCTATCTATCTATCTATCTATCTATCTATCTATCTATCTATCTATCTATCTATCTATCTAATCTATCTATCTAACTATCTATCTATCTATCTATCTATCTATCTATCTATCTATCTATCCCATATCTATCTATCTATCCCATATCTATCTATCTATCTATCTATCTATCTATCTATCTATCTATCTATCTATCTATCTCATATCTATCTATCTATCTATCCCATATCTATCTATCTATCTATCTATCTATCTCATATCTATCTATCTATCTATCTATCTATCTATCTATCCCATATCTATCTATCTATCTATCTATCTATCTATCTATCTATCTATCTATCTATCTATCTATCTATCTATCTATCTATCTAGGATATTCTGAGCACACAATAACCAACTACTTACCTGTACCAGTAAACAGGAAAAAGTGCAATCAGACCAAGTTCATATGATACATCCTCAATGCATTATTTTGCTGTGATTTTCCCAAATCATTATAAAATCACCATGTTTTTGCCATTGCTTGGAAAATTGTGGCAGCATCACTAACGCATCGTATGAACATGGCCCTATGCTTTCTAATATCACATAGGGGACTACTTATATATATTTTCTAGTTCAGAAGTAATGGCAATCAAAAAGCTGTAGATTACCTTCAGAGGGGACAACTTCACTAATCAGGGGGCCCCGATTCGTAATTTGAGAATACATTGCAGATTCGATGGCTATTTGCTTTTGAACAATCCATGCTGCTGATAGATAAAGATGAACTCAGTGATAGGTCAGGGAGGGTATTTTTGACAAACAACAGATCTTATTAGAAGGATTCGCTATGAGTGGATTTTACACTTACTAGTTGCACCATTGATGTTGATGATTTTTGTAGTACCAAGATTAATGAAGATCAACCGTGACTTTATTGGTCATGCTTGATCTTTATATTGGCAATTTGCTGTTATGGTACTTCAATAATAAGCACATTGTAAAAGTATTTGGCTGGGTTTCACACAAACAAACTAATCAATGTGTTATGTGTGTCTGCATTTTTGGCTACTTTAGTCAAATGCTTAATTGTGGTATTAGACGGGTAGACTGGCGAGCACTTTTGCTAAGATCCGAGGTGCTGGTGAAGTGGGATGGCAATCCCCGTAATAGACTAATGTTCAATCACAACATACTCTTGATAGATGCTTGTGAAGACTTTATTGTACAGATACAGATGCAGCAATAACACAATTCATGAATAAGGAATTGGTGCAGGGATAGAGAAAATGGTGAGGCGATAAGAAAGTTAACATTTCGACCCTCATAGGGTCTTATTCATATAGTCGCTGTTGGCAAAATTCACTGAACAATGTAAAGGATATCCTGCTTGCGAAAGGACTCCTGGGTACTGGGTAGGTCCGGCACACCTGCGCCTTGGATCGTAGGCTGCAATGTCATTGACCCTATGAGGGTTGAAACGTTAATGTTCTTGTCGCCTCACCATTTTCTCTATCCCTGCACCAATTCCTTATTCATGAATTGTGCTATCGCTGCATACACACCTGTATAATAAAGTCTTCACAAGCATCTATTAAATGTGGTATTAGTCGGGTAAGGAAACGGAATCCACCCGAGCATGCTCAGAAAACCCGAGTAACGAGCACACTCGCTCATCACTAGTTGTTATATAATACATTGCACTCTTATAAATGTGATTTTATCTGTTTAGTAATTTGCATACACTTAGCAAAAGAGCTGGTTACCAGCGTAAAAGTAAAAAAAAAAAAAACACTACATACTTACCTACCGCTGTCTGTCCCTGGCGCTGTGCTATGCACTCCTCCTGTACTGGCTGCAGCGGCCGGAAAGCAGAGCAGTGACGTCACCGCTCTGCTTTCCGGCTGACCGACGCTC
Organism: Ranitomeya imitator; assembly: GCF_032444005.1. NCBI lineage: Eukaryota > Metazoa > Chordata > Amphibia > Anura > Dendrobatidae > Ranitomeya > Ranitomeya imitator. The sequence goes on along the minus strand of NC_091286.1, from coordinate 316,368,675 downwards.
ACAGCCAGTACAGGAGGAGTGCAGAGCACAGCGCCAGGGACAGACAGCGGTAGGTAAGTATGTAGTGTTTGTTTTTTTTTACTTTTACGCTGGTAACCAGGGTAAACATCGGGTTACTAAGCGCGGCCCTGCGCTTAGTTACCCGATGTTTACCCTGGTTACCAGTGAAGACATCGCTGGATCGGTGTCACACACGCCGATCCAGCGATGTCCACGGGAGATCCAGCGACGAAATAAAGTTCTGGACTTTGTTCAGCGACCAACGATCTCCCAGCAGGGGCCTGATCGTTGGTCGCTGTCACACATAACGATTTCCTTAACGATATCGTTGCTACGTCACAAAAAGCAACGATATCGTTAACGATATCGTTATGTGTGAAGGTACCTTAAGGAAGCATGATGAGATATCAGATGGAGAGACTTGACAGAGAGATTTGACAGATTGGAGACCAGGCCAGAGATGCCACCTAAATGGTACAGAACCCCTTCCTAAGGGGAAGTAGAAGGACCTGAGAGTAGCTGGGAGCAGCCGTAGCATTATACCTCGACCCGTGCGGCCCTCTCAGGAGAAGACAAAGTCACCCCTATAGTTTAATGGACAGTCATGAGATGCAAGAGCATGAAGCGCAAGAGAAATTAAGTGTTACTAAATGTAACTGTGAAGATTTCATGCCTGCTTAATGTAAATTGCATTAAATAATACATTATATATAGTTTGACACCCATATTCAGTGCTTAGGGCTATCTTACATAAGATGTCTTAGGCCGGTGGAAAAAGGACTGAAAAATATATAGAAATAAATAAATGATAAATAAAAACTAGTGTGGGAACTTAAAAATACAACTGAAAAAGGGGCAGCACCGCTTAGGCTACGTTCACATTTGCGTTGCGTCGGGCATAGGTTCTGCGACGCATAGCGACGCATGCATCATGCGCCCCTATATTTAACATGGGGGAGCATGGACATGCATTGTCTTGCGTTTTGTGACGCATGCGTCATTTTTGGCGCAAGCGTCAGGTCGCAGAGGACGCAGCAAGTTGCATTTTTTTTTGCGTCCAAAATCAAGCCAAAAATGGACGCATGCGTCACAAAACAATGCGTTTTTGCGTGCATTTTACATTCATCATGTGTTACGGCGACGACGCTGCGTCCAAAGACGCGAATGTGAACGTAGCCTTACCTGCCCAGGTCTTTGAACAAATGCAGTACAGGATGCAGCTGTAACAACTCTGCTGGCATCACGGCATGGCCTCACATCTCTCACACTATCTTACCCACTGCTCCAGGCCATGATGTGGTTTCTGTTTCATGCCAGCTCCATGTTCTGTGTCTCTGCTCTGTGCATGCTTCATAGCTATGTGTATAGGGGGCCGGTGCCTGAACTCTCTGGTTCTTATAGGAATCAGGTGCATCTGTCTAATCAGTTCCTGACCAATTACCAAGAGGCCTCCAGTATATAGTGCAGCTCCACCCTGTGGTCTGGGCCTGTGCAACTTACTCCCTCAGTCAGTTCTTAGCTGCTGAGGTGCCAGGTCCTGTTTCGGTTACTCTCTGTTGTCTGCCACCCAGGGGAGCGTTGTACCCTGGTTTTGTCCTGTGTAGCCACCCAGTGGGGCTTAGTACCCTGGTCTCTGTCTTGTGTAGCCACCCAGTGGGGCTTCGTACCCTGGCCTATGTCTGCCACCCAGCGGGGCTTCGTACCCTGGCTTTTGTCTATGTCTCTGTGTCTTGTCTCGTTCCTGACTCTGTCTTAGTCTAGTCCTATTCCACTGTCTGTTTATATCTGTCTTGGTTTGCCTTTTCTGCTCTGTTCGCCACTGTCTGTGGCTCTGCTTCTCTTTGCTCAGTTCTTCCACAACCTGTGCTTCTGTGTCTCTCAGCTTTTCCCTCAGCTCTGCTCTCTGTAACTTTGCTCTGCACTCTGACCTTGCTTTACACTCTGTGGCTCCGCTCTTTACGGTTCTACCTGGCTCCGCTCTTTGCGGTTCTACCTGGCTCCGCTCTTTGCGGTTCTACCTGGCTCTGCTCTTTGCGGTTCTACCTGGCTCCGCTCTTTGCGGTTCTACCTGGCTCCGCTCTTTGCGGTTCTACCTGGCTCCGCTCTTTGCGGTTCTACCTGGCTCCGCTCTTTGCGGTACTACCTGGCTCCGCTCTTTGCGGTTCTACCTGGCTCCGCTCTTTGCGGTTCTACCTGGCTCCGCTCTTTGCGGTTCTACCTGGCTCCGCTCTTTGCGGTTCTACCTGGCTCCGCTCTTTGCGGTTCTACCTGGCTCCGCTCTTTGCGGTTCTACCTGGCTCCGCCTCCAGCATCTCTGCTCTTGGCTCTGCCTTCTCCTTCTCTTCTTAGTTCCACCTTCTACTCGTACTCAGCCTCCTGCGTTTCTGTTCTTGGTTCTAGCTCTTGTGCTTTCGCTCTGCATCCGCTCTTGCAGTCTTTCTCTACTTGTTACTTAGTACTCCTGTCTGAACAGGTTCCTACCTGTTTCACATACCTGCCTGCAGACCGGTCCCTACCGGTTCTTCCTATGTTCCAGCCGTACCTGCCTGCCTACCAGAGAGCCAGTCGTGTCCGCCTGCCCGCCAGTGTCTGTTGTACCCGTCTGCCTGCCTGTGTCCCAGCCGTGCCCGCCTGTCAGCCAGAGTGCCAGCCGTGCCTGCTCCGTTCCTTAGTGGGATCAGCAGCCACAGCCAGACATCACCCTGGAGTGGCACCTGGTAGCTTCCTATTGCACAAGTCTGACCTCACCATCAGAGGCTCCAGCGAACACCTAGGAAGCTACTTAGTTACGCTCCCACCCAGGGAAGTTTGGTCTGTGGTCCAGTGGGGCCACACCCCTGTATGCCCGCGCCAACCAGTCTGGGCGCGTGCGTGACAGCAGCCAGCCCATATAGCAAGATGTTGGCAACACAGGTGCAAAATGCCAAATAGACAGTAACTCACAGCCTACCAATTCATGGAGGGGGTGACTGCTTAGTACACATTTGCCCAATAAAGGCCTGTATAGGGCGCTGTTCACATGTAGGTAATGCATAGTGTCTGGTTCTCAGCCTATTAGTCACGCCCCTACTATTCAATTAGGCGGGCTGGCCAGCACTATCTCAATGCATCCCATTGAACACCCCTGTATACAAGACCAGACGTGCTGACACCCATATTCAATGCTCAGGGCTATCTGACATAGGTCTTAGGATTGTGGAAAAAGGAATGAAAATATTTAAAAAATATTCAATAATAAATGATAAATAAAAATCAGTATGTGTACTCAATGCTAACATTTAATACTTCTAGACACAAGGTAGCTAGTTTGAAAACCCAGAAGGATTCCCTATGATTTCATCTCTGAACGGAGTCAGGGGTGGTATCTGGTATTTGCTCCAAAATGGTGAGACGTAGGCTGTCAGGATTTTTTAGCTGGTCCGTTAAAAAGTGTCTCAACATACTATAGTTTTATATCCAAAATTTTATATTATGCCTTAGTTTGTTCAATCTGTTATGAACTGGTTGGATAGTACGTCCAACATACAAAAGACTGCAGCCATACTCTAATAAATAGATAACAAATGATGGATTGCAGTTCAAAAATTGGTTGATGGAAAACACCTCCACGGTTGTCGTAGACTGGAAATTTCTGCAAGTATGGCTCGACATCGCAGAAAACGACATTGGTAGACCTCCCTCAATTCAGGGAATGAAGACTGAGCAGACATCTTAGATGACTTCTTAATTCTATTCCCAGTCATCTTGCAGTGTAAATCCTCTTTATGTTTGATATGATTTCCTCTGATCATCTGCTACATTGCTTATAGATAGACGATATTGCATTTATTAGCCTATGATGACATGTTACTGCGTTTAAAAAAAAAAATTCCCCTCATACAACATGTTAAGTTGTATTCTCATATACATGTAAAAAGTAGGTAAGCAATCTTTAAAATTCAGCAATGTGATTTGAATGTGACTTCTCCTTTACACGCTTTCTCTTTATCACATAGCTTGCAGCAAATATTTTAATAATATACTTCCTTATCTTCCCCATAATCATTAGTAGCATAAGACAAGGCAACAAAAAGAAGCACTGTAGGATAGAAAGCTTTCTTATCCCAGGGCACTTATTGCCAGCTGTTATAATTTGTATTTCCATTAAAAAAGATATGGTGTTTTTTCACCGCAGTCTCCACTTTGTCGTCACGCATGGGCAGCTAAAGGTGACATTGTGACATGGGAACAATGTCACATCAGCATGAATTCTGAATTACACTAAATTGTCAAGGCAACAAGATAACACAGGGCAAAGTTATAATGAACTATTTTGACAATCAGTCGAAAACATTCAAACGAGGACAATTACACTGCTGTCTATCACAATGCATGAATAGTTGCCTAATCTGTCATTAAGCAAAGTCAAATCTGATTAATCTCAAACATAAACCTGCATCATTGTTTCTACACACCAAAAATATGAAATGGGAAGCACAAGCAAGGTCTAAGTCAAATAGTAAGTAGGGGATTTCTTAATCGGCAAGGAACAGTATGAAACATGATTACAAAGAATCCATCTGACCTCGCAATCCCATAGCTCTGTTATTTTAATGGTGTATGTTAAGTCCTATGCCCTGTTCACTGTCCAGACATTTCCTTCTGCATGCATTTTGGTTACATTATCAGCTTTATGTTAAGAAGATTGTGTAATAGAAAAAATATATGTATCTCTGGGTAGTTCAAAAACAATGAAGTACTGTGAACCCTGTTTGAGGCAAATGACAAAAATAGCAGAGAGAATGGTGATATAAAGCTGTGGTTCTCACTAATAAGGGGCTAATGTACACAGAACATAGGTACTGAAATACCATCGTAGAAAAAATGGTGCCTAGTTGATGAGCTAAGACCCCCTTTTCTTGGTTTCCTTCCATCATTACTATGCTTTTAGTATTTTGGGTTGTGCTTCAAAACTTTGAAAAACCATTAAGGGTGGTCAAAGTCTGCTTGAATCCTCAAAGAGAAGATGATAGGGGAGTTTTACTGTTTGGACCACCCATGATCAGGTCATGATCAAGACAGTATATGTATTCTTGTTCCATGTAATGCTTCTGTAAGGAGTGATCAATATTAAACCAAACACGGCCTCCTTGCACAATATGACAAGAAGGTATCTAAATCTGGCAAACTGTTCTATGTGTATAATAAACATATAATCTATGGAGACACTGGAAGACCAATGCAATGAAACCTGTTTAAAACACCTTTTTGGGAATACTTGTCCCCAGCTAGATTTCACTGACATAGACAGTGAACTAGATGGACTTAAAATCTTCCTTCAACCTTTATAACTATGTTACTATGTTACTATATGAGAGCTAATCCCTAATAGTATTATGGAACCTGTTAAAGATAGTAATTAAACTATTTCAACCTATTGCCAACCCTAGATTCTCTTGCAAATTTCAGGCTGTCTTGTCCCTAATCTTGGCCAGACAATCCATCTGATGAAGATACTGGGTTCTAATAATAGCATTCCTCTGCATTGTTAGTGTAATTTTTTCAAATGTGCCAATATTTTCCAAATGGTACATTTCTTATGGAAGGTGACCACTGGATTATTTATATAACTATTAATGTCCACTTTCTTGAAATGGGTTGAAGTATAGATTTCATCATTATCATTCTTCAAAATATCCAGATTGAAAAATGCAATAAATATCTCCAAAAAGGTGAAAGTAAATTGCAGCCCTCAAGGATTCTTGTTCAGGTTGTCAACAAATGACTGTGCTTCATTACGGGTCTCTGATCAAACAAAAGATAAATCATCTATAAATCTACTGTAAAAGAGGAGGATACCCATCAGCAAGAGGGACCCCGCAATGTGCAGAGACTTCAAACACCCCATGAAGAGGCTCATAGCACAGCCCCTCAACTGCCAGTAGGTCACACCCTCAAAAGAAAAAATGTTGTGATTGAGTATATAATCGATACTTTACAGAAGGTAATTCCATTGGTAGTCAGGCATAGAATTATTCTGATCCAGAAAAAAAGTCCAGCACCCTGAAGCCTAGTGTGTAGAAGATAGTCAATATTGAAGTACAAAGAACTCACATCCAAAGTGAAAAAGGTACATTAAGGGATAGCTGGGAGTTGTCTTAATTCTTTTATCAGGGGTGATGAGTCAAGTATATAAGAATCAAGTTTAATGACATATTTATGAAGGAATAAGTCAATATAATGAGAAAGGTTCACTGCAATTGTATTCAGCGCGAGATCATGTACTTATGTGTTTTAATTTAGTTGGGCTCACATATGTTGGCCAATCTATGCACTAAATACCATCTTTTTTACTATATTTTTCATAGCAATTTGGTAGATGAATATTTCATATATACATTAAATAGCACTTTTTTTTTCCTTTTTTCCCATTTTCTATGCAGTTTCATTGTTCTAGAGTAATCATTCTTGGAAAATCATGGTGCAACCTTTATCATTTTAATTTTAACAAAATATATTGTTTTTTTTCATAATTTTAGTATCTAAAGGAATCCTAGGAGGCTTAATTATTGTGAGATGCAATACAATGAATCTTCCATTTTTAAATAAGATCTATTGAATCTTATATATGAAATGTTTATTTTATATTGTATATCGCATAAATTGAATTTGTGCGTCACTATCAACCTGTATAAAGAAAATGAGTGGCGCCCTGCTTTAAATTCACCTGAAACGCGTAGTGTAATTAAAACAATTCTCTCCCTCTGGTCTAGGTGGTCTCCTCTCTTGCTGTGCCCGGAAGATGTCTGCCTTTTTCTCTCTCCTTCTCTTGTTTCAAAGTCCCTGAAATGTTCCATGATGTAAGGGGGTTAAACTACACCCAACGTGTTTAGGATACCATAAGTCAGGGTTGGGTCTAAACCTTCATTACCTATAACTCCTAGTCAATGTATCTTAACTAAGTGCTAATGGATAGAGAAAATTCTGAAATTATCATACATACTTAAGTTGTACCATTAAACTTAGACTTTTTGGCTACTTTCATTAAGTTTATTTTAATATGTAATGTAAATATGAACCTTAAACTGATATGATTCTACGTCAGATAACTGAAATGTTGTCCTCTCTTTGCCCTGCGGTTTTTGATCTTCTGAAGTATATTGTGTTTTTTTTGCTATTTTAAGGCTCTTGTATGTTACAGAGAACTTTAGCAAAAAGGGTTAAGCAATGTATAACATGGAAGTCTATTTCTTATTAATTAAGTAACGGAATGACATGTTTCCGTCTCTTTAAATCCAATATAACCATTCTGTTTGTAAACAATTTATTGGATGTCGTGTTCTTCAGGCCACCACACATTTACTCCTTAATTAAAAATAATGTAAACTAAATGCCGTGTGTTTAAGTATTCATGCAGTCATGCAGAGCTCATTCAATTGCATTTGTTCCTAGCCGGGGTAAAGACAGGCTCACTTCGTTAAAGTACCTGATAGAGAACGGGAACACATTGCAAACACGTACAGCCTATAACTGCTCAGCTACATGCGTTAATTGGCAGAACCATCTGTTGTAGTTCTGCAAAGAATGAACTATACTAACTGGAGGTCATTTGATCATGAGTTTTTAATTATCCTAATCTTTGTCCAAGGGTAAAACCGTCACTAGTGAAAAATATTAACGCAGCAAAGGATGTTCTGTGTGGAGCAGAATACATAAGTCGCATTTTCAAAACCTCCTCTACGTCGTTAGAATAACTGTTTATTTTGTGTGTTTTTTAGTCATTATCTTATACGAGCTGTGAGCGAGCTGAGACGTGGAGATAGGACTGTGCGCTAAACTGGAATGATCATCTTCTTAATGCATTGTTAACTAGGCAGTTCATCTTTATAAACTGTTCATCTACTTCATCCTTCTAAATGGCAGATGTATTTAATGTATAATTCAGATCAGGTACTTGTTCATATGGATACATGGATCTTTTAGCGGTACTCTTCATTAAGGCACAATTTGGATTCAGTATTCATTTAGTAAGTTCAGTAGTGGCTGCATAGCTTTAGGTAAAACCAAGTTGCTGAAGAGGAACAGTTTTTCACGAGAAGACTAACTTTTCTAATATAAAGCCCTATACACCACAAGGCTAAACCCTAGCCAATTCTTGTGCCACTATATGGCAGATCCATACTGGGCTGTATTGGGTCTGCGATAAAGCAAATGACAAGAAGTGGCGTACGTCCATGCATGCAATGGAGCATTGTACTGCATAAGAATCATGGGAGTTGATTTTTAGTCAATATTCAACAACAAAAAAGGTCCAACTACCACATCTGTAATAATACCAGCCCATAGCAGTATGCCACCTCCAACTTGCTTGTGTCTGAGTCAAAGTGGAGGGCTGTGCACATAACTGATCCAGGCTCTGGTCCATCCATCTTGTCTGTCAAGAGTCACACTCATCTCATCAGTCTAAAAAACCCATAGAAAAATTTGTCTTCAGATACTTCTTGACCCAGTCTTGACATTTCACGTGTCATGTACAGAGGCGGCCTGGTTTTAGCCTTACTTACCTCGACCATGTCTTTGAGCACTTGAATGGAATCTGTCAGCATTTTTTTGCTAACACATCTGAGAGCAGCATAATGAACAAAAGAGACCCTAATTCCAACAATGTACCACTTAACAGAGATGAGTAAGCTGCCCTTGCCCACACCAGGCTCTCTATGTACATTGTATATTGGATAGTAATCTCCTTATCAGAGGAGGGGGAATCCACTGAGGTCCAACACATAGCTTAGTAAGTGACACATCCCTGAAATCTGCTACGTTATGCTGTAATAAGATTACATAGCAAAAACCTGCTGACAGATTTCATTTGTACTTCTGGGCCCTGCAGAGAGGTTGCAGTTCTGAAACCAGAATTAGTTAAATCTCTTTTTTTGTCCATTCTATGTGAGGAAAACAAGCTGCCTAATAATTCTGCACACCTCGATAAATGGTATTGATATCTTTAGTCCACATCCTCCCTCATTAAACAAATACGCACCCCCTCATCTGTTTCATCCAATAAGCGTTCACGTTTATATAGCTTGGAGTTGGAAAATCTGTACAAAAATGCTGATATGGTCATAATACTTGTCTAATAATTGTGCACACAATGCAGTAAGTAGCATAATTTGCTATTAGAAGCATATTGAGGTATACCTTCTGTTGAACTGGTCGACCTCTTAATATCATATTGCTGAGTTCAATAATAGTCAGTTAAACAATTGATTGTAGATATGGAAATCCATACCTATACAAATTTCTGGGCAATCTTGAGAAATAAAGTTATAAAGAGGAGACTGTAACTGGAGGAAACATTCTGAAGTGCTGCACCTTATACTGAGTACACAATGGAATGTATGCTACATTAGGTGGCTAACAAGGCTGTCTTTTATCTCTTAACACCATTCTAAATGGGGATCACTTTGCATTTCCATTTTGACAGATACAACAAAATTAGATACCCATAAATACAAAGAATGATACACTGTGATTATTAAGTATAATCATAGGTGTATTCATTGTAACTGCGGTTTTACACTATTGAAATTCATTGAAAGTAAATTGGATTTTAAGAATTGTTCTCTGTAGCAAGCTAGTAACCATAACATAGTTCATTACATTAGGCTCACAGTGGAGAGAAAAGTGTAAAGGAGGTTTCTTTAAAGACATATCTTGGTAAAAAAGAAGGATACACACATAATTGGAGTTAGCTTTAAGCTGGAGTCACACATAACAATATTGTTAACGATATCGTTGCAACGTCACGCTTTTGGTGACGTAGCAATGATCCCGCTAACGATCTCGTTATGTGTGACAGCGACCAACGATCAGGCCCCTGCTGGGAGATCGTTGGTCGTTGGGGAATGATCAGGACCATTTTTTGGTCGCTGATCACCCGCTGTCATCGCTGGATCGGCGTGTGTGATGCCGATCCAGCGATGTGTTCACTTGTAACCAGGGTAAATATCGGGTTACTAAGTGCAGGGCCGCGCTTAGTCACCCGATGTTTACCCTGGTTACCATTGTAAAAGTAAAAAAAAAAAAAAACAGTACATACTCACATTCTGATATCTGTCACGTTCCCCGGCGTCCACAGGGTTAAAACTGCTTTTGGCAGGAGCGCTGCTAATGCACGCGCTCCGGCCGAGAGTTTCCCTGCACTGACTGTCAGTGCCGGCCGTAAAGCAGAGGACAGCGGTGACGTCACCGCTGTTACTGCCGGCGCTGACACAGTCAGTGCAGGGAAGCTCTCGGCAGCAGCACGTGCATTAGCAGCGCTCTTGCCGAAAGCAGTTATAACCCTGTGGACGCCAGCGGGGGACATGACAGACATCAGAATGTGAGTATGTAGTGTTTTTTCTTTTTTACTTTTACAATGGTAACCAGGGTAAATATTGGGTTTCTAAGCGTGGCCCTGCACTTAGTAACCCGATGTTTACCCTGGTTACCCGGGTGCTGCAGGGGGACTTCGGCATCGTTGAAGACAGTTTCAACGATGCCGAAGTCATTCCCCTGATCGTTGGTCGCTGGAGAGAGCTGTCTGTGTGACAGCTCCCCAGCGACCACACAACGACTTACCAATGATCACGGCCAGGTCGTATCGCTGGTCGTGATCGTTGGTAAGTCATTTAGTGTGACTTAAGGTTTCGACATTCTCAGGGAAACTGACAGCAGATGCATGTGCCCAAACCACTGAAAGCATGCATCTGATCATGACTGTATGATCTCAGCTAGGTATGCTTGACTCTAGAATGCTGCAGTTTCAAAGAAAAAAATACTTTAACCTCTTCCCGCCGCGGCCCTTTTTCGTTTTTGCGTTTTCGTTTTTTGCTCCCCTACTTCCCAGAGCCATAACTTTTTTATTTTTCCGTCAATATGGCCATGTAAGGGCTTATTTTTTGCGGGATGAGTTGTACTTTTGGACAACACCATTGATTTTACCATGTCTTGTACTAGAAAACGGGAAAAAAATTCCAAGTGCAGTGAAACTGCAAAAAAAGTGCAATCTCATACTTGTTTTTTGATTGGCTTTTTTGCTAGCTTAACTAAATGCTAAAACTGACCTGATATTATTATTCTCCAGGTCATTATGAGTTCATAGACATCAAATATGTCTAGGTTCTCTTTTATCTAAGTGGTGAAAAAAAATTCAAAACTTTGCTAAAAAAAAAATGCATTGTTTTCCGATACCCGTAGCGTCTCCATTTTTCATGATCTGGGGTCAGGTGAGGGCTTATTTTTTGCGTGCTGAGATGATGTTTTTAATGATTCCACTTTTGTGCAGATACGTTCTTTTGATCGCCCATTATTGCATTTTAATGCAATGTCGTGGCGACCAAAAAAACGTAATTCTGGCGTTTCAAATTTTTTTCTTGCTACGCCGTTTAGCGATCAGGTTAATGCTTTTTTTTATTGATAGATCGGGCGATTCTGAATGCGGCGATACCAAATATGTGTAGGTTTGATTTTTTTGTATTGTTTTATTTTGGATGGAGCAAAAGGGGGGTGATTTAAACTTTTATATATTTTTTATTTTTTTCATATTTTTTAAAACATTTTTTTTTTACTTTTGCCATGCTTCAATAGCCTCCATGGGAGGCTAGAAGCCGGCATAGCCTGATCGGCTCTGCGCTGCTATGTAGCTGAAATGCAGGCTTGCTATGAGCGCCAACCACAGGGGGGCGCTCAAAGCAGGCCGGCATCAGTAACCATAGAGGTTTCAAGGACCTCTATGGTTACCATCCTGACGCATTGCCGACCCCCGATCATGTGGCAGGGGTCAGAGATGTGCTTATTTACGGCCGTGCGGCCGGAAGCGCTGGTTAAATGCTGCTGTCAGCGTTTGACAGCGGCATTTAACAGGGTAATAGCGGCGGGTGAATCGCGATTTCACCCGCCGCAATTGCGTGCACATGTCAGATGTACAAAATAGCTGACATGTCGCGACTTTGATGTGGGCTCACCGCCGGAGCCAACATCAAAGCAGGGGACCCGACATGCGCCGTACTAGTACGGGGCACGTCGGGAAGGGGTTCAAGGGAACCTGTTAGCGGGATTGTGCACAGTAACCTACACACAGTGTCAGGTTGGTGCTGTTATACTGATTACAATGATACCTTGGTTGATGAAATCCGTCTTATATTGATGAAACACCAATACACTTGCATGGACAAGGCCGCACATGTCTAGTCGGCACATGACTACATATATGGAAATCACATCCTTGTGGTCTCACTCCAGCAGCTCCCAGCACAGACATCGGAGAATTCTCACAGCATGCAGCGCACATGTTCTGAGGATTTACAAGTTTTTCAGTTACATAGAGTGACTACAAACTTGTACCCTAAGGACGGACAACCTCTTTAAATCCTCCTGAAAGGTACAGCTAGAAGGAGAATTATGAAGAAAGCTCTATCATTAGCCAATGAGCAAATTGACATTCTGCTAAGAAGTGTAATTTTCAGTTGGATGCTAGATGGAATACTTTCAGGCCTCTCACCTCACGGTCGACGGCCACATACTGCCCCCAGGGCTCCATTGTGCCTCGCTCAAGCCCCTAAGCTCCTCAGATGATCACGTACTCCATTATGCCACCCTCAACCCCCTGAGATCCTCAGGTGATTGTGTATAGGGAGCCAGTGCTTCTTTTCAACTTCTTTTCATCCTTGGATTTCTATCTACTGGCTAACACTGTACCAAGATATATATCTTTCCTGCATCCTTGGATGCACATTCAATTGAAAGGTATTGAAAGCAACTGATGGTGTCTCAATTGCGGCCACGCATTGCGTCACTGTTATGCGCTGTCCCGAGGGTGCAGGCGGAACGGAACGCTGTTCTTCAAGGGAGCTAGGTCAGGTGAAAATAATTATTTTATGTGTATCTAAAGAAAGGCAGGATAAGGGCTATCTAGAACCCTGCTGCAGACTGACAGTAGGAGTCTGTGCACGAGATACAGAGGGACAGGGGGGGTGAGAGGGGAGTGCTGCGGTGAGTTTACCTGCCGGAGTGCAGGACCTGAAACACATGACTACCGGGGGAGGGTCCGGAGGCGGAGCCAGATGCCGAGTAGCGGCGGTGACTGGCGAAAACGGTGAGTAGTCTGAATGTGCCAAAGTAAAGCCAGGAGGTCGATGGAATACCAAAGAGTGAAACACTGAGAGTGGTCAGGATCAGGGCCGGACTAGCCATCGGGCACTTCTGGCAAATGCCAGAAGGGCTGGTGCCAGTAATGGACCACTAGATCCGTGCATGCTGTCAGCGGCGCCAGCGCCGACTCACCCCCCCACCCCACCAGCGCCGACGCATTCAACTATATCAGTGTCTATCATGCCGGTACAGTTGAATGCAATGATGGAGGAGAGAGCGTCTGCTGATGTTCCCTCTCCCATCATTCCCCTTTCTGCCTCTGACACTGCGGGTGCGCGATGACATCATATAATCAGGTACCTGCTGTGTGCCGGGCAGACTGCGGACGCTGAGACCAGAGCCAGAAGCAGCGCAGGGCACAAGGAGACGTGAGGCTTGTATAGGTTTTTTTAATATATCAATGAGTGATAACTGGATTGTGGGGCTATTGGGAGGGTGCTACATTACATTCTAAGGGGGGGTTGTATTACATTCTATGGGGGGTTGTATTATAGTCTATTGGGGCTGTATTACATTCTATGGGGGCTGTATTACATTCTATGGGGGGCTGTATTACATTCTATGGGGGGTTGTATTATAATCCATGGGGGGCTGTATTACATTCTATGGGGGAGCTGTATTACATTCTATGGGGAGCTGTATTATATTCTATGGGGGGGTTGTATTACATTCTATGGGGGGTTGTATTATAGTCTATTGGGGCTGTATTATATTCTATGGGGGGGCTGTATTACATTCTATGGGGGGGCTGTATTACATTCTATGGGGGGTAGTACTACATTCTATGGGGGCTGTATCACATTCTATTGGGGGTTGTATTGTATTCTGTGGGGGGCTGTATTACATTCTATGGAGGGCTGTATTACATTCTATGGTGGGCTGTATTACATTCTATGAGTGGTTGTATTATATTCTATGGGGGGCTGTATTACATTCTATGAGAAAGGATTGCATCATACTCTTTTATGGGGCTACATTATATTCTATGGGGAGGTAGGCTGTATTATATTCTATATTAAATGTATTCTATGTATTAAATTTATTATATTCTATGAGGAGTGATTGCATCATACTCTATGAGGGCGCTACATTATATTCTATGGGGAGCTGCATTATACTACTGTACAGTACATGAAGACGGCTGAATTGTATTCTATGGAGGGGCTACATTATATTCTATGGGGGGGCTGCATTATGCTCTATGAGGGGGCTACCATACAGTTATATGAAAAGGTTTGGGCACCCCTATTAATCTTAATCTTAATGTTTTATAAAAATTTTGTTTGAATGCAGATTGCACATTTTCTGTTATTACAATAAACCTCATTTCAAGGCAGAAACATTACTGTGTCCAACAGATATTAGATATATGAAACTGAAATAGCTGTTGCAAAAAAACAATTTTTATAAAACATTAAGCTTAAGATTAATAGGGGTGCCCAAACTTTTTCATACAACTGTATATTATATATGCAGGGGCTGCATTATACTATATGAGGGGGCTGCATTATATGCTCTGGGGGGTTACATTATACTCAGGGCTACAATATATTCTGTGGGGTGGCTGCATTATTCTCTGGGGTGGCATCATAATACTATATGTGGGCTGCATTATACTGTATCAAGGACTATGGGGAATACATTATACTATATGAAGAACTATGGGGTGCATTATACTATGGGAAGTGAATTGTACTACATGGATAACTATGGCAGTGCATTATACTATATGGAGCACTATGAGGAGTGTATTATACTATATGGAGGACTGAGCAGTGTATTTTAATATATGAAGGACTATGAGGAGTGTATTATACTATATGGAGGACTGAGGAGTGTATTATACTATATGGAGGACTGAGGAGTGGATTATACTATATGGAGGACTGAGGCGTGTATTATACTATATGGAGGACTATGAGGAATGTATTATACTATATGGAGGACTGAGGAGTGTATTATACTATATGGAGGACTGAGGTGCACATTATAATATATGGAGGACTCTGGGGTGTATTATTATTATTATTATTATTATTATTATTTATTGTTATAGCGCCATTTATTCCATGGCGCTTTACATGTGAGGAGGGGTATACATAATGAAAACAAGTACAATAATCTTAAACAATACAAGTCATAACTGGTACAGGAGGAATGAGGACCCTGCACTAAACAAGCAAAATGATGCCTATTCATCGAGTGATTGGATTGTTTATGTGGGAACAGAAATCCTTGTTCTCAGCAGCACATTGCCGGTGTAAACTGTAGATGTGCTGCTGATAACATGATACTGTATGGGGACAGATTGATCTAATTGTGATTGTTCTGTTCCCTTCATTCTTTCTCAGTTTGTGTAAAGAGGACAGGAAACAAGCGAAGGACTTCAGTATTGTCGATCACACTCGTTTAGTGGCCTGAACTCAACGCATGTAAATACAGCAGAAATGCTTAGCAGGGAGACCAGGCAAGGATGATGACAGTTGTAGTTAGCACTCGGCGTCTGGGAATAGCGTTAACTCTACTGCTTTTCCCAGCAGCCAAAGCATTTAATTCTGGTATGTGTAATGATTTTTAGGGTTGATGTCAGCTGTGTAATGTCAGATGCTATCAATCCCTGGTGTAAATAATGGAGAGGTGTCAATCAGACACCCCCACTACTAGCCCAGACCTGGCGAGACCCAGCGACTCTGAAGAGCAGTGACGGTAGTAACAATACCGCTCTTCACAGCTCAGCACAAGATCCGGAATATCTGAAGAGTGGTGACGTTACTGATGTCACCACTCTTCAGAGTCACCGGATCTCGTGCTGCGCAGCGGAACTAAAAGTGGCTGTAGGCAAAGTTTATGGAACATCAGAATGAGGTTCCACAGCCTTTGATCGTCTCAATACCTTCATTATCTACGAGATCCAGTTATGTAGGTAAAGTAGCGGCTTTTCTTGGTACTGCAACTAAAAGCAAAAAATAGGACTGAGCTGTAATGCTGGATACAACTGTAATTATGTGTTATATACTCGTGTTACACTCCCCTCACTTCTTGTAACCTACAAGTGTACAAAGATATTATACAGTCACCATGTGACAAGTGGGCCTGTGTAACTTCAAATGCCAGGGCTGAACTTTAGTCCCAGTCCGGCCCTGGTCAGGATGTAGCAAAAGGTCAGGTAGCGGGAGATAGTGGTGCAGTAAAAACGGGGAAGACAGGAGATTAGTAAGAGTACCAAGTCAAAGGTTAGAGCCAGAAACAGACAGTAAGCACGGAATCACAATGCAATGTACAGAACGAAAACACGGACCGGATCATACACGAGAAGGCAAACGGACTACATAGTATGCAAGCACATCAGGGGGTCAGACACACAGCCAGAACAGATGTATCACTGACAAGGATCCCCAGACAAAGGCAGGTAAATATAGCCCTCCCAAACCAAAAAGAGGCCATACAAAAATTAACCCAGAGAAGACAGGGAAGGAACCCTGTCCACAACCATGACAAGGACTTTACAAGAAGGGGACAAGGATGGGGATATTACTTCAAGAAGAGGATCAGGATGGGGGGCATTACTACGAGATGGGGACCAAAATGGGGACATTACTACAAGAAGGGAGCCAGGATGAGGACATTATTACAAGAATGGGACCAGGATGGGGATATTGCTATAAGATAGGTACCAGGAAAGAGGGCATTACTACAAGATGGGACCATTATTACAGGACAAGGAACATTATTACAGGATGGAGGACATTATTATAGGATGGGGCCAGGATGGAGGACATTACAAGATGGGGACCAATATTACAGAATAGATTACATTATTACAGGATGAGGGACATTATTACAGGATGAAGGACATTATTACAGGATAGAAGACCATTATTAAAGGACTATGGACAACATTACTAAATTTAAAACATTACTACAGAATTGGGGACATTATTACAGGATGGGAAATAGAATTATTATACAGGGCTAATTGTACAGCAATAGTACTGTATGGGGAAAATTTGGTAAAATAACAGAAATACAGTACCTTGCGAAAGCATTCTGCTCCCTGGAACTTTTATACCTTTTCACATATATCATGCTTCAAACATAAAGATACCAAATGTAAATTTTTGGTGAAGAATCAACAACAAGTGGAACGCAATTCAAGTTGAACAAAATTTATTGGTTATTTTAAATTTTTGCGGAAAATCAAAAACTGAAAAGTGGGCCGTGCAATGTTTTTTGGCCCTTTAACTTAATACTTTGTTGTGCCACCTTTTGCTGCGATTACAGCTGCAAGTCGCTTGGGGTATGTCTCTATCAGTTTTGTACATCGAGAGACTGAAATTCTTGCCCATTCTTCCTTGGCAAACAGCTCGAGCGCAGTGAGGTTTGATGGAGATCGTGAACAGCAGTTTTCAGCTCTTTCCACAGATTCTCGATTGGATTGAGGTCTGGACTTTGACTTGCCCATTCTAACACCTGGATACGTTTATTTGTGAACTATTCCATAGTAGATCTTGCTTTATGTTTGGGATCATTGTTTTGTTGGAAGACAAATCTCCGTCCCAGTTTCAGGTCTTTTGCAGACTCCAACAGGTTTTCTTCAAGAATGGTCCTGTATTTGGCTCCATCCAACGTCCCATCAATTTTAACCATCTTCCCTGTCCCTGCTGAAGAAAAGCAGGCCCTAACCATGATGCTGCCACCAGCATGTTTGACAGTGGGGATGGTGTGTTCAGGGTGATGAGCTGTGTTGCCTTTACGCCAAACATAACATGTTTGGTGTGTCTCCCAGGTGGCTTGTTGCAAACTTTAGATGACACTTTTTATGGATATCTTTGAGAAATGGCTTTCTTCTTGCCACTCTTCCATAAAGGCCAGATTTGTGCAGTGTACGACTGATTGTTGTCCTATGGACAGACTGTTCCACCTCAGCTGTAGATCTCTGCAGTTCAACCAGAGTGATCATGGGCCTCTTGGCTGCATCTCTGATCAATCTTCTTGTTTGAGAATAACATTTAGAGGGACGGCCGGGTCTTGGTAGATTTGCCGTGGTATGATACTCCTTCCATTTCAATATGATCGCTTGCACAGTGCTCCCTGGGATGTTTAAAGTTTGGGAAATTATTTTGCATCCTAATCCGGCTTTATGCTTCCCTACAACAGTATCACGGACCTGCCTATTGTGTTCCTTGGTCTTCATGATGTTCTCTGTGCTTCAAACAGAAACCTGAGACTATCACAGAGCAGGTGCATTTATACAGAGACTTGATTACACACAGGTGGATTATATTTATCATCATTAGAAATTTAGAAAAAAAAATTGGATCATTCAGAGATCCACAATGAACTTCTGGAGTGAGTTTGCTGCACTGAAAGTAAAGGGGCTGAATAGTATTGCACGCCCCACTTTTCAGTTTTTGAATTTCCACAAAAATTTAAAATAACCAATAAATTTCATTCAACTTCACAATTGTGTTCCACTTGTTAAACAAGAAAAAATACCAGTCATAAATAACTATATACATATATCAATGGCGCCTCGAGCAATGTAATTACAGGAGAGACAAAAGAGTCCAAAAGTTGCCAGAAAATTACAAAATAGCAATGTTTATTGAAAAATCAATCACTAGCTTTCACATAGAAAATTCACAATATTACAAAAATAAAGTATATGGATTTATTATCACTGTGGCTATATCCATGGAAACAAAACAAATGACCCAAGGAAAACAGGACGGGACATATGTTACTGCAACAGAATCAAGGAATTATGCAGTGGACATCATGACCATAAATCACTCCCAAATATTACATGCATATACCTCAAATGTATAGTGACTTTACAAATGATACATCAATAATACAGTGGTTAACTCGTCACCATCAGGGGTGGATTAAGGGTAGCCAGGGCCCCGGGCTGTTCAGACACTGTGAGCCCCACGGTCATGTGACGGGGTCATGCGATGGGGTCATCATATACCTGAACCTGATTATTCCAGAAAAATAGTTGCTGTGTGAAACTTAACCTGTAGAACATCCATTGATCTAGTCAATTTAACCTTCAGTTAGGAAGAAAAAAAAAAACAAACAAAAAAACAAAACACAATACTATCACCATAAGTGAGATCTGTACTTAGTATGCAGTGTCTGTGTAGAGGTAATAGTGATCACTGGTGGTATTATACACAGGAGCTCTGTATATAGTATACAGTGTATAGTGTCAGTGTATAGGTAACACTGACTTACCAGTGGCGTCTCTAGGTGAAGTCCTTCATCTTTCACCCAGTACAGACCGCCATCACTTCTTCAAGCCAGGACTCATCTCTGCAGGAAAGAACACAGTTATCTCGAGCTCCGCTTGCAGAACACATTACTTAATTTTTCCCATCTTCTACCTTACACCACATGAAGAAAAAGAGGCAACATAGTGTCACTCTACACAGTAACAGGACCGCCCCCCCATTCAAAACAGTGTCCTCAAAAAAAAAACCTCACTGCAGTAATAATATCCCTTAGTTAGCCCCTATGGTAATATTAATATCCCCATCCTGGCCCCTGTGCATCTCATTTCTGGCTCCAGCCATATGTTCTCCCATTCTGTCCTCATGAGTATCCATTCTGCCCCATATGATCTCCCCATCCTGCCCCATCAGTCTCCATCGTATCCATCCTGCCCCATGATCCTGCACGATCTGTCTCCAATTCTGCCCCATGTCTTCAATCATGCCCCATATCTACATTCTTCCCATGTCTCCAATCCTGCCCCATCTGTCTCCAGTCCTGCCCCCAGTGTGTCCAGCATCTCTGCCCCCAGTGTGTCCAGCATCTCTGCCCCCAGTGTCCAGCATCTCTGCCCCAGTGGGTCCAGCATCCTGCCCCCAGTGTGTCCAGCATCCTGCCCCCAATGTCCAGCATCTCTGCCCCCAATGTCCAGCATCCTGCCTCCAGTGTGTCCAGCAATCTGCCCCAATTGTCTCCAGCATATTGCCCCCAGTGTGTCCAGCAATCTGCCCCAGTGTGTCCAGCATTTTGCCCCCAGATTGTCCAGCATTCTGTCCCCAGTGTGTCCAGCATCCTGCCCCCTGTGTGTCCAGCATCCTGCCCCCAGTGTCTCCAGCATATTGCCCCCAGTGTCTCCAGCATATTGCCCCCAGTGTTTCCAGCATTCTGCCCGTGTGTCCAGCATATTGCCCCCAGTGTGTCCAGCATTCTGCCCCCCAGTGTGTCCAGCATTCTGCCCCCAGTGTGTCCAGCATATTGCCCCCAGTGTGTCCAGCATATTGCCCCCAGTTTGTCCAGCATTCTGCCCCCAGTGTCTCCAGCATATTGCCCCCAGTGTGTCCAGAATATTGCCCCCAGTGTCTCCAGCATATTGCCCCCAATGTGTCCAGCATATTGCCCCCAGTGTCTCCAACATATTGCCCCCAGTGTCTCCAGCATATTGCCCCCAGTGTCTCCAGCATAATGCCCCCAGTGTCTCCAGCATCCTGCCCCCAGAGTGTCCAGCATCTTGCCCCCAGTGTCTCAAGCATATTGCCCCCAGTGTGTCCAGTATCTCTGCCCCCAGTGTATCCAGCATACTGGCCCGGACCCCCTGGATTGCCGTTCACAATTAAAAAAAAAAGAGTTCTCCTCACCTGTCTGGGCTCCTTTGGCAAAGCAGCTCCCTCCAGCAGCGTGCACTCGCCGGCGATTGACAATGACGTCAGACGCTGGCGACGTGCACACTGCGGCTGATGTCAGCTGCCAGCCTCTGATTGGCTGGCGGCTGTGAACTATTGACATGCGGGTGCGTGCCCGCACATCAATAGCGTTTACTGCCACAGCGCCTGTTGGGAGGGCCTGGTGAGCAGATAAGATGGGGCCCGATGCGGGCCCCCTCTGCCCACCAGGCTCATACACCAGTCAGGGCAGTAATGCCCTGATGGTGGCGGGCAATCTGAGCGGTAGCCCAGGGCCCCCACACCACAGGGCCCTGGGCTACCGCCCAGATTGACCCTATTATAATCCACCCCTGGTCACCATATACGTCTGTGCAAGTATTCCAAAAATGTGTGATTAAATAAAGGAATAATTACACATAAGTATGAACGTCCCATTTAGGTCCCGGTCACCTTACCAAACGCGCATTTCATGTCAAATCATTACCGCTTCCTCAGGGGGTGTGGCTTAACCAGGATCCCAGTCCGGTTTAAATAGTGTTTACATCCGGTCATATGACCGCATGACAAAGTGCCTGTGCGTATGTGTGAGACGCAAACCTACTTCCTCCCTGCCTGAAAAAGCCTCAGGTCCAGCAAAAAAATCCCGATTACGTGAGTGGGCCGGCGCCCCACCCACACAACGTGACACAGGTAAATCGCTGAAAGGGGATCGAGACATGGAGGATAGCACCTGTCTGCATCTGTACAGGTCCTTCTCAAAAAATTAGCATATAGTGTTAAATTTCATTATTTACCATAATGTAATGATTACAATTAAACTTTCATATATTATAGATTCATTATCCACCAACTGAAATTTGTCAGGTCTTTTATTGTTTTAATACTGATGATTTTGGCATACAACGCCTGATAACCCAAAAAACCTGTCTCAATAAATTAGCATATTTCACCCATCCAATCAAATAAAAGTGTTTTTTAACAACAAACAAAAAAACCATCAAATAATAATGTTCAGTTATGCACTCAATACTTGGTCGGGAATCCTTTGGCAGAAATGACTGCTTCAATGCGGCGTGTGTTGTGAGTTCTGTTTTTGGGCTCCCTCTGGTGGTTACTGATGGTACTGGGTGACTTGTCTTTCCTGGGTTTCTGGGTTCCACCTGATCCATCAGCATATGGGAGTTTCCTATTTAACCTGGCTTTGCTGGCATTTCCTCGCCGGTTATCAATGTATCCAGTGTGTCTTGTTACCTCTGCTCCCTGCTCCTAGAACCTTCTGGTCAAGCTAAGTTTGGATTTTCCTGTTTTGGTGTTTTGCTTTATTTGGTTTTTAGTCCAGCCTGCAGATATGTGATTTCTGCTGCTGGTTGCTCTAGTGGGCTGAAATTGCTCCTCATGTACCATGAGTTGGCACATGAGTTCAAGTAATTTCAGGATGGTTTTTTGAAGGGTTTTTCGCTGACCGCGCAGTTCACTTTTGTATCCTCTGCTATCTAGCTTTAGCGGGCCTCATTTTGCTGAAACTGTTTTCATACTGCGTATGTGCTTTCCTCTCATTTCACCGTCATTATATGTGGGGGGCTGCTATTACTGTCATGATCCCAATGGCAGGGGATCACCAAAGGACAAGCACAGATACAAACAAGCTCTAGGGCGATGGAACCTGAGCTGACCGCGACCCTGAACCTAACACACAAATAAAAGTAGCCGGGGAACGTGCCTACGATGATCCTAGACGTCTCGCTCCAGCCGAAGATCTAACTTCCCCTATTAGTAGAAACACAGACCTCTCTTGCCTCCAGAGAAATCCCCCACAGAAATAGCAGCCCCCCACATATAATGACGGTGAAATGAGAGGAAAGCACATACGCAGTATGAAAACAGTTTCAGCAAAATGAGGCCCGCTAAAGCTAGATAGCAGAGGATACAAAAGTGAACTGCGCGGTCAGCGAAAAACCCTTCAAAAAACCATCCTGAAATTACTTGAACTCATGTGCCAACTCATGGTACATGAGGAGCAATTTCAGCCCACTAGAGCAACCAGCAGCAGAAATCACATATCTGCAGGCTGGACTAAAAACCAAATAAAGCAAAACACCAAAACAGGAAAATCCAAACTTAGCTTGACCAGAAGGTTCTAGGAGCAGGGAGCAGAGGTAACAAGACACACTGGATACATTGATAACCGGCGAGGAAATGCCAGCAAAGCCAGGTTAAATAGGAAACTCCCATATGCTGATGGATCAGGTGGAACCCAGAAACCCAGGAAAGACAAGTCACCCAGTACCATCAGTAACCACCAGAGGGAGCCCAAAAACAGAACTCACAACAGGCGTGGCATGGAGGCAATCAGCCTGTGACACTGCTGAGATGTTATGGAGGCCCAGGATCCTTCAATAGCGGCCTTAAGCTCATCCAGAGTGTTGGGTCTTGCGTCTCTCAACTTTCTCTTCACAATATCCCACAGATTCTCTATGGGGTTCAGGTCAGGAGAGTTGGCAGGCCAATTGAGCACAGTAATACCATGGTCAGTAAACCATTTACCAGTGGTTTTGGCACTGTGAGCAGGTGCCAGGTCGTGCTGAAAAATGAAATCTTCATCTCCATAAAGCATTTCAGCCGATGGAAGCATGAAGTGCTCCAAAATCTCCTGATAGCTAGCTGCATTGACCCTGCCCTTGATGAAACACAGTGGACCAACACCAGCAGCTGACATGGCACCCCACACCATCACTGACTGTGGGTACTTGACACTGGACTTCAGGCATTTTGGCATTTCCTTCTCCCCAGTCTTCCTCCAGACTCTGGCACCTTGATTTCCGAATGACATGCAAAATTTGCTTTCATCAGAAAAAAGTACTTGGGACCACTTAGCAACAGTCCAGTGCTGCTTCTCTGTAGCCCAGGTCAGGCGCCTCTGCCGCTGTTTATGGTTCAAAAGTGGCTTTACCTGGGGAATGCGGCACCTGTAGCCCATTTCCTGCACACGCCTGTGCACGGTGGCTCTGGATGTTTCCACACCAGACTCAGTCCACTGCTTCCTCAGGTTCCCCAAGGTCTGGAATCGGTCCTTCTCCACAATCTTCCTCAGGGTCCGGTCTCCTCTTCTCGTTGTACAGCGTTTTCTGCCACATTGTTTCCTTCCAACAGACTTACCATTGAGGTGCCTTGATACAGCACTCTGGGAACAGCCTATTTGTTGAGAAATTTCTTTCTGGGTCTTACCATCTTGCTTGAGGGTGTCAATGATGGCCTTCTTGACATCTGTCAGGTCGCTAGTCTTACCCATGATGGGGGTTTTGAGTAATGAACCAGGCAGGGAGTTTATAAAAGCCTCAGGTATCTTTTGCATGTGTTTAGAGTTAATTAGTTGATTCAGAAGATTAGGGTAATAGGTCGTTTAGAGAACCTTTTCTTGATATGCTAATTTATTGAGACAGGTTTTTTGGGTTATCAGGAGTTGTATGCCAAAATCATCAGTATTAAAACAATAAAAGACCTGACAAATTTCAGTTGGTGGATAATGAATCTATAATATATGAAAGTTTAATTGTAATCATTACATTATGGTAAATAATGAAATTTAACACTATATGCTAATTTTTTGAGAAGGACCTGTATATATAACATATGTGTATTAACACTAAAGTTACAAAGTGTAAAGTGTACCATGCATTATTTATCAGCTTAAGTGAATGCTAATTACAACTATCTGCATATGTGAATAGGCCGATGTACCATGCATTGTTTACCACCTTAAATGAAAACGAAATGCCACCTACATATGTAGATGAGCCAATGAATAATATTACTATAATGTACTCTGATAAAACTATTACAAATGTATACAATAATAAGAACAACATATACCAAGACTGTTGTCACAAACAATGAGAGAAGATGCATGGGGAAGCATACAGTAGGACAAAAAGTGACCAATCATCAATGGGTATAACATACTGTATGATTATATACATTAATTATTCCTTTTAGAGTCCACATAAATGAATGGATTAATTGATCACATATTTTAGATTTTAACATGTCCTCTTGTCACTGGATGATTCCTTCCATACAGTAGTATTGTTCATCATTCTTCCACACACTCCATATAGATATCCCCGGCATCAAAAACCATGTGAATATGGTCAATAGTACTGCATGAACAATGAGACGCCCACAGAGCAGTGGGCTACTCAGTACCGGGTCCTGAGTTCACAGGGGGATGTCACGGTGGCTGGGACCTGGTCCATGGCCATGGGCAGGCAGGGTCTGGCCGGCTTGGAGGCAAATTAGAAGTCCCCTTATCCAGGTGGAAATCAAAAGCCTTCCTCTAGTGCCGTGGTGTTGTAGTCCCTTACTGCCTAGGGCTTCACATAAGGTCCTCACAGATGTTATCTCTCTCTCTCTGTCCGCCGGATAGCATAGGACATAACCGCTATGACTGGGGGCTTGAGGCTGTTTATAGGGACTCTAGCACGCCCCGGCCTATGAGGGGTGCCACTGTGCCTCCTGGGTGTTAGGTCGGACAGGTAACTTGGAGTTCATCTGTCCTGCCGGTCACTGATGTAAGTCATAGAGGTCCTTACAACCTCGGTATTCTGGCTACCGGTTATCTGCGCCTCAGAGGGAGGCAGCCTGCTCTTAGCTGGTCTCCCCCTGGTATTCTTTCCTGTGCTTTGCTCTCCTGCACGCTCTCTGCAATGTATTTGGCTTTCTCAATATCTCTTTCCGGGAACTGCTGCACTGCGGCTACACAGCTCCATAAACCCTCTGCTGCCTCAGACTGACCCAGTCTGTTTCCTGGCAAGAACTGTTCTCCAGCTCCAACTGACTAACTTTCCCTACAGACTACCAGTAAATAGGATCAAATGCTCCCCCGGTGGCCTGAAGTGTGAATGTGTTGCATGTTTGTGGTACCTAATTACAGTTATCCCTTCTTGCCTTCAAGGGTAACATCACTCTTCCCGGGAGGAAAGGAATGCTACTGTGATGACCAGGACCCTGGGGTGCCACACTAACCCCCCTTACCAAGAGGAACTTAGGGTTGCACCTATGAAATTGTCTAAAAAGACGTGGTAATGTTTTCAATAGTGTCAAATCTGTCCCATTTTCCACCGCCATTATATCACGCACATGCTCACGTGTGCGTGTACCCTAACATTGTGATGTTAATCCAATATAAATTTTAGGAAAACAATTTCACCCCTTTTCTCTATGTCCAGCGTTGAAAATATTTACTAAAATGGTGATACAAGATTTCAATAAAATATCTACAAGACGCAGACATGATAACCTAACATCAAGACAGAGATTAGCACTGCAGCAATCAAAGGGTTACAATGATATTGTAATAAAACCTGCAGATAAGGGGGGAAATGTGGTTCTGTGGCCAAGACTCTCTATGAAAAGGAGGCATGTATAGATCTGAGAGATAAGGACACGTATAGTAAACTTGATTATAATCCATTGAACAATTTTTTTCATGAATTGGTGGGCATCATAGTTGATGCTCATGAAAGGGGCATTATTCCAAAACAAGTACCTGCTTACAAAATTTCCTAGAGTTCCTACTTTATACTTCATTCCCAAAATTCACAAAATTCCCACTGACCCACCAGGCCGTCCGATAGTCTCGGGCATTTGGGGGATAAGTGACCCCATATGCAAATTTGTAGACTATTTGAAACCTTTGGTGGAATCACTCCACTTTTTCCGGGATACACCGGACGTCCTGTGTTGGATCATTAGGATTCAGTTGGAAGATAATATGTGCCTTGTCATAGCTGATATACAATCATTACATACCTGTATTGGCCACAAGGATGGGTTGGAGGCGGTCCGCTTCTTCCTGGATGACAGCAACTGGGATGGTGCAATCTGTGACCTGATCATGGAATTATTAACATTAATTTTTACCAAAAACTTTTTTGCATTTAAGGATGTTTTTTATTTACAGCGGTGCGGCACTGCCATGGGTGCGGCCTGCGCGTCTCCCTTCGCCAACCTTTTTCTTGGTTACTGGAAGAGGGAGATATTTGGTGGGGGGTTGCAGGCCGCGGGCCATGTGTTGTGCTGGCAGCGCTATATAGATGATTTGTTTATCATATGGCAGGGACCTGAAAATGCATTGCATGAATTTATGCAGCAACTGAATGATAACAGGTACAACATCAAATTGACGTACCAAACAAGCAGGACTGTGGTTGATTTTCTTGACATCAAACTTGAGGTTGATGAGAACCGCTATTTACAAACTGATGAACTTAGTAAATCAACCACAGTCAATTCACTTTTGCATGCAGATTCAGGTCACCCTTATAGTACCATCAAAGCCATCCCAGTTGGTCAGAATCCCCGGATGTAGCGGATCTGTTCTTCCACCGCTAAATTTGAATCTCAGGCAGCTGATCTCAAAGCTAGGTTCCAAGCAAGGGGCTATAGCAACAGGTGCATTAAGTATGGGTACCTAAGGGCAAAATACTTTCCTCGTGAGGAATTGTTACATCCACATTAGAAGACTGACGACAAAAGTGATATAGTCCGTTTTATCTCGACGTATAATGACGAGTGGACCACCATGAGTAATTGTCTCCATAAACATTGGGGAATTCTCATGATGGATCCACTTTTTTCAAAATGTTTGACGGAACTTCCTTCAATGACTGCAAAGAGAAGTAAAAATCTAAAGCGCTTATTGGTATCAAGTCACTATGTTCCAGTATATAGTAAAAACACTTTTGGATCTGGTGATCCACCCAACGGATGTTATCCTTGTGGAGACTGTACCTCCTGTAATATTTTTACAGTTCATTTGTCAGGCTACTACATTTGAATCTGCTGATGGTAATAGAGTATATTCTATTAATCATCATATAACTTGCAACACGATGCAGGTTATATATTATGCCAGATGCTGTTGTCCTAAAATTTATATTGGATTAACATCACGACGTTTGTGTACACGCACGTGTGAACATGTGCGTGATAATGATATAATGGCGGCAGAAAATGAGACAGATTTGACACAATTGAAAACATTACCATGTCATTTTAGACAATTTAATAGGTGCAACCCTAAGTTCCTCTCGGTAAGGGGGGTTGATCGTGTCCGATGCGGCATCAGGGGGGACAACATTAAGTGCCTCCTAGCACAGAGAGAGTGCCGTTGGATTACCACACTGGGCACAATGACCCCATAGGCAATAATGAAGTACAGGGATTCTCCTCCTTTTTATAATAGTCTGCTGAAGAGGTTTTATTCTTTATCTCTATAATGCACCATTAGATTTAATTCTGTATCTCAGTTTTGTGTCTTTTAACTTTTTCACTGTGCAGTACTATTGACCATATACACATGGTTTTTGATGCTGGGGATATCTATATGGAGTGTGTGGAAGAATGATGAACAATACTATGGAAGGAATCATCCAGTGACAAGAGGACATATTAAAATCTACAATATGTGACCAATTAATCCATTCATTTATGTGGACTTAAAGGGGAATAATTCATGGATATAATCATATGCTATACCCATTGATGATTGCTCACTTTTTGTCCTACTATATGTTTCCCCATGCATCTTCTCTCATTGTTTGTGGCAACAGTATTTGTATATGTCGCTCTTATTATTGTATACATTTGTAATACTTTTATCAAAGTACATTATAGTAATATTATTCATTGGCTCATCTACATAAGTAGGTGGCTTTTAGTATTCATTTAAGGTGGTAAACAATGCATGGTACATCGGCCTATTCACATATGTAGATAGTTGTAATTAGTATTCACTTAAGCTGATAAATAATGCACGGTACACTTTACACTTTGTAACTTTAATGTTAATACACATCTATAATATAACGCTGGGAGCGTCACTCTGTCCAAAGCCTTTATAGACTGCGCAGGCGCAAGCGCCGGCACAGTCTGGGCCTCACAGAGTGACGCTCCCGGGAGATCGCGGTATGCGTTCACACTGAACGCACACCGCGATCTCCAACAGAGAAGCAGGGACCGCCAGGAGGGTGAGTATCGGCCATATTCACCTGTCCTCCGTTCCACCGCTGAGCGCCGCCATCTTCCCGGTCTTCGGCCTGTGACCTTCAGTTCAGAGGGCGCGATGACGCGCTTAATGCGCGCCGGCGCCGCCCTCTGACTGAACAGTCACAGCCAGGAGACCGGGAAGATGGCGGCGCGCAGCGCTGGAACGGGACAGACAGGTGAGTATAGTAAGTTCTGGGGGGCCTGAGCTGGCGGCGATACCGGCACCTGACCCCCACAGCGCGCCGGTGTCCCCGCCTGCTCAGGCCCCCGGATGGGTGCAGCACATGACAGGATGGGGACGCAGGATGGGGACGCAGGATGGGTGCAGCACATGACAGGATGGGGATGCAGGATGGGTGCAGCACATGACAGGATGGGGACGCAGGATGGGTGCAGCACATACCAGATGGGGACACAGGATGGGTACAGCACATACCAGGATGGGGACGCAGGATGGGTGCAGCACATACCAGGATGGGGACGCAGGATGGGGACGCAGGATGGGTGCAGCACATACCAAGATGGGGACGCAGGATGGGTGCAGCACATGACAGGATGGGGACGCAGGATGGGTGCAGCACATACCAGGATGGGGACGCAGGATGGGTACAGCACATACCAGGATGGGGACGCAGGATGGGTGCAGCACATGACAGGATGGGGACGCAGGATGGGTGCAGCAGATACCAGGATGGGGACGCAGGATGGGTGCAGAACATGACAGGATGGGGACGCAGGATGGGTGCAGCACATGACAGGATGGAGACGCAGGATGGGTGCAGCACATGACAGGATGGGGACGCGGGATGGGTGCAGCACATGACAGGATGGGGACGCAGGATGGAGCAGCACATGACAGGGTGGGGACGCAGGATGGGTGCAGCACATACCAGGATGGGGACGCAGGATGGGTGCAGCACATAACAGGATGGGGACGCAGGATGGGTGCAGCACATACCAGGATGGGGACGCAGGATGGGTACAGCACATACCAGGATGGGGACGCAGGATGGGTGCAGCACATGACAGGATGGGGACGCAAGATGGGTGCAGCACATACCAGGATGGGGACGCAGGATGGGTGCAGCACATGACAGGATGGGGACGCAGGATGGGTGCAGCACGACAGGATGGGGACGCAGGATGGGTGCAGCACATACCAGGATGGGGACGCAGGATGGGGACGCAGGATGGGTGCAGCACATACCAGGATGGGGACGCAGGATGGGTGCAGCACATGACAGGATGGGGATGCAGGATGGGTGCAGCACATACCAGGATGGGGACGCAGGATGGGTACAGCACATACCAGGATGGGGACGCAGGATGGGTGCAGCACATGACAGGATGGGGACGCAGGATGGAGCAGCACATTACAGGATGGGGATGCAGGATGGGTGCAGCACATGACAGGATGGGGACGCAGGATGGGTGCAGCACATGACAGGATGGGGACGCAGGATGGGTGCAGCACATACCAGGATGGGGACGCAGGATGGGTGCAGCACATGACAGGATGGGGACGCAGGATGGGTGCAGCACATACTAGGATGGGGACGCAGGATGGGTGCAGCACATGACAGGATGGGGATGCAGGATGGGTGCAGCACATACCAGGATGGGGACGCAGGATGGGTGCAGCACATGACAGGATGGGGACGCAGGATGGGTGCAGCACGACAGGATCGGAACGCAGGATGGGTGCAGCACATACCAGGATGGGGACGCAGGATGGGGACGCAGGATGGGTGCAGCACATACCAGGATGGGGACGCAGGATGGGTGCAGCACATGACAGAATGGGGACGCAGGATGGGTGCAGCACATACCAGGATGGGGACGCAGGATGGGTACAGCACATACCAGGATGGGGACGCAGGATGGGTGCAGCACATGACAGGATGGGGACGCAGGATGGAGCAGCACATTACAGGATGGGGACGCAGGATGGGTGCAGCACATGACAGGATGGGGACGCAGGATGGGTGCAGCACATGACAGGATGGGGATGCAGGATGGGTGCAGCACATACCAGGATGGGGACACAGGATGGGTGCAGCACATGACAGGATGGGGACGCAGGATGGGTGCAGCACATACTAGGATGGGGACGCAGGATGGGTGCAGCACATGACAGGATGGGGATGCAGGATGGGGACGCAGGATGGGTGCAGCACATGACAGGATGGGGACGCAGGATGGGTGCAGCACATGACAGGATGGGGGCGCAGGATGGGTGCAGCACATGACAGGATGGGGACACAGGATGGGTGCAGCACATGACAGGATGGGGACGCAGGATGGGGATGCAGGATGGGTGCAGCACATACCAGGATGGGGACGCAGGATGGGTGCAGCACATGACAGGATGGGGGCGCAGGATGGGTGCAGCACATGACAGGATAGGGATGCAGGATGGGTGCAGCACATGACAGGATGGGGACACAGGATGGGTGCAGCACATGACAGGATGGGGGCGCAGGATGGGTGCAGCACATGACAGGATGAGGGCGCAGGATGGGTGCAGCACATGACAGGATGGGGACGCAGGATGGGTGCAGCACATGACAGGATGGGGATGCAGGATGGGGACGCAGGATGGGTGCAGCACATACCAGAATGGGGACGCAGGATGGGTGCAGCACATGACAGGATGGGGACGCAGGATGGGGACGCAGGATGGGTGCAGCACATGACAGGATGGGGACGCAGGATGGGTGCAGCACATGACAGGATGGGGACGCAGGATGGGTGCAGCACATGACAGGATGGGGACGCAGGATGGGTGCAGCACATGACAGGATGGGGACGCAGGATGGGTGCAGCACATGACAGGATGGGGGCGCAGGATGGGTGCAGCATATGACAGGATGGGGACGCAGGATGGGTGCAGCACATGACAGGATGGGGACGCAGGATGGAGCAGCACATACCAGGATGGAGACCATATACCAATATAAATGCTCACCACCCGGGCGTAGAATGGGTTCAATAGCTAGTATGTTATATATACAGATGCGGACAGGTGCTATCCTCCATGTCCCGATCCCTGTTCAGCGATTTACCTGTGTCACGTTGTGTGGGTGGGGCGTCGGCCCACTCACATAATCGGGATTTTTTTGCTGGACCTGAGGCTGGAGACGCAGGGAGGAAGTAGGTTTGTGTCTTACACATACGCACACGCACTTTGTCATGCGGTCATATGACCTGTTGTAAACACTATTTAAACTGGACTGGGATCCTGATTAAGCCATGCCCCCTGAGGAAGCGGTAATGATTTTACATGAAACACACGTTGGGTAAGGTGACCAGGACCTATACGGGATGTTCATACTTATGGATAATTATCCCCTTATTTAATCACACATTTTTGGAATACTTGCACAGAGGTATATGGTAACGAGTTTACTATTATTGATGTATCATTTGTAAAGTCACTATACATTTGAGGTATATGCATGTAATATTTGGAAGTGATTTATGGACATGATGTCTGCTGCATAATGCCTTGATTCTGTTGCAGTTTTTTTTTCCAACAATGGACATAGTCACAGTGATAATAAATCCATATACTTTATTTTTGTAATATTGTGAATATTTTACGTGTAAGGTAGTGATTGATTTTTCAATAGACATTGCTATTTTGTAATTTTCTGGCAACTTTTGGACTCTTCTGTCTCTTGTGTTCCACTTGTTGTTGATTCTTCACCAAAAATTTACATTTGGTATCTTTTTGTTTGAAGCATGATATGTGGGCAAAGGTTGAAAAGTTCCGGGGAGCCGAATACTTTCACAACGCACTGTATGTTTGAACCCAAAAGTGCTGCTTTATGTAAAAATGTAATGAAAACCTGTACCAACTCATATGATAAACACCGTTGGAAAGAAAAAAAAAAACAGGTTAAAAAAAATGAAATGGTGATCAAAAAGAAAAATAATGGTATCACTGAAAATGTGATCTTGCCCCACAAAAAGCACTGACCTTCAGATTATTGTTTGTTGTATGTGCAGCCCATTTACCTGAGTTTGAGACCCCCTGCTCTACCCCCTCCTTTTTGGAAGTTATATAGTGAAATCTTACCCTTTTTATGGGCATTCTATTGTTGTCTTTGTTGAATATGCCCCAAAAGATGTATGACGTTGCAAAACTTATGAAGATTATTTGTTTCATTTTGTATTGAAATTTCTTTTATGCATCTTTTGTATGTTTTATTCTATTTTTCAATATCACCTGTCTAAACTACATGCAACTCTAAATAGAGAGATAAACATGTACAAAACGTTTTTTTGTTCCAACCCTTGGCTTCTAACTCTATGTTGTTAGTGTAGGACATAGGGCAGATGGTCACTTTACCAATTATCTGCTGCAAATACACATTTCTATCCATGCTGCAAACTCCACTCATGTTTCTTTACCTGGCAGTGCTACAGAACTCTCGGCTGCTTTTAACACCATCATACGACGCAAGAACAAAGTTTGTTTTGCAACTTTGTATCGATTTCAGAGATTTAGTATAAAGAGATACAAAATTACAGTCTTTTATGTATCATTATTTGTGTTCATGCCCTTTGTATCTCTGTGTTTTTCTTCATGGGACCCAGGAATATAATTAGCTTTTGGTCCTTTTATTCGCCACTTGATCCTATTTAAATGAAGCCTCTGGTGGATTCACAGAATTCTTTAAAGCCTCGCACAGCTTGCAGATGTCTGTCTGTTTAGCCACATGGCAGAATCAAGACTTAAAAATCCCTGGAGTTTAACTCACAACCAGCAAGTTTTTTCACTGGTGTTTAAAAAAAAAAAAAAGCAAAAGAAAAAAGATTCAAATTTAACTTTAAGATAAGCATCTATAGTTTTCCATATTTATCTGGCATCATTGCTGCTTGTTAACAAAAATCAAGTGCTGGGATTACATTTTCATGTGCCCCAGCATAGTTAAAAGGTCTCCAAAAATTGTATGACAGATGGTCTTTGAATGATATTCACAACCTCTGCCCCTGGGCTTGTTTGCAAGGAATACTTTGAATGGCTTTTCCAAGAGTTAAGGTTGCTGTTTTATATGTGATTATTCTATAATAATTACAATTATTTTCATGATTTATAACATTGATTTCAGCTTTTCTTTAATTTTTGCTCTCATTGACTTCAAACATGTTGCATTATTTCTGTTTTGAGACTAAAATCAACATTAATTGTAATTGTTAGATGTAAGAAGCAAAGTGTTGTTCTCTAGAAAACTATGGAAAACCTATTGCATGTCTAGTTGACATACTTGAGCGATTAATTTGAATTAATTAATCGAGAAAAAGTACATTAAGAAGGCATCATTAGATATCGTTAAATGAATGAAACCTTATGAAAAATATATTGAGCATGTGTCATGTATTATGAAGCTTGACCTAAGCTTGGCTACCTTTTGTAAAGAATTCTAAACTTATAGAATCTCTGCATTTCTCAGAATTAAGAATTATTTATTATATATTACTAGCATAGAAGGACAGCTCCAGACTTGAGTGAAGTAAAACATCTTCTTTTTATTCTGCCAAATGCAGTGCAACATTTCGACAATACCAGTCTTTATCAAATATGCTTGATAAAGACAGGTATTGTCGAAACGTTGCATTGTATTTGAAAGAATAAAAATATTTTTTACCTAATTCAAGTCTGGATGCTGTCCTTCTAGTCTACAGATGATTAATTTATCCAAGTGAGCTCCTTGGAGATTGTGACGATGCATCTGTGTGGGTATGATGACCTGGTTCCTGAAAGTACTTATAGTGCTGTGGTTAACTTTCTACTTTCATTTGTAATACAATCATTCTATGTAGTCGGTTTTCTCCAGTGGTTTCATAGACAATAACAATCTTGAAGGAGTTCCCAGAGATGCTTAGCACTTGTTGACCCTTTTGCCTTCACTCTGCGGTCCAGCTCACCCCAAACCATCTCAATTGGGTTCAGGTCTGGTGACTGTGGAGACCAGGTCATCTGGCATAGCACCCCATCACTCTCCTTCTTGGTCAAATAGCCTGGATGTGTATTTGGTGTCATTGTCCTGTTGAAAAATAAATAATGCTCCAACTAAACGCAAACCAGATGGAATAGCATGCCGCTGCAAGATGCTGTGGTAGCCATGCTGGTTCAGTATGCCTTCAATTTTGAATAAATCCCCAACAGTATCACCAGCAAAGCACCCCCACACCATCACACCTCCTCCTCCATGCTTCACGGTGGGAACCAGGCATGTAGAGTCTATCCGTTCAACTTTTCTGCATCGCACGAAGACATGGTCGTTGAAACCAAAGATCTCAAATTTGGACTCATCAGACCAAAGCACAGATTTCCACTGGTCTAATGTCCATTCCTTGTGTTCCTTAACCCAAACAAGTCTCTTCTGCTTGTTGCCTGTCCTTAGCAGTGGTTTCCTAGCAGCTATTTTACCATGAAGGCCTGCTGTACAAAATCTCCTCTTAACAGTTGTTGTAGAGATGTGTCTGCTGCTAGAACTCTGTGTGGCATTGACCTGGTCTCTAATCTGAGCTGCTGTTAACCTGCAATTTCTGAGGCTGGTGACTCGGATAAACTTATCCTCAGAAGCAGAGGTGACTCTTGGTCTTCCTTTAATAGAGCGGTCCTCATGTGAGCCAGTTTCTTTGTAGCACTTGATGGTTTTTGCCACTGCACTTGGGGACACTTTCAAAGTTTTCCCAATTTTTCGGACTGACTGACCTTCATATCTTAAAGTAATGATGGCCACTCGTCTTTCTTTACTTAGCTGCTTTTTTCTTGCCATAATACAAATTCTAACAGTCTATTTAGTAGGACTATCATCTGTGTATCCACCAGACTTCTGCAATACACAACTGATGGTCCCAACCCCATTTCTAAGGCAAAAAATCCAACTTATTAAACCTGACAGGGCACACCTGTGAAGTGAAAACCATTCCCGATGACTACCTCTTGAAGCTCATCAAGAGAATGCCAAGAGTGTGCAAAGCAGTCATCAAAGCAAAAGGTGGCTTACTTGAAGAACCTAGAATATAAGACATCATTTCAGTTGTTTCACACTTTTTTGTTGCGTATATAATTCCACATGTGTTAATTCATAGTTTTGATGCCTTCAGTGTGAATGCACAGTTTTCATAGTCATGAAAATACAGAAAAATCTTTAAATGAGAAGGTGTCTCCAAACTTTTTGTCTGTATTGTATTTTGTGGCAATGACCTTCATCTCGATTCCGAATTATGATGACTTGATGGATGAATGAATCTGTAGGAAGATCAATCTTGTGAAAGCCTAGATAGGTCCATGAGGGTCTTCTCTGCTGTTATTTTGATAGTATCAACCATTGAGTTGCTGGTCTTCCTCTTAACCTCTTTCCTTCTATTCTTCTGACTATGATGTCCTTCTTTAGAGATTGGCCTCTTCGTATGATGTGTCTAAATTAGGCAAGTCATATCTTGGTGATCCTTGCTTCTAGTGATATATCTTGCTTGATTTGCTCCAAAATTAATTTGTTTTTTTTTTCTTGCCAGCCATGGTATTAATAACATCCTTCTTTACCACCAGCTTTCAAAGGCCTTTGATTCTTCTGTCTTGTTTCTTTCTTGTCCAGGTTTCACATCCATATCTTACCACAGAAAAGACCAAACTACTGTATGTATGAGCTGTATCTTCTCTGCTAGTTAAATGTCTCTCAATTTGGAAACTTTGTCCAGTGACTTCATTGCTTATTTGCCCATAGCTATTTTCCCATTGACCTCCGCTGTTGTCTCTGCATCTTGAGCAATCATTGAACGGAGTAGTTTGAGGTCTTTTACAACTTCCAGTTCATTACCGTCCATCTCAAATGTGTCTTGGTCATATCTAGCAGTAGTCAATATCTTTGTCTTGCTTTCAACCAATCCCTGGTTCCTCTGACAGCTTTTTGTCAACTTATGGCTGTTACCGTCTTTGTAGGATCTTCATTAGTATTTTGCTGACATGAGGTATGAGCACATTCGGTAGCATCTCCATTCTTCAGAACAGGAATAAACACCGATTTTGTCCAGCCATGGGGCCATTTACCAGTTATCCAGGCGCGTGATGACCTCAACTGTTGCTTCAGAAGTCTTTATTAGCTCTATTGTAATATTGTCACTCCAAGTGCTTTGTTGTTTGACAGAAGCTTTATGGCAGCAACGACATTTTCTTTTAGGATGTTCGTCTCTCTATCATTTCCAGGATCAGTTCCTTCCCCATTCATTAAGTCATTCTTGTAGAGGTGCTCTGGGTTCTGTTTCCATCTTTCCTTGATCTGTTCTGGCTCAGTTTGCTCCTGTTGCCCTATTTCAACACTCTTTGTTGAAGCTTTAGTTGTAGCTCTTTGATCTTTCCTGGTCTTGCCCCAAGATCTCAATATGTGCATGCTCCTCCTCCGACGGCCATTTTCCAGGAGTCCACCGCATGGCAGTGTGGGGTTTCCAGGCTTTCACAAAATGTCAGCGGAGCCCCCGCACTGCCAAGCACCTCCTTCTACCAGCCTGGGACTCACAGCATCGCCTCACAGCATCGCACCTCCAAACACCACCTCCTCCCAACCCAAGCCTAGCAGCATCGTCCATAGTATCGCCCGACTACTGCCGCCGCCACCATCCGGTAAACTACATGCAGACTATAAAACGCATCCACACTTTCCCCCCAATATAGGGTGGGGGAAAGTGTATCTTATAGTCTGAAAAATATGACACCTCATTGACCCTGTTTTACTTTTATTTATTTCCAATTTTGTATTTGTTAGCTCTCATAATATATACCTTTCTTAAATAAAATTAAAATAATAGCAGAAAAAAAGAAAAACTTTCTTTGTAGCCCATTGTGTAAATGAAAACGGATACAATAATAACTGCTTTATAAACATCAGATACAATCCTCTTGTGATTTCTCACAGCTCTTATACCATGCTGCCCAGAGATTATAGGAGTAGCCCACTGCATGCCTGGAAATTTGGACTTGACTCCGAGAGTAGTGTCATTTACATAATGTATGTGCTCTAACTTTCCTGTCACTGCGGTTGGGATACCTACCTACTGTACAGTAATTGCAAGAAAGAGCTACAATGATCGACCTAAATGTAAATACATGGATTTCTTTCTGCACTTTTGCCCTAGTCGTGGGTTCGGAAAATAAACAGCTGAAGTAAAATATGGAACTGTATTAATGGAAAACCATATTGGTGCTCTGAACGTGGAAGTTTTCAGGGAGATTTTGCAGAAAAAAAGATCACAAACATTGGTGCATGACTGTTTTGTGCTAAATGTTATGTTTGTTTTTTATTATTTATGCCACTCTCAGCACTTTTTAAAATGCAACCCATCACCCAGCAGATGTAATATAATTTATATACATTAAATAGAATCATTACATTTTATTCCTGCATTCACTTTAAGACTGACATATGAAATGCTGATCTTTTATTTTCAATGTTATGTCACGAAACCACCATCAATGAGGCATGCTTTTGCTTTTAAAAGAATCTGCCACCAATTCTTAGTTACAAGCAATGCTACATTACACTATACTTCCATTGATGTCCAATTGAAGTTCTTTTTCTGTATCCTTTAAAGCACCAATCCAGTAATGCTACTAATGTAAGTTCCCTGACCCTACCTTATACTCACCTGCCGCCATCGTCACCATTTATCACTGCCACTACCGTTGGTTTTTGGTAGTTTTTGCACTAGTGAGCCTTCTGGCTCTTATAGACTTTCATTGAATGCTTGTGATGTAACATTTAACTTCCAGACAGTCAGAATTTGCAGTCACTAGATGGCATCGCAAGACCAAAGTGGAGCCGAAAGATGAAACCGTCAGACTGGTGGGCAAGGACCTTACATTACAAACACCACTCCAGTGCTGAAAAAAAAAACACTGGAGTGGTGCTTTAAGGTCTCACTCACTGAACAGTATTCTGGATGGTATTTTGCTTCAGTACAGATGCAACAAGCTTCTAGCAAATGTTCTTTGTGATAAATGTATTAATTTAACATGTTGAAAGTCCGTTCAGTCCATTACACTTTTTGCGTGGAGCACATTATAGCTATGGAAGTGTAGTACGCAAATTGTATAGGCGAGCTACATTACACATAGTGCCTGTAATGTTGGTGCTTGCTACGTCTGTATTTATAAGCCAAAACTAGAAGTGGATCCCAAAACAGGGAAGATATGTTGTTAGTCATTCAATTTTACCTTTTAACCACGTAAGCGCTATTTTGGTGGCTCAGTTGTTAGCATTGCAGCCTTACAGCGCTGGGGTCCTTGTTTCTAAATCCACCAAAGGCAACATCTGAGAGAAGTTTGTACGTTCTCCATGTGTTTGTGTTGGTTTCATACAAGTACTTCTGCTTCTTCTCATACTCTAAAGCAGTGGCGTTGCTGGGGTCGTAAAAGATCAGGGATCTAAAGGTACCGTCACACTAAGCGATGCTGCAGCGGTACCGACAACGATCCGGATCGCTGCAGCGTCGCTGTTTGGTCGCTGGAGAGCTGTCACACAGACCGCTCTCCAGCGACCAACGGTGCCGGTAACCAGGGTAAACATCGGGTTACTAAGCGCATGGCCGCGCTTAGTAACCCGATGTTTACCCTGGTTACCATCGTTAAAGTAAAAAAAAAAAACACTACATACTTACCTACCGCTGTCTGTCCCCGGCGCTCTGCTTCTCTGCTCTGGCTGTACGATGGTAACCAGGGTAAACATCGGGTTACTAAGAGCGGCCCTGCGCTTA
Source organism: Ranitomeya imitator (assembly GCF_032444005.1). Lineage (NCBI taxonomy): Eukaryota > Metazoa > Chordata > Amphibia > Anura > Dendrobatidae > Ranitomeya > Ranitomeya imitator. The sequence continues at coordinate 316,329,037 of NC_091286.1, read as the reverse complement.
GTAACCCAATGTTTACCCTGGTTACCAGCGAAGACATCGCTGAATCGGCGTCACACACGCCGATTCAGCGATGTCAGCGGGAGATCCAGCGACGAAACAAAGTTCTGGACTTTCTTCCCCGACCAGCGATATCACAGCAGGGGCCTGATCGCTGCTGCCTGTCACACTGGACGATATCGCTAGCCAGGACGCTGCAACGTCACGGATCGCTAGCGATATCGTCCAGTGTGACGGTACCTTAAGCCCCAAAGTTCTTACAACCTCCTGGCCACATATAAGAGGATCTATGCATATATAATTACAGTATACCACTGTTCCTAACCTAAAATGCACTATGCAAATATTACAACTCCCATCATTGTTGCCAAGTCTCGCTTATCTCAGGGAGACCAGGCAACAATGATGAGAGCTGCCTTCAGTTTCTGGCACCAGGTAACAGTTAAAGGGAACCTCTTCTGATCTTCAGCCACGGCTCCGGCGCAGGCGTACTTTGTCTGCCCTGTTGAGGGCAGAGCAAAGTACTGCAGTGCGCAGGCATCGGGCCTCTCTGACCTTTCCGGCGCCTGCGCACTGCAGTACTTTGTTGTGCCCTCAACAGGGCAGACAAAGTACGCCTGCGCCGGAGCCGTGGCTGAAGATCAGAAGAGGACGTCTTGGAATGAAGATGGGAGGCGCCGCAGCGGACCAGAGACGCCCATCCGACCGGACCAGCAGCGGGACCGCCCCTGGGTGAGTATAATCTAACATCTTTTTCTCCTCTTTCAGGTAACATCGGGGGCTTATCTACAGCATTACAGAATGCTGTAGATAAGCCCCTGATGCCGGTGGGCTTACCTCAGCCGCGATTTTCGGGGTGACAGGTTCCCTTTAACCCCTTTCTGACCTCGGATGGGATAGTACGACCGAGGTCAGATCCCCTGCTTTGATGCAGGGCTCCGCGGTGAGCCCGCATCAAAGCCGGGACATGTCAGCTGTTTTGAACAGCTGACATGTGCCCGTAATAGGCACGGGCAGAATCGCGATCTGCCCGCACATATTAACTAGTTAACCCCTCTGTGACCTTAGACGTACTATCCCGTCGAGGTGCCCTGGGCTTATCTGACCCTGGACGGGATAGTACGTCATAGCCGATCGGCCGCGCTCACGGGGGGAGCGCGGCCGATCGCGGCCGGGTGTCAGCTGCTTATCGCAGCTGACATCCGGCACTATGTGCCAGGAGCGGTCACGGACCGCCCCCGGCACATTAACCCCTGGCACACCGCGATCAAAGATGATCGCGATGTGCCGGCGGTACAGGGAAGCACCGCGCAGGGAGGGGGCTCCCTGCGGGCTTCCCTGAGCCCCCCGCAGCAACGCGATGTGATCGCGTTGCTGCGAGGGTCTCACCTCCCTCCCTGCTCGAGCCCCGGATCCAAGATGGCCGCGGATCCGGGTCCTGCAGGGAGGGAGGTGGCTTCACAGAGCCTGCTCAGAGCAGGCACTGTGAAGCAGCCTGCACTCCTATCAGATCAGTGATCTGACAGAGTGCTGTGCAAACTGTCAGATCACTGATCTGTGATGTCCCACCCTGGGACAAAGTAAAAAAGTAAAAAAAAAAATTTCCAAATGTGTAAAAAAAATAAAAAAAAATATTCCAAAATAATGAAAAAAAAAAAAAATATTATTCCCATAAATACATTTCTTCATCTAAATAAAAAAAAAAAACCAATAAAAGTACACATATTTAGTATCGCCGCGTCCGTAACGGCCCGACCTATAAAACTGGCCCACTAGTTAACCCCTTCAGTAAACACCGTAAGAAAAAAAAAAAAAAAACGAGGCAAAAAACAACGCTTTATTATCATACCGCCGAACAAAAAGTGGAATAACACGCGATCAAAAGGACAGATATAAATAACCATGGTACCGCTGAAAGCGTCATATTGTCCCGCAAAAAAAGAGCCGCCATACAGCATCATCAGCAAAAAAATAAAAAAGTTATAGTCCTGAGAATAAAGCGATGCAAAAATAATTATTTTTTCTGTAAAATAGTTTTTATCGTATAAAAGCACCAAACCATAAAAAAATGATATAAATGAGGTATCGCTGTAATCGTACTGACCCGAAGAATAAAACTGATTTATCAATTTTACCAAACGCGGAACGGTATAAACGCCTCCCCCAATAGAAATTCATGAATAGCTGGCTTTTGGTCATTCTTCCTCACAAAAATCGGAATAAAAAGCGATAAAAAAATGTCACGTGCCCAAAAATGTATTCAATAAAAACGTCAACTCGTCCCGCAAAAAACAAGACCTCACATGACTCTGTGGACCAAAATATGGAAAAATTATAGCTCTCAAAATGTGGTATTGCAAAAAATATTTTTTGCAATAAAAAGGGTCTTTCAGTGTGTGACGGCTGCCAATCATAAAAATCCGCTAAAAAACTCGCTATAAAAGTAAATCAAACCCCCCTTCATCACCCCCTTAGTTAGGGAAAAATAAAAAAAAATGTATTTATTTCCATTTTCCCATTAGGGCTAGGGTTAGGGCTAGGGTTAGGGCTAGGGCTAGGGTTAGGGCTAGGGTTAGGGCTAGGGTTAGGGCTAGGGTTAGGGTTAGGGCTAGGGTTAGGGCTAGGGTTAGGGCTAGGGTTAGGGCTAGGGTTAGGGCTAGGGTTAGGGCTAGGGCTAGGGCTAGGGTTAGGGCTAGGGTTAGGGCTAGGGTTAGGGCTAGGGTTAGGGCTAGGGTTAGGGTTAGGGCTAGGGTTAGGGCTAGGATTAGGGTTAGGGTTAGGGTTGGGGCTACAGTTAGGGTTGGGGCTAAAGTTAGGGTTAGGGTTTAGATTACATTTACAGTTGGGAATAGGGTTGGGATTAGGGTTAGGGGTGTGTCAGGGTTAGAGGTGTGGTTAGGGTTACCGTTGGAATTAGGGTTAGGGGTGTGTTTAGATTAGGGTTTCAGTTATAATTGGGGGGTTTCCACTGTTTCGGCACATCAGGGGCTCTCCAAACACGACATGGCGTCCGATCTCAATTCCAGCCAATTCTGCGTTGAAAAAGTAAAACAGTGCTCCTTCCCTTCCGAGCTCTCCTGTGTGCCCAAACAGGGGTTTACCCCAACATATGGGGTATCAGCGTACTCAGGACAAATTGGACAACAACTTTTGTGGACCAATTTCTCCTGTTACCCTTGGGAAAATACAAAACTGGGGGCTAAAAAATAATTTTTGTGGGAAAACAAAAAGATTTTTTATTTTCACGGCTCTGCGTTATAAACTGTAGTGAAACACTTGGGGGTTCAAAGTTCTCACAACACATCTAGATAAGTTCATTGAGGGGTCTAGTTTCCAATATGGGGTCACTTGTGGGGGGTTTCTACTGTTTAGGTACATTAGGGGCTCTGCAAACGCAATGTGACGCCTGCAGACCAATCCATCTAAGTCTGCATTCCAAATGATGCTCCTTCCCTTCCGAGCCCTCCCATGCGCCCAAACGGTGGTTCCCCCCCACATATCGGGTATCAGCGTACTCAGGACAAATTGGACAACAACATTTAGGGTCCAATTTCTCCTGCTAACCTTGGAAAAATACAAAACTGGGGGCTAAAATATAATTTTTGTGGAAAAAAAAATATTTTTTATTTGCATGGCTCTGCGTTATAAACTGTAGTGAAATACTTGGGGGTTCAAAGCTCTCACAACACATCAAGATGAGTTCCTTAGGGGGTCTACTTTCCAAAATGGTGTCACTTGTGGGGGGTTTCTACTGTTTAGGTACATTAGGGGCTCTGCAAACGCAATGTGACGCCTGCAGACCATTCCATCTAAGTCTGCATTCCAAATGGCGCTCCTTCCCTTCCGAACCCTCCCATGCGCCCAAACGGTGGTTCCCCCCCACATATGGGGTATCAGCGTACTCAGGACAAATTGGACAACAACTTTTGTGGTCCAATTTCTCCTCTTACCCTAGGGAAAATACAAAACTGGGGGCTAAAAAATAATTTTTGTGGGAAAAAAATTTTGTTTTATTTTTATGGCTCTGCATTATAAACTTCTGTGAAGCCCTTGGTGGGTCAAAGTGCTCACCACACATCCAGATAAGTTCCTTAGGGGGTCTACTTTCCAAAATGGTGTCACTTGTGGGGGGTTTCAATGTTTAGGCACATCAGTGGCTCTCCAAACGCAACATGGCGTCCCATCTCAATTCCTGTCAATTTTGCATTGAAAAGTCAAACGGCGCTCCTTCCCTTCCGAGCTCTCCCATGCGCCCAAACAGTGGTTTACTGCCACATATGGGGTATCAGCGTACTCGGGACAAATTGGACAACAACTTTTGAGGTCCAATTTCTTCTCTTACCCTTGGAAAAATAAAAAATTGGGGGCAAAAATATAATTTTTGTGAAAAAATATGATTTTTTATTTTTACGGTTCTGCATTATAAACTTCTGTGAAGCACTTGGTGGGTCAAAGTGCTCACCACACCTCTAGATAAGTTCCTTAGGGGGTCTACTTTCCAAAATGGTGTCACTTGTGGGGGGTTTCAATGTTTAGGCACATCAGTGGCTCTCCAAACGCAACATGGCGTCCCATCTCAATTTCTGTCAATTTTGCATTGAAAAGTCAAACTGCGCTCCTTCCCTTCCGAGCTCTCCCATGCGCCCAAACAGTGGTTTACTGCCACATATGGGGTATCAGCGTACTCAGGACAAATTGGACAACAACTTTTGAGGTCCAATTTCTTCTCTTACCCTTGGAAAAATAAAAAATTGGGGGCAAAAATATAATTTTTGTGAAAAAATATGATTTTTTATTTTTACGGTTCTGCATTATAAACTTCTGTGAAGCACTTGGTGGGTCAAAGTGCTCACCACACATCCAGATAAGTTCCTTAGGGGGTCTACTTTCCAAAATGGTGTCACTTGTGGGGGGTTTCAATGTTTAGGCACATCAGTGGCTCTCCAAACGCAACATGGCGTCCCATCTCAATTCCTGTCAAGTTTGCATTGAAAAGTCAAATAGCGCTCCTTCCCTTCCGAGCTCTCCCATGCGCCCAAACAGTGGTTTACTGCCACATATGGGGTATCAGCGTACTCAGGACAAATTGGACAACAACTTTTTGGGTCCAATTTCTCCTGTTACCCTTGGTAAAATAAAACAAATTGGAGCTGAAGTAAATTTTTTGTGTAAAAAAGTTAAATGTTCATTTTTATTTAAACATTCCAAAAATTCCTATTAAACACCTGAAGGGTTAATAAACTTCTTGAATGTGGTTTTGAGCACCTTGAGGGGTGCAGTTTTTAGAATGGTGTCACACTTGGGCATTTTCTATCATATAGACCCCTCAAAATGACTTCAAATGAGACGTGGTCCCTAAAAAAAAATGGTGTTGTAAAAATGAGAAATTGCTGGTCAACTTTTAACCCTTATAACTCCCTAACAAAAAAAAAAATTGGTTCCAAAATTATGCTGATGTAAAGGAGACATGTGGGAAATGTTACTTATTAAGTATTTTGTGTGACATATCTCTGTGATTTAATTGCATAAAAATTCAAAGTTTGAAAATTGCGAAATTTTCAAAATTTTCGCCAAATTTCCGTTTTTTTCACAAATAAACGCAGGTACTATCAAAGAAATTTTACCACTATCATGAAGTACAATATGTCACGAGAAAACAATGTCAGAATCACCAGGATCCGTTGAAGCGTTTCGGAGTTATAACCTCATAAAGGGACAGTGGTCAGAATTGTAAAAATTGGCCTGGTCATTAACGTGCAAACCACCCTTGGGGGTAAAGGGGTTAAATGCCGCTGTCAAACGCAGACAGCGGCATTTAACTACCACTTCCGGCCGGGCGGCCGGAAAAGATCGCATCGCCGACCCCCATCACATGATCAGAGGTCGGCGATGCTTCAGAATAGTAACCATAGAGGTCCTTGAGACCTCTATGGTTACTGATCCCCGGCAGCTGTGAGCGCCACCTTGTGGTCGGCGCTCACAGCACACCTGATTTTCACTACATAGCAGCGATCAGCAGATCGCTGCTATGCCGCAGAGGCGATCGGGTTGTGCCTGCTTCTAGCCTCCCATGGAGGCTATTGAAGCATGGCAAAAGTTAAAAAAAAAGTTAAAAAAAATGTGAAAAAAATAAAAAATATATAAAAGTTTAAATCACCCCCTTTTCGCCCCAATCAAAATAAATGAATAAAAAAAAAAAAATCAAATCTACACATATTTGGTATCGCCGCGCTCAGAATTGCCCGATCTATCAATTAAAAAAAACATTAACCTGATCACTAAACGGCGTAGCGAGAAAAAAATGCGAAACGCCTGAATTACGTTTTTTTGGTCGCCGCGACATTGCATTAAAATGCAATAATGGGCGATCAAAAGAACGTATCTGCACCAAAATGCTATCATTAAAAACGTCATCTCGGCACGCAAAAAATAGGCCCTCAACCGACCCCAGATCATGAAAAATGGAGATGCTACAAGTATCGGAAAATGGCGCAATTTTTTTTTTTTTTTTTTTTTTTAGCAAAGTTTAGAATTTTTTTCACCACTTAGGTAAAAAATAACCTAGTCATGTTAGGTGTCTATGAACTCGTACTAACCTGGAGAATCATAATGGCAGGTCAGTTTTAGCATTTAGTGAACCTAGCAAAAAAGCCAAACAAAAAACAAGTGTGGGATTGCACTTTTTTTGCAATTTCACCGCACTTGGAATTTTTTTCCCGTTTTCTAGTACATGACATGGTAAAACCAATTATGTCGTTCAAAAGTACAACTCGTCCCGCAAAAAATAAGCCCTCATATGGCCAAATTGACGGAAAGATAAAAAAGTTATGGCTCTGGGAAGGAGGGGAGTGAAAAACGAACACGGAAAAACGAAAAATCCCAAGGTCATGAAGGGGTTAAGATTAATAGGGGTGCCCAAACTTTTTCATATAACTGTATAGACTGTATATATGTTTTCACAAATATTTGAGGCCATGGATCTATTATATGTCCATTTTGCAAGCCGGTGAGAAAATCTCGCCATACGGATGACATACGGATGTCACACGGATACTTTGATGGAAAAAAATTGCATCCTCGCATTGCACATGGAGGACATACAGATCACTGTTTGGGAACATGTGAATCTCGGCCGCGAAAAACGGACCGATTTTTTACACGTTATGTGTGACTCCAGCCTTAGTGCAGTGCTGGAGTGGTGCCACTAATCTAAGTTTCTTGCCCCTAGTGTTAGGCCACGTGCACACGTTCAGCATTTGGTGAGTTTTTTACCTCAGTATTTGTAAGCCAAAACCAGGAGTGGGTGAGAAATATAGAAGTGGTGACGTGTTTCTATTATACTTTTCCTCTGATTGTTCTCCTCCTGGTTTTGGCTCACAAATACTAAAGTAAAAAATCATCAAATACTCATTGTGTGCATGTGGCCTTATACTTACCAGTTGCTGTTTTCATCTGTTCCCAGTGTCGCTCCAGTAGGTCTCCAGCAGTTTGTGACCTGCCGGATTGCTGCTGAGTTGGTAGGCCAATCTGGAGGTCACAACTCATTGTAAGGCCTACTTAACATGTCATGATGATTCCTGTACTGGAAAAACCAGTACTGCTGAGATCCGTGGTCTGTGTCCGTGTGCCATCTGTATGAACATATGTGACATCCGTGTATCCGTTTGCTGTCCGTTTGTCATATCCATGTGCCGTCCATGTGGCATGTAGCGGCACCTGGGAAAATCAGTACAGTTAAAGGGAACCTGTCACCCCGAAAATCGCGGGTGAGCTAAGCCCATTCTGTAATGCTGTAGATAAGCCCCCGATGTTACCTGAAAGAGGAGAAAAAGACGTTAGATTATACTTACCCAGGGGCGGTCCCGCTGCTGGTCAGGTCAGATGGGCGTCTCTGGTCCGCTGCGGCGCCTCCCATCTTCTTTCCATGACGTCCTCTTCTGATCTTCAGCCACGGCTCCGGCGCAGGCGTACTTTGTCTGCCCTGTTGAGGGCACAACAAAGTACTGCAGTGTGCAGGCACCGGAAAGGTCAGAGAGGCCCGGCGCCTGCACACTGCAGTACTTTGCTCTGCCCTCAACAGGGCAGACAAAGTACGCCTGCGCCGGAGCCTTGGCTGAAGATCAGAAGAGGACGTCTTGGAATGAAGATGGGAGGCACCGCAGCGGACCAGAGACGCCCATCCGACCGGACCAGCAGCGGGACCGCCCCTGGGTGAGTATAATCTAACGTATTTTTCCCCTCTTTCAGGTAACATCGGGGGCTTATCTACAGCATTACAGAATGCTGTAGATAAGCCCCTGATGCCGGTGGGCTTACCTCACCCGCGATTTTCGGGGTGACAGGTTCCCTTTAAGCTTAATGTTTTATAAAAATAGTTTTTTTGCAACAGCTATTTCACTTTCATATATCTAATAACTGTTGGACAGTAATGTTTCTGCCTTGAAATCTGGTTTATTGTACTAACAGAAAATGTGCAATCTGCATTCAAACAAAATTTGACAAGTGCATAAGTATGGACACCCCACCAGAAAAGTGACATTAATATTTAGTAGATCCTCCTTTTGCAAAAATAACAGCCTCTAGTCGCTTCCTGTAGCTTTTAATGAGTTCCTGGATCCTGGATGAAGGTATTTTTGACCATTTCTCTTTACAAAACAATTCCAGTTCAGTTAAGTTTGATTGCCGCCGAGCATGGACAGCCCTCTTCAAATGATCCCACAGATGTTCAATGATATTCAGGTCTGGAGACTGGGATGGCCATTCCAGAACAGTGTAATGAATGCCTGAGTAGATTTGGAGCGGTGTTTTGGATCATTGTCTTGCTGAAAGATCCATCCCCTGCGTAACTTCAACTTTGTCACTGATTCATGAACATTATTGTCAAGAATCTGCTGATACTGAGAGAAATCCATGCGTCCCTCAACTTTAACAAGATTCCCGATGCCGGCATTGGCCACACAGCCCCAAAGCACGATGGAACCTCCACCAAATTTTACTGTGGGTAGCAAGTGTTTTTTTTTTGGAATGCTGTGTTTTTTGGCCGCCATGCATAACGCCTTTTTGTATGACCAAACAACTCCGTCTTGGTTTCATCAGTCCACAGGACCTTCTTCCAAAAAGAAATTGGCTTCTCCAAATGTGCTTTTGCATACCTCAGCCTTGTGGCGTGCTTGCAGAAATGGCTTCTTTCGCATCACTCTCCCATACAGCTTCTCCTTGTGCAAAGTGCGTTGTATAGTTGACCGATGTACAGTGACACCATCTGCAGCAAGTTGATGCTGCAGCTCTCTGGAGGTGGTCTGAGGATTGTCCTTGACTGATCTCCCCATTCTTCTTCTCTGCCTTTCTGATGTTTTTCTTGGTCTGCCACTTCTGGCCTTAAGAAGAACTGTACCTGTGTTCTTCCATTTCCTTACTTTGTTCCTCACGGTGGAAATTGACAGGTTAAATCTCTGAGACAGCTTTTTGTATCCTTCCCCCGAAACAACTATGTTGAATAATCTTTGTTTTCAGATCATTAGACAGTTGTTTTGAGGAGCCCATGATGCCACTCTTCAGAGGAGATTCAAACAGGAGAACAACTTGCAAGTGGCCACTTTAAGTAGCTTTTCTCATAATTGCATACACCTGGCTATGAAGTTCAAAGCTCAATGAGGTTAGAAAACCAAAAAAAGTGCTTTAGGCTACGTTCACATTAGCGTTCCGCTAATGTGCGTCGCTGTTGCGTCGGCGACGCAGCGGCGACGCAGCGGCAACGTGCCCCTATGTTTAACATAGGGGACGCGTGCGTTTTTTTGGTTGTGTTTTTCGACACGTGCGTCGTTTCCGACGCTAGCGTCGGACGCAAGAAAATGCAACAAGTTGCATTTTTCGTGCGTCCGATTTTCATCAAAAAACAACGCACGCGTCGCACAACGCAACGTTTTTGCGCGCGTTTTGCGCGCGTTTTTTGTGCGTCGTGCGTTGCGTCGCCGACGCATCGGCGCGCAACGCTAACGTGAACGTAGCCTTAGTAAGTCAGTAAAAAGTAGGTAGGAGTATTTAAAAGAAGAAAATGATAAGGGTGCCCATACTTATGCACCTGTCAAATTTTGTTTGAATGCAGATTGCACATTTTCTGTTAGTACAATAAACCTCATTTCAAGGCAGAAACATTACTGTGTCCAGGGCTGCCACCAGGAATTTCAGGGCCCCATACTGGAAAAATTTTCGGGGCCCCCTTGAGACTCCGCCCAGGCTCCACACCATCTCCACCCCTTGAACCTTCCACAGTCCCACCACCCACTCTTGGAAAAACTCCACATCTGCACCACGTCCTCACCAATCACATATTAAGGGTATGTGCACACGTACAATGGTCCACTGCGGATTTTTCCCCAGCGGATTTGACAAATCCGCAGGGTAAAAACACAGCGTTTTTCCTGCGGATTTATTGTGGATTTACCGCAGATTCCACTGCGGTTTTACACCTGCGGTTTTCTATTATGGAGGTGTACAACTGCTGCGGTTTCCGCAGAAAGAATTGACATGCTGCAGAATGTAAACCGCTGCATTTCCACGCGTTTTTTTCCGCAGCATGGGCACAGCGTTTTCGGTTTCCCATAGGTTTACATTGTACTGTAAACTCATGGGAAACTGCTGCGGATCCGCAGCAAAATCCGCATCGTGTGCACATAGCTTAACAGTTCCCATCACCAGATCACATACATAGGCAGCAAACGATTTCTTTAAATATACAAAACTCTTTTTAGGTATATTTTTATTTATTTTCCTTCAAGGGAATGTGTAACATACATTTTTTTAAATGACCAATAATACCACATACAAGGGACAAATACCACCACACCGTGGCCCAGGCCTCATATCACCTGCACATAGTGACCGAATAATACCACATACAAGGAACAACTACTGCCACACCATGTCCAGACCACATATTATTATTATTATTATTTATTTACATAGCACCATTGATTCCATTGTGCTGTACATGAGAAGGAGTAAGGCTACTTTCACACTTGGTCATTATGCGTCGGGCCAACGTACCGATGCACGTTGTGAAATTTGTGCACAACATGGGCAGCGGATGCAGTTTTTCAACGCATCCGCTGCCCATTCTGAAGTCCGGGGAGGAGGGGGCAGAGTTTCGCCCGCGTATGCGCGGTAGAAAATGGTGGACGCGACGGACAAAAAAGTTACATTGAACGTTTTTTTGTGACGACGGTCCGCCAAAACACGACGGATCCGTCGCACAATGAACGCGACTTGTGGCCATTCGTCGCGATCCATCGTTAATACAAGTCTATGGACAAAAAACGCCTCCTGCGAGCACATTTGCAGGATCCGTTTTTTGCCCAAAACGACGGATTGCGACGGATTGCTAAAAACGCAAGTGTGAAAGCAGCCTTACATACAAATTACAGATATCACTTACAGTAAGCAAACTAACATTACCATCACATAGTGACTTAATAATACCACAAACAAGGGAGAAATACCACCACACCATGACCAGACCACATATTACCACCATATAGTGAACGGATAATAATGACGAACTGAAAGGATTTGCCATATAGTATATGTCTGTATGTCCGATTAATGTTCCACTGTTGAACAGAAAAAATTGAGACCCAGCGGTGGCTTCCAGAAAAGGAACGGTGACAGCACATATGTGGCTCTCTCCATTAATTTATATAGGAACTCCAAAAATTTCTGAATGACCCTGGTGGGACCTTTATGTATGTAACATAGATGATATATCCGATCACTATGCCATAAATATCCCTGATGGCACAAACTTTCTAATTAAGTGGTCAAGATATACAGATATACACCTGTACTTTAGTTAGAGATAAGTATACACTACTATAACCTTATACCCCCATAAAGTGGCCATATTGTGCTCAGATAACAGGTCTGTGCAGGCAGTCAGCAGAGGATTATTAAGGTACAGTATGTGCACACGTAGATTTGAGCTCTGCAGATTTTTCCGGAGCGGATTTGAGAAATCCGCAGGTAAAAGGCACTGCGTTTTACCTGCGGATTTACTGCGGATTTACTGCGGATTTTATGCAGATTTTGTGTGGATTCCACCTGTGGTTTTACACCTCCGGATTCCTATAGAGGAGCAGATGTAAACCGCTGTGGAATCTGCACAAAGAATTGATGTGCTGCGGAATGTAAACGGGAGCGTTTCCGTGCGTTTTTTTCCGCAGCATGGGCACTGCGGATTGCATTTTCCATAGGTTTACATTGTACTGTAAACGCATGGAAAGCTGCTGCGAATATGCAGCGGCCAATCCGCAGCAAAATCCGCAACGTGTGCACATAGCCTTAAAGGGACACTGTCACCTGAATTTGGAGGGAACAATCTTCAGCCATGGAGGCGGGGTTTTGGGGTTTTTGATTCACCCTTTAATTACCCGCTGGCTGCAATATTGGATTGAAGTTCATTCTCTGTCCTCCATAGTACACGCCTGCGCAAGGCAAGATTGCCTTGTGCAGGCATGTACTACGGAGGACAGAGAACCCCGCCCCTATGGCTGACACCATTCATCTGTATCCCTATCCAGTCTAATCTTTGCTGATCACTGCCGACAGTATCAGACTGTACGGACGCATTTTATTTATTAGGGGAATGGTGATCCCTAGTTGTCAGTTAGGCTACAGATTTTGCAATGCGACTGATTGATTGACAGCTGCAGTTCTGCGAACTGCACGGCATGCAGTAAATTGCTTTGCACAGCAACTGTAAGCCTATAGGAAACATCAGGTTGTCTCTGCTTAGGGTAGACGCTATACGCACATTTCCAGGAGTAGCAACAGAGGAACTGCACAACAACGGGTCCACAGGCTTTATAGAGGTTGTCCACTACTAGGACCACCCTTTCTTGATGTAAATGTTCAGCCCCGATATAAAATAAAGCCTATACTCAGCTCCCATGCCGGCGCCATTCCCGTAGTTGGCAGTCGTTCTCCCCGGGTCTCTCATGCGGTGTTTTGTCACACATGTAATAGTTTGTGAAAAGATAAAGAGAGACCTCAGCGACCACATAAAACCGACATGATAATCAGCGCGGACCGTGACCGCACTCATCTCTAAATCTACATATAGTGAAACAACTGTTTTACTGTGTGGACTATTATATATATATATATATATATATATATATATATATATATATATATATATATAATAAATATGAGAATGCAGAACTACTGGATGGATCCTGTCTGTGCTCTGAAGATGTTCACACACTGCTTTTTTGTGTCAGTCTTCTGTTAAAATGCACAGTGCAGGAAAAATGCTGCGCACATGTCCCCATAAGACCCACCCATAAATAAATGACACAAACACATTAATCTGGTGGAATAAATTGGCCGTGTGGTTTTATTTTGGTTATAAAAGAGCTTTAATAAATAACAATAAATAATCCCAATAATTTAAAAATCCATGTTAAAATTAACCAATATCCAAGCCCACCCAACATTAGGGTGACTTTTACCCCACAAATAAAACCAAACGACAAGGGATAATACAATTAAAAAGGGAGGGAGGGCGGGCTCTTCTTTCCTGAAGCGACGGCGCAATGACAGTCGCTGACAGGACCCCAGATATTTATAAACAAATAAAAGACCGCCAAATAACAGCTGGCCAATCAAATTTCATAAAAATACTGAGCGCGCAAAACCAGAAAAAACTGGTTTCAGCCACTTTACATAAAATTAGCTCCACAAAATTTAACCCTTTCCTTGGTGCTAACATTTTACCACATGAACATATGCGGCCTATGGGGACATGAGACCCCCGCTCTATTCTTTTCTTGTTTGTGCGGGGGGGCAGACATGTCCCCATAAGACCCACCCATAAATAAATGACACAAACACATTAATCTGGTGGAATAAATTGGCCGTGTGGTTTTATTTTGGTTATAAAAGAGCTTTAATAAATAACAATAAATAATCCCAATAATTTAAAAATCCATGTTAAAATTAACCAATATCCAAGCCCACCCAACATTAGGGTGACTTTTACCCCACAAGGCCAAGGCTCAGAGAGACGAGGCCCCCCCCAAACCACACAGCCAAGTTTCGATCATAGTACCCAAATTAAGATTAAAAATGTCCAAACCAATTTCGGAGAGATGCACCGAATCCTGCCTAAACATTCCCGGCAAAAAACCTTCTAAATCAATATGTCTAAAAGAAAAACCTTTGATAATGGGCAAAAATTTACCCATAGAAAAATTCACTCTTTTACGGATTTTGTCCAAAAAAGAAAGGCCATCTTGACGCCATAATAGCCTAGGGATGATCTCAGAAAAGACAACACATGAAGCTGGAAAGCTCTGTTTAATAGAATTGAGATCAGACCGCATAGCGGCCAACAAGTTCAAAGTATTGGATTTTCCAAGATCATTACCTCCAACATGTAAAATTATTAAATCGGGAAAAGGAAACTTCAACATACAATTATGTAATTCACCGATCAAGGACATCCAACGCAATCCCCGTACACTGTGCCAAAAAACCTGTGCTTCAGAAGGATGAAAAGACAAGTTCTCCGAATAGGAACGTAATTTGGCCCTCTTCTGTGCCCAAAAAACAAATGAATGACCAACGATCCATACCACTACTGGACCTAAGAGAAAAAAAGGAATTAGACATCATACAATTCATGGCGAACATAAAGTTTGAAGCGTTTAGAATCCCATCTACCTATCTTTTTAATGTCATCATCCGATAAGCCAGCCCTGGAAGCCTCAGTAGCTGCACCGATTCTAAATGAATGCGATGTGATTCTAAGCTGACTTTTTCCGATAAAACTCAAACATTTCTTCAGAATGAAATTAAATTGAAAAATAGTAACAGGGGATTCATTCTTATGCAAAAACAGAGGGCCCTGCACAGCAGTCCTTAAGTTAAGCCATTTCGAAAGGTTACGAACAGGGCATATCAACTGATCAGAAAAAGAATTTAATCTAATTTCAGAACCCCTACCCATCTGATCTGTCTTTGACTTTCTGATGAAAATCAAAACAAATGATTCAAAAATCCGAATGTCCGACAACATAAGCCCGGACGGTTCCGACTTTTTTGCAGAAACCACCTCGCCGACCCTTAGCGCCCCGAAAAAAGTAACGGAAAATATTGCGGGAAACAATAAAGCCTCCTCCAAATTTAAACAGACGTGTACCAATGCTGAGCATATTTGTGCTAACAACTTAATAGAAATAGGTCGCCTGAGATCTGGACAAAAAATTTTGCTCTTCAGACCTTTTAAAAACTGCTTTACCAGAAAAAATTCTGTTAATGCCGTGCAGCCATTTAATCTCAAAAAGAAGGAAACCCCCGCAAGGCACTTGGCAACCGCGGAGTAAGAAAGACCTGCTGCAACCAGCGACTCTGCAAACTTCAACGCCAAAAAGGGGGTAGGGCCAGACGCTTCCAGGCCGTAACGCCCAGAGAATTCAATCCATTTCCTCCATGCAGCTGAATAATCAGCCCATGATCTTTTAGACAGTGAATTCTGGATACAGTGAGAAATTATATTGGAATCAGCTCCCAAACTGAACGAGGGCAAGATGTCGGTTCTCTGTCCGCGAGTGGAACCTGTTGATAAAAACGGAGCCACTCACCACGCAAAATGAAATCAGTCAAGTAACTATGCTCACTAAGACTCAATTTCGCCTTCAACCAAATATTGGACTTCAAACACTCCAAAACCAACTGTCTCAAAATGATTGCACAATGCCGCTGTTTAGAGCACAGGGTATTAATAGAAAAAACCACCGACTGCGCCATTGATGGAAACAATATCCTGGAATCCTTCAAGTGAAAACCCCACAAAATGATACCAAGGTAAAGGGAAAAAACTTCCCTAAATAGAAGGTTCTCATTGATCTTTCTTGCTACCCATGCCTCAGGCCATGGTAAAAACACCCAATGCGACTGAAACAGAATTGCTATGCCCAATTCGGGATCCGTAGAAAAAACAAAAGGGAAAAAATCCGCTGATGTGAAAGGAGATTGAATCACTGAACGTCCGTTAAAATCTGACAAAAATGATAACCAAACTCTAGCATCCTCCTTCAAACTAGAGCCAATCCGGACATGCGAATTAGGAGATGATAAACCTTTAGTTGCCTCATACAGACTCCTAGAAAAAACCCTGCCAATAGGTACCACCTTCAAGGCAAAATTCAAAAGTCCAAGTAATGACTGGAGTTCCTTAAGTGTCACCTTGTCCTTGGACACAAGATTAAGAAGTGAACTCCGAAGCCGATCAATTTTTCCTTGGGGGAGAGTTGTCTCCATACTGACCGAATCAATAGTAATGCCCAAAAATTCGATACGGCACGATGGGCCTACCGTTTTTTCATGAGCAATGGGTATGCCAAAATGAGAACAAATTTGCAGAAACGTATTTAGCGTTCTCATGCAAGAAGGGGATTGAGGAGGACCGATAAACAAGAAGTCGTCGAGGTAGTGCAAAACACCTGTTTCCAACTGTCCTCCAAAACCCAATGGAGAAAACGGGAAAAATTCTCAAAATAAAAACAAGATAGCGAAAAACCCATTGGTAGGCATTTGTCAAAAAAGAAAAACCCGTCAAACTGAAAACCAAGGGAGTTAAAACCCTCTGGATGAACCGGAAGAAGCCTAAAGGCTGATTTTATATCAGACTTAGCCAGCAAGGCGTTAGGCCCGAATTTCCTCAAAATGTCCAAAGCACTGTCAAAGGAGGAATAATTGACAGAGCATAATTCCTTATTAACCTCATCATTCAGAGATCGTCCAAGAGGATACGATAGATGATGAATCATCCTGAAGGAGCCAGGCTCCTTTTTAGGAACAATGCCCAGGGGGGATATACGAAAATCTGAAAATGGTGGAGATAAAAACGGGCCCGCAATCCTACCCAGTTCAAGTTCTTGAAAAATTTTGTCCCTAGCAACTTCCGGAAATTCTGAAAGGGAAGGTAAATTATTAACAAAAACACAGCCATTCCCTTTAAAAACAGGCACATGAAAACCTATGGAAAAACCGTTATATAGAAGTTCACTGCTCCGACTGTCTGGATACCTGTTTAACCAGCTGACCATTCTTTCCAGCCTCACTGGTGATTGGGCCTTTTGAAACTGTATCCTTAGAGGATGATTGCTGAATGGCTTGCTTCTTAAAGCATTTCGCCATTGGATGGGAATTACCGCAGAATGAACATTCATGCTTAAAGCGACAGGTGTTATTCCATTTACAAAAGGACTCGTTATACGCAAAGCAAACACCCCTTTTAGAAACCGTAGTGCCCGGCTGCTTGCTCACAGTATTCCTAACTGGAAGCATCAAATTTATCCAAATGCCGACATCTTTAACCCCCCACTTAACCTCGGGATGTACAGACAGTTTGTGCCTAAAGGCCTCATCATAGCTCAGCCATGCAGAGCCACCAAAATTTTTATAAGCCTCAAGAATGATATCTAAATGTTGGAACAGGCTGCTAC
Organism: Ranitomeya imitator; assembly: GCF_032444005.1. Classification (NCBI taxonomy): domain Eukaryota; kingdom Metazoa; phylum Chordata; class Amphibia; order Anura; family Dendrobatidae; genus Ranitomeya; species Ranitomeya imitator. Next base: position 316,311,533 of record NC_091286.1, on the reverse strand, counting down.
ACAGGTTAGGGTATTTCTCCCCTAAAACTGCAGCATAAACAGCAAACGCCTGGATCCAATTGTGAAAGGATCTATAATTACGCTTCCCTTCTTCAGAATCAGATTTATCATCTTTTCTATCGCTTTTAGTTAGGTGGTCTCTGCGAGGAAGTAGTGAAAATATATCAACATACTGATTATTCCATATGAGCTCTTTAACTGAAGAGCTCAAATGGAAGCCAAGGGGAGAAAGCTCACAAATGAGGGCTTCTTTAAATGGATTTACAGGGGAGGCATTCTGAGCAGGAGCTTCAATACTAAGTAAGACATTAACTGCTGCTGCTGGGGGGCGCAGTGGTACCTCATTCAAGACCTCGGATAACACAGACTTAATTAAATCTTTAAACTCGCTATGAGGGACAGACATAGGGACACACTGAGTCTCACCCCTTGATGATTTTTTCGCTGGTCTTCTGTCTTCGGCAGCACTTGCACTCCAGCCCCCAGCGTGGGGCGAGCGCAGCTGCTCAGGGATGCTTGATTGACGAATCGCTTCTTCATCCGACGACTGCTCACCGATACTGAAAGCAGGTTGCACCCGCAGGGCAGCCGACAGTGAGGCCGCCCGGCAGCCAGATGTGGATGGGGCCATGGCGCTTTTACGGCCGGCACCCCTGCTGGCTCTGCCGGCGCCTCCTGATGACGCTGCAGGTCTCTGAGAAATATGGCCGCCGAAGTCTCGCGATGGACTCCGAGACCTCGATGCCGGGCGGCGACGTGACCTCACGCTCCCCTCAGAAGCGCCGCGCCGGGATGTCGGAGGTGAAGACGAAGGGGAGAAGGCCTTCTTCTGCTTCCTCACACGGGGGCCGGAGACCTCGGGATTCTTCTGCGGCGAGGCTTGACTCGCAGGCTGTGCCGATACCTCAGGTACAGGAGGAGGAGGAGCGGGACTGGAGGCAGCTGCCGGAGGTTTTATAGCCAGGCAGCTCCTCAGCCATTCCATCCCATCTTCTCCACCGGCTCTGGCTACGAGTTCCTGCAGGAGCTTCTCCATTGTTCACCCGGTCAGTCCTCTTCTTTCCTGAAGCGACGGCGCAATGACAGTCGCTGACAGGACCCCAGATATTTATAAACAAATAAAAGACCGCCAAATAACAGCTGGCCAATCAAATTTCATAAAAATACTGAGCGCGCAAAACCAGAAAAAACTGGTTTCAGCCACTTTACATAAAATTAGCTCCACAAAATTTAACCCTTTCCTTGGTGCTAACATTTTACCACATGAACATATGCGGCCTATGGGGACATGAGACCCCCGCTCTATTCTTTTCTTGTTTGTGCGGGGGGGCAGACATTATGTGCATTTTTGTTGCATTCATACCCATACACACATTTAGAAAGAAGAAAATACATACACTGTACACTACATATTACATACTATCATACTCACACTATTATGTATACTTACCTATGCTGCTGCAGGGCCTTCACCACCTGCCCCATCCCAGGACAGCAGACAGCCAGGGCACACATCAGTAGGAAGAATCCACAGCACAGCAGAAGACTATGAGCGGCCGCTTCCCCTTCCTGGGCAGACTCTTTGTCACCCCCTCCCCCTCCTCTGGTCCCGACTGCCCCTGGTGATGGGTTTACAGGGAGACTTGTACACTGCAGTTTCCTCACCAGTATTTGTGTTTATGAGGGGCAGTGTAGTGTAGGGCAGTGCTGTCAGGTTGATCCCACAGGAATAGTGGGGCCCTGGGGGTCCCTCCTGCAGCCCAGTGAGAAGCCCTAGTTCTGGAGCCACTAGGAGGCAGCATCACACAATTGCTGACCTTTCCTGGCTCCAATCTCTTGCTGCTGCTGTCATGTTTAGGAGTAGTTGAGGGGGCTAGAGAAGATGGAGGCAGAGCCAGAGCTGGAGGCGGCTCCGAGCTCTGCCTAGAATAAGTGCCCAGGCCCTTGTGCATGCATCGCGTCTGCTGCAGTGAGTGCGCCACATCAGACAGGAGCGATGCAGTCACCTCATAATGCCTCCAGAACAGCAGGACAGTGCCACCCCTGTCCCTGGGGCCCGGATCTGGAGGAAAAGAGGTGGGGCCCAGAGTGTGTCAGACATGCTGCCAGTGTCTCTCAGTCAGTCCGAGCCCTCCCTTCTTGCCTCTGATCATCGGGCCCCTTACACAAGTAAGAGTAGTAATGCCCTGATGGCGGCCCTGACTGTGTCCAACAGTTATTAGATATATGAAACTGAAATAGCTGTTGCAAAAAAAACAATTTTTATAAAACATTAAGCTTAAGATTAATAGGGGTGCCCAAACTTTTTAATATAACTATATATATATATATATATACTAGCTGAAGAGCCCGGCGTTGCCTGGGCATAGTAAATATCTGTGGTTAGTTATAGCACCTCACTTCTCTTATTTTCCCATCACGCCTCTCATTTTCCCAATCACATCTTTCATTTTCCCCCTCACATCTCTCATTTTCTCCCTCACACCTCTCATTTTCTCCCTCACTCCTCTCATTCCCCCCTAACACTTGTCATTTCAACCTCACATCTGTCATTTTCTGATCACTCCACTATTTTTTCTCACTCCTCTCATTTTGCACTCACACCTTTTCATTTTCACCTCACACCTCTCATTTTCACCTCATCACCTCAGTATATACATGTTTGTCATCTCCCTTATATATAGTATACATCTGTATGTCATCTCCTGTATATAGTATATACCTGTATGTCATCTCCCCTGTATATAGTATATACCTGCTGTGTGTCATCTCCCCTATATATAGTATATACCTGAATGTCATCTTCTATATATAGTATATACCTGTATGTCATCTCCTCCTGTATATAGTATATACCTGTGTGTCATCTCCCCTGTATATAGTATATATCTGAGTGTCATCTCCTCCTGCATATAGTATATACCTGCATGTCATCTTCTATATATAGCATATACCTGTATGTCATCTCCTCCTGTATATAGTATATACCTGTGTGTCATCTCCCCTGTATATAGTATATATCTGAGTGTCATCTCCTCCTGCATATAGTATATACCTGCATGTCATCTTCTATATATAGCATATACCTGTATGTCATCTCCTCCTGTATATAGTATATACCTGTATGTCATCTCCTCCTGTATATATATATGTACCTATATGTCATCTCCTCCTCTATATAGTATATACTTGTGTGTCATCTCTCCTGTATATAGTATATATCTGTGTGTCATCTCCCCTGTATATAGTATATACCTGTGTGTCATCTCCTCCTGTATTAGACCTCGTTCACACGTTATTTGCTCAGTATTTTTACCTCAGTATTTGTAAGCTAAATTGGCAGCCTGATAAATCCCCAGCCAACAGGAAGCCCTCCCCCTGGCAGTATATATTAGCTCACACATACACATAATAGACAGGTCATGTGACTGACAGCTGCCGTATTTCCTATATGGTGCAATTGTTGTAGTTTGTCTGCTTATTAATCAGATTTTTATTTTTGAAGGATAATACCAGACTTGTGTGTGTTTTAGGGCGAGTTTCGTTTGTCAAGTTGTGTGTGTTGAGTTGCGTGTGGCGACATGCATGTAGCGACTTTTGTGAGATGAGTTTTGTGTAGCAACATGCGTGTAGCAACTTTTTGTGTGTCGAGTTACATGTGACAGGTTAGTGTAGCAAGTTGTGTGCAGCAAGTTTTGCGCATGGCGAGTTTTGCGCATTGCGAGTTTTATGTGTGGTGCCTTTTGAGTATGTGCAAGTTTTGTGTGAGGCAACTTTTGCATGTGTTGCAACTTTTGTGCATGTGGCAATTTTTCCGCGTGTGCAAGTTTTGCGTGTGGCGAGTTTTTCATGAGGAGAATTTTGCACTTGTGGCGAGTTTTGCAAGAGCCTAGTTTTTCCATGTGGCGAGTTCTGCGCGTGGCGAGTTTTGAGTGGCGACTTTTGTGTTTTGACTTTTATGTGGCGAGGTTGGTGTATTTGTGGTGAAATGTGTGCTGAGGGTGGTATATGTGTTCAAGCACGTGGTAGTGTGTGGCGCATTTTGTGTGTGTTCATATCCCCGTGTGTGGTGAGTATCCCATGTCGAGGCCCCACCTTAGCAACTGTACGGTATATACTCTTTGGCGACATCGCTCTCATTCTTTAAGTCCCCCTTGTTCACATCTGGCAGCTGTCAATTTGCCTCCTACACTTTTCCTTTCATTTTTTCCCATTATGTAGATAGGGGCAAAATTGTTTGGTGAATTGGAAAGCGCGGGGTTAAAATTTCACCTCACAGCATAGCCTATGACGCTCTCGGGGTCCAGACGTGTGACTGTGCAAAATTTTGTTGCTGTAGCTGCGACGCTTCCAACACTTTTCCTTTCACTTTTTCCCCATTATGTAGATAGGGGCAAAATTGTTTGGTGAATTGGAACGCGCGGGGTTAAAATTTCACCTCACAACGAAGCCTATGACGCTCTCAGGGTCCCGACGTGTGACTGTGCAAAATTTTGTTTCTGTAGCTGCGACGCCTCCAACACTCTTCCTTTCACTTTTTTCCCCATTATGTAGATAGGGGCAAAATTGTTTGGTGAATTGGAACGCGCTGGGTTAAAATTTCGCCTCACAATATAGCCTATGACGCTCTCGGGGTCCAGACGTGTGACTGTGCAAAATTTTGTTTCTGTAGCTGCGACGCCTCCAACACTTTTCCTTTCACTTTTTTCCCCATTATGTAGATAGGGGCAAAATTGTTTGGTGAATTGGAACGCGCGGGGTTAAAATTTCACCTCACAACGAAGCCTATGACGCTCTCAGGGTCCAGACGTGTGACTGTGCAAAATTTTGTTTCTGTAGCTGCGACGCCTCCAACACTTTTCCTTTCACTTTTTTCCCCATTATGTAGATAGGGGCAAAATTGTTTGGTGAATTGGAACGCGCTGGGTTAAAATTTCGCCTCACAATATAGCCTATGACGCTCTCGGGGTCCAGACGTGTGACTGTGCAAAATTTTGTTTCTGTAGCTGCGACGCCTCCAACACTTTTCCTTTCACTTTTTTCCCCATTATGTAGATAGGGGCAAAATTGTTTGGTGAATTGGAACGCGCGGGGTTAAAATTTCACCTCACAACGAAGCCTATGACGCTCTCACGGTCCAGACGTGTGACTGTGCAAAATTTTGTTTCTGTAGCTGCGACGCCTCCAACACTTTTCCTTTCACTTTTTTCCCCATTATGTAGATAGGGGCAAAATTGTTTGGTGAATTGGAACGCGCTGGGTTAAAATTTCGCCTCACAGTATAGCCTATGACGCTCTCGGGGTCCAGACGTGTGACTGTGCAAAATTTTGTGGCTGTAGCTGCGACGGTGCAGATGCCAATCCCGGACATACACACACACACACACACACACACACACACACACACATTCAGCTTTATATAGTAGATATATATATATATATATCAGTGAGACATATATGTATATCTTTATATTTCATACAGAGCTAGATAGCAGAATAGCCGATAATTCAATTCTTCGGTTCTGTAAAATCATTACAGAACCCAACAGGATATGAGACATGGTTTACATACAGTAAACCATTGCATATCCGTTAGATTTTTATATGTCCTTCACTAATAATGTTAGTAGTGTGTGTGTGTAAAATTTTGGAGCTATAGGTGTTAAATTTAAGGAGTAATTCACGGAAAAAACTGGCGTGGGCTCTCGCGCAATATTCTCCACCAGAGAGGCAAAGCCAGTGACTGAGGGCAGATATTAATAGTCTAGAGAAGGACCACGGTTATTGGCCCCCCTGGCTAAAAATATCTGCCCCCTGCCAGCCTCAGAAAAGGCGCATCTGTAAGATGCACATATTCTGGCACTTAGCCTCTCTCTTCCCACTGCCCTGTAGTGGTGGCATATGGGGTAATAAATGATTAATGTCACCTTGCTATTGTAAGGTGACATTAAGTCTGGTTAATAATGGAGAGGTGTTAATAAGACACCTATCCATTATTAATCCAAAAGTATGAATGGGTTAAAAAAATACACACATTAAGAATAAAGTCTTTTAATGAAATAATTAAACACACAGGTTTTCCATCTTTATTACACTCTCAATCCAAGCGAAGCCCTCGTTCTTCTGTAAAAAAAAATCCCAAATAAAAAAGTAACAATATCCCATACCTGTCTGCTGTACAGTCAAGTCTCACGCTGCAATCCATCTCAAGGGATTAAATAATTTACGACTGGGAGCGGTGCTAATGCTACCGGCTGGGATGTAAAACACTGTGTAATGAATGAAAAGCTGCCTGTGCCACGTCCCCACCTGAACGGGCATGAACTCATTAGCGTGGGAACATTTTTCCACGTTGTCAAGTTCACTTCAGGTCAGCCGGGATCGACTACCGCTGACGTCACTGAGCATGCGCAGACTCACAGCCTGAGGTGAACTTGACAGAGTGGGAAAATGTTCAGAAACTTTCCCATGCTAATGAGTTCATGAGTCCCGGTTGTAAACTAACCCCATGAGATGAATTGCAGCGGGGGACTTGACTGTACAGCGGACAGGTATGGTATATTGTTGGGTATTGGGTAATTTTTAACCCATTCATACTATTGGATTAATAATAGATAGGTGTCTTATTGACACCTCTCCATTATTAACCAAGCTTAATGTCACCTTACAATAAACACACCAAAAAAACTACCTTCACATAAGAGCCAGTAAAATGCAAATAACTTTATTAATAGACAAGAAAATCTAAAAACAGTCATAGGGTACACACATAAAGCACAGGACAAGAGGTGGGCAACCAGAAACAGAGCTCCATAAATAGTAATAATAAACCATCAGTTTAATACAATATGGCAAGTGCCAATGTGCAAGTAATCATGTGCCAATACGCAATAAGTTAATCATAAGTAAATGCTTCCCCCAGATGAAGCATTTCGGTGCGAAACGCGCGTCGGGTGTGGTGGGCCCCCAGGAGCGCTCCATCTGGTAACTATATGTTTACATGTTTACACTGTTGTAATTACATTTTACTTAGATTTTCATTTTCATTCCTCTCTAGTGTGACTCCGGCCTAAAGAAGAAATGCTGGTGAGGTGCCTTAAGTTTATTCATTGATAGATTGAACTTTTATGGATGAGTCGTTATCACATATGTATATTTTTTCATTTTCTAATATCCATATTTTTAATGGGGAAATAAGGGAAGATTTTCATTTTTTCATGTTTTTTAAAACTTCTGGTTTTGTTTTACTTTTTACTGTATTTATAAGCCCCCTTTGGTGACCTTGTTTGATCTCTTATGCTTATACATTAATACCTAAGTACTGCTGGATAGAGCAGAAGTATTCTTTGAAGCCCAGATACAGGTGAGTTTAAACAGAGCTCTGTGATGGCAGGCATGGGGTCTTCAACAGACTCCCAGCGTCCGAGGTCCGTCACAAAAGAACGGCACATCGCTAGCGCGTGCCGAAAATGGCATGCGCTAGCGATGCGCTACAGGCACAAATCACATTGCTGTCAATGGGTGCGCGGCGTTAATTGCGACATTTTCGCCGTGCAACGCAGTCCGTTAGCGTTAACCCATTAACGCAATGTGAACCTAGCCTAAAGTAACAGCTGCCATTATCCCGGCGAGTCAGCAGAAGGGCGTGACTCTGTAATGTGCACCATCTTTCGTATTTTGCTGGGACTGTTCTATGTGTTATCTGCCTGTTTTGTGGTTCAATAAAGCATTGCCACACTGTTTTACCCTAACCCTGTGTTGTCTGAATAGCATTATGTCCACATCAAAAGGAGAGTGGGCTTCGGCGGGATGAGCCCTGGTCCATTCGGTTTTGGCTAGCAGACCTGAGTGCCCGCCGGCCCCCGTGTCTCCACAGCTGTTTTGTGCGGGATAAGTTAGGGGTTTCATTGGTAATATTTTGGGGTACATACCATTTTTTGATTCCTTTCAATAAATGTCTGACTCACATTCTTGTGGTCTATGGTGAGCACTTACATTGGGATTTCCGTGTAAATCCAACAAAAAGGCGGATAGAGACATTTTGGAGTCTGGCGTCTGTTCTGATGGTTTGAATATTTTAGCACAGAACTGTTGACTCCGCACTTGTGCGCTAAAAAGACATCTTAAATGATCAAACACCACTGGATCAGAGACCAGACGGAGTCCAAAGTGACTCTAGATGCCTCATAAGTGTGTGGTTTCATCAGGGTTTTGTCTGAATTGCGTTTTTTTGGATTTACGCAGAAACCCTGGTGTAAGCGCTCAGCGTGGAGTGTAGGATAAATGTGACTGGAGCCTTATTCTGATAGCAATAGATGCTACTGCACATGCGCCGGCGCTATTTTGCAGAAGTGACTTTTTTTTCAAACCCAACAATATTATATGCAGTATGTAAAATAGGAGGCAGGTCACTGAAGGATCAGAGTGACCTGTCATAAGTAGTGTTGAGCGATACCTTCCGATATCGGAAAGTATCGGTATCGGTTTGGATCGGCCGATATTCAAAAAATATCGGATATCGCCGATACCGATACCCGATCCCAATGCAAGTCAATGGGACCAAAATATCGGAATTAAAATAAACCCTTTCTTTCCTTGTAGGTTCATTCTACCTGAAGGAAAACAACTAAGAATAATGTAGGATGTATGGGGGAGGTGGCGGAGACATTAAAGGCAATGAGGATTAGTCCAATCAAATAGAATAGCATGTTTTTTTTTTTTTTTTAAAGAAGTTCGGATTGAAAAAGATATTGAGTATGTAAATTTTTTTTATTTTGTCAGATATTGATGTTTCACTATTCCACGCCCTTCCCCTTCTTTTTTTTCTTTTTTTTTTTTTTCTTTTCCCACACTTTCATCTTCATCATCATCAGCATCCTTGACATCAACTTCTTCACCTTATTCATCTTCTTCTTCATCTTCTACCTATTTTTTTTTTTATTACATTCTTCATATTCATTTTCTTCAACTATTATTATTCTTCCTATTCTACATATTCTTTTTATTCCACTGTTATTATTCTTCCTATTCTACTTCTTCATCATATTCTCATTTGTGACAGGCATTCCCGTAGTTGTTATCTATAAAAGTTGGAAGATTACACCTTCCGTTCTGCCAGTCACAAAAGTTACATTTGTCCGCGTTCAGTTTGGCCTGCAGCATCAGGCTTTATCCAGGGGCACCACGAGGAGGAACGGACTCACCCCCATACACTGCTTAGTCTTCTTCTGCATATAATTTAGATAATATCTTTTGCTCTGATATTAAGTCTTATGCTTAATGTTCTTCTGCTCTTTGTTCTGCAGCCTCTTGTTCTTCTGCTTCTCGGTCTTCCATGTTGTCGTCTCCAGGGTCTTCGTCTCCAGTGTCGTCATCTCCGCCGTCGTCGTCTCAGCCGTCGTCGTCTCCGCCGTCGTCGTCGTCGTCGTCATCGGGGTGGTCTTCCGGGTCGTCGTCATCGGGGTGGTCTTCCGGGTTGTCGACGTTAGGGTCTTCAACTTGGAAATGTAGCAGAAGGTACAAGAAGGCTGAGAAAATGCCAAGAACCAGCTGATGGAACTGGAACTCGGATGGCTACCCGAAGGTTCAAGAGCCTATGGAACTACCGAGGACCAGCTGACGTTACTGGAACCCGGTTACTAAGCAGGAGGTACCCGTGCTAAAAAGCACTACCAAGGACCGCCTGACGTTGGCGGAACTCGGATACCCAGAAGGAGGCACCTAAGCCAAAGGCTCTGCCCGGAACCAGATGACGTTACTGGAACCAGGATGGGGAGCAGAAGGTACAAGAGCAAAAGACACTGCCGAGAACCAGCTGACGGTACTGGAACCCGGATGGGTAGCCGAATGTCCAAGAGCCAATGGAACTACCAAGGACCAGCTGACGTTACTGGAACCCGGTTACTAAGCAGGAGGTACCCGTGCCTGAAAGCACTACCAAGGACCACCTGACATTGGTGGAACTTGGATACCCAGAAGGAGGCACCTAAGCCAAAGGCTCTGCCCGGAACCAGCTGACGGTACTGGAACCAGGATGGGGAGCAGAAGGTACAAGAGCAAAAGACACTGCCGAGAACCAGCTGACGGTGCTGGAACCAGGTGGTGGACCCGAAGGCCCACAGGAGAGGAGAGAACAGCTAGGCCGCGAGGCAGCCGCAGTTACCGAACCCCAACAGTCCTACAGGGGGAGCTGGGCCTACTGGCACTACAGAACCAGCCTTGACTACCAGTTCACGCAGCCCACATAGGAAGCTCCTAAACTGGAGGCACCCTGGAGTTGGCTAACTCGACCGCCCCACGACGGGGCAAGCATAGGCGTCTCAGTGAAGTTGACAGAACCCGGAAACAGCTGACGGTGCTGAAACCAGGCTTGGCACGAGGGAGTACCTGTGACAAGAACACTGCCGAGAACCAGCTGGCGGTGCTGGAACTCGGATGCGTTGCCCCAGTGTGCAAGAGCCAATGGCACGACCGAGGACCAGCTGACGGTGCTGGAACCCGGTTACTAAGCTGTAGGTGCCCGCGCTTAAAAGCACTACCAAGGACCGCCTGGCGTTGGCGGAACTCGGATACCCAGGAGGAGGCACCTTAGCCAAAGGCTCGGCCCGGAACCAGCTGACGGTGCTGGAACCAGGTGGTGGACCCCAAGGCCCACAGGAGAGGAGAGAACAGCTAGGCCGCGAGGCAGCCGCAGTTACCGAACCCCAACAGTCCTACAGGGGGAGCTGGGCCTACTGGCACTACAGAACCAGCCTTGACTACCAGTTCACGCAGCCCACATAGGAAGCTCCTAAACTGGAGGCACCCTGGAGTTGGCTAACTCGACCGCCCCACGACGGGGCAAGCATAGGCGTCTCAGTGAAGTTGACACAACCCGGAAACAGCTGACGGTGCTGAAACCAGGCTTGGCACGAGGGAGTACCTGTGACAAGAACACTGCCGAGAACCAGCTGGCGGTGCTGGAACCCGGATGCGTTGCCCCAGTGTGCAAGAGCCAATGGCACGACCGAGGACCAGCTGACGGTGCTGGAACCCGGTTACTAAGCTGTAGGTGCCCGCGCTTAAAAGCACTACCAAGGACCGCCTGGCGTTGGCGGAACTCGGATACCCAGGAGGAGGCACCTTAGCCAAAGGCTCGGCCCGGAACCAGCTGACGGTGCTGGAACCAGGTGGTGGACCCCAAGGCCCACAGGAGAGGAGAGAACAGCTAGGCCGCGAGGCAGCCGCAGTTACCGAACCCCAACAGTCCTACAGGGGGAGCTGGGCCTACTGGCACTACAGAACCAGCCTTGACTACCAGTTCACGCAGCCCACATAGGAAGCTCCTAAACTGGAGGCACCCTGGAGTTGGCTAACTCGACCGCCCCACGACGGGGCAAGCATAGGCGTCTCAGTGAAGTTGACACAACCCGGAAACAGCTGACGGTGCTGAAAACAGGCTTGGCACGAGGGAGTACCTGTGACAAGAACACTGCCGAGAACCAGCTGGCGGTGCTGGAACTCGGATGCGTTGCCCCAGTGTGCAAGAGCCAATGGCACGACCGAGGACCAGCTGACGGTGCTGGAACCCGGTTACTAAGCTGTAGGTGCCCGCGCTTAAAAGCACTACCAAGGACCGCCTGGCGTTGGCGGAACTCGGATACCCAGGAGGAGGCACCTTAGCCAAAGGCTCGGCCCGGAACCAGCTGACGGTGCTGGAACCAGGTGGTGGACCCCAAGGCCCACAGGAGAGGAGAGAACAGCTAGGCCGCGAGGCATCCGCAGTTACCGAACCCCAACAGTCCTACAGGGGGAGCTGGGCCTACTGGCACTACAGAACCAGCCTTGACTACCAGTTCACGCAGCCCACATAGGAAGCTCCTAAACTGGAGGCACCCTGGAGTTGGCTAACTCGACCGCCCCACGACGGGGCAAGCATAGGCGTCTCAGTGAAGTTGACACAACCCGGAAACAGCTGACGGTGCTGAAACCAGGCTTGGCACGAGGGAGTACCTGTGACAAGAACACTGCCGAGAACCAGCTGGCGGTGCTGGAACCCGGATGCGTTGCCCCAGTGTGCAAGAGCCAATGGCACGACCGAGGACCAGCTGACGGTGCTGGAACCCGGTTACTAAGCTGTAGGTGCCCGCGCTTAAAAGCACTACCAAGGACCGCCTGGCGTTGGCGGAACTCGGATACCCAGGAGGAGGCACCTTAGCCAAAGGCTCGGCCCGGAACCAGCTGACGGTGCTGGAACCAGGTGGTGGACCCCAAGGCCCACAGGAGAGGAGAGAACAGCTAGGCCGCGAGGCAGCCGCAGTTACCGAACCCCAACAGTCCTACAGGGGGAGCTGGGCCTACTGGCACTACAGAACCAGCCTTGACTACCAGTTCACGCAGCCCACATAGGAAGCTCCTAAACTGGAGGCACCCTGGAGTTGGCTAACTCGACCGCCCCACGACGGGGCAAGCATAGGCGTCTCAGTGAAGTTGACACAACCCGGAAACAGCTGACGGTGCTGAAACCAGGCTTGGCACGAGGGAGTACCTGTGACAAGAACACTGCCGAGAACCAGCTGGCGGTGCTGGAACCCGGATGCGTTGCCTTGCCTATTAAAGATTGTCTTCCTAGAGCCCCAACTAGCGGTGTTGGAGCAAAGGGTAAGCAGGGGGAGATGAGTGTAGGCCGAAGCCTGCACTGGAGGCAGCTTTGTGTCTGCGTTGCGTTTGCAGGACACTTTGCCGGCTACACACTGGGGGAACAGCTGGCGTTGCTGAACCCCACTAACACAATGGCGTGTGTTTTTATCTGTGCAGCTAGCACTTGCGGGCAAAAACTTGCGATGTTAGAGCCCGTGTTGAAGCAGGAGGAGGAGGAGAGGAGCAGAGTGTAGGCCGAAGCCTAGTTGAACCAATTTCAAAGGAAACCTTTAACCCCCCCCTCAGGTGTTACAAAGTACAAGAGACACACCTTGTGCAGTATTAATGCTGCACAAGTGAAAGGTTGCTCTATTAATTTGTCTACTTGCACACGCTGAATGAAAGACATACACAATTTACCCCATTCTACAGTAAAACTGTAGTGGATGCGTGACTTGGTTTTTTGATGAGACGCAGCACAGGTGTCCAAAATAACGCCTTGGTGCTTGGCGCAGCTTCCTGAGCGTTGTTATTTGCTGTACAGGAGTCTGCGCTCTTGTGTTATCCCTTGGCAATGCCCTGTTAGCGCTGCCCATCTTATGACCTCATTTCATGTTGGCCGGTGCGGTTAACGATGGCCATAAATCCCAGACCCACAGTGTCTTTTCATAAAGCCACACTGCGGTGCTGGGATTCGTGGCCTTGAGCAGTAAATATTTTGGCCGCTCACACACGTCCTTACACCTGCTTCAGACTGGGCGGCCTCTGCTGATCCCTTCTCGCATGCCGCGGCCATGAGGCTGCACAGTCTGAAGAAGGCGGAAGGAGATGAGTTAAGACAGGCGAAGATATGCACTGCTCGTGCCCATCAATCACACCCTCGCAGTCAAAATAATTAAGACAACGAGGAGCATTTTATTCAGGCAGGGCGGACGAACAGGCGCAAGTAGCCAACCAATGATGTCAGAAGACGGGAAGCGCTACCAAGGGGGGTGCTGCGTATCATTAGAAAGGAAAGTCACACCTCAGGGACAGTGGAATGGTCTCAAAGAGACACATTTTGTACGTGTTGAGTTCCACGTGGGCAAGGAGAAAACGTCAGCCACCTTGTACAAATGCAGCAGTACTGCTGTACAAGGTGGCTGTTATACATAGAAACACCTGGGGGTGGTGGCCAGGCTCCCTTCAATTTCAGTTCATGTGCCTGCGTGGCGTTTGCAGGTCACGTTGCAAGCTACACAGCAGGGGAACAGCTGGCGTTGCTGAACCCCACTGACACATTGACTGGTGTTTTTCTCTGTGCAGATTGCATGTCCGGGCAAAAACTAGCGGTGTTAGAGCCCAGGGTCAGCAGGAGGAGGAGGAGAGGAGCAAAGTGTAGGCCGAAGCCTGCACTGGTGGCAGCTTTTGGTCGGTTGTGCCAGCGTGGCTTGTGCTGGACACGATGCCGGCTACACAGCGGGGGAACAGCTGGCGGTGCTGAACCACACTAACACATTGGCTGGTGTTTTTCTCTGTGCAGCTAGCATGTCCGGGCAGAAACTGGCGTTGTTTGAGCCCAGGGTCAGCAGGAGGAGGAGAGGAGCAAAGTGTAGGCCGAAGCCTGCACTGGTGGCAGCTTTTGTTCTGTTGTGCCAGCGTGGCTTGTGCTGGACACGTTGCCGACTACACAGCAGGGGAACAGCTGGCGGTGCTGAACCCCACTAACACATTGGCTGGTGTTTTTCTCTGTGCAGCTAGCATTTCCGGGCAAAAACTAGCGGTGTTTGAGCCCAGGGTCAGCAGGAGGAGTAGAGGAGCAGAGTGTAGGCCGAAGCCTAGTTGAACCAATTTCAAAGGTTACCTTTAACCCCCCCCTCAGGTGTTGCAAGGTACAAGAGCCACACCTTGAACAGCATTAATGATGCACAAGTCAAAGGTTGCTCTATTTAATTTTGCTCCTTGCACACGCTGAATTAAACACGTACACTATTTAGCCCATTATACTGTCAAACAGTTGTGGAGGCGTGACTTGTCTTTTTAACGAGACGCAGCACAGGTGTCAAAATTTGCACCTAGGTACTGGGCGCAGATTCCTGAGCGTTGTTATTTGCTGTACAGGAGTCTGCGCTCTTGTGTTATCCCTTGGCAATACCCTGTTAGTGCAGGCCGTCTCATGACCTCATTTCATGTTGGCCGGTGCGGTTAACGATGGCCATAAATCCCAGACCCACAGTGGCTTTTCCTAAAGTCACACTGCGGTGCTGGGATTCGTGGCCTTGTGCAGTAAATATGTTCGCCGCTCACACATGTCCTTACACCTGCTTCAGACTGGGCGGCCTCAGCTGATCCCTTATCGCATGCCGCGGCCATGAGGCCGCACAGTCAGAAGAAGGCGGAAGGAGGGGAGTGAAAACAGGGGAACATATGCACTGCTCGTGCCCATCAATCACACCCTCGCAGTCAAAATATATGAGACAACGGGGGGCGTTGTGTCGGGCAGGGGGGACGCACAGGCACAGCCAGCCAACCAATGATGTCAGGAGACGGGCAGCGCTAACAATGGGGGTGCTGCGTGTCATTACAAAGGAAAGTCACACCTCAGGGACATTGTAATGGTCTCTAATGAGACACATTTTGTACGTGTTGAGTTCCACGTGGGCAAGGAGAAAAAGTCAGCCACCTCGTACAAATGCAGCAGTACTGCTGTACAAGGTGGCTGATATACATAGAAACACCTGTGGGTGGGGGGCAGGCTCCCTTCAATTTCAGTTCATGTGCCTGCGTGGCGTTTGCAGGTCACGTTGCAAGCTGCACAGCAGGGGAACAGCTGGCGGTGCTGAACCCCACTAACACATTGGCTGGTGTTTTTCTCTGTGCAGCTAGCATGTCCGGGCAGAAACTGGCGTTGTTTGAGCCCAGGGTCAGCAGGAGGAGGAGAGGAGCAAAGTGTAGGCCGAAGCCTGCACTGGTGGCAGCTTTTGTTCTGTTGTGCCAGCGTGGCTTGTGCTGGACACGTTGCCGACTACACAGCAGGGGAACAGCTGGCGGTGCTGAACCCCACTAACACATTGGCTGGTGTTTTTCTCTGTGCAGCTAGCATTTCCGGGCAAAAACTAGCGGTGTTTGAGCCCAGGGTCAGCAGGAGGAGTAGAGGAGCAGAGTGTTGGCCAAAGCCTAGTTGAACCAATTTCAAAGGTTACCTTTAACCCCCCCCTCAGGTGTTGCAAGGTACAAGAGCCACACCTTGAACAGCATTATTGATGCACAAGTCAAAGGTTGCTCTATTTAATTTTGCTCCTTGCACACGCTGAATTAAACACGTACACTATTTAGCCCATTATACTGTCAAACAGTAGTGGAGGCGTGACTACTAGTCTTTTTAAGGAGACGCAGCACAGGTGTACAAATTTACACGTAGGTGCTGTGCGCAGATTCCTTACCGTTGTTATTTGCAGTACAGGAAACTGCGCTCTTGTGTTATCCCTTGGCAATACCCTGTTAGTGCAGGCCGTCTCATGACCTCATTTCATGTTGGCCGGTGCGGTTAACGATGGCCATAAATCCCAGACCCACAGTGGCTTTTCCTAAAGTCACACTGCGGTGCTGGGATTCGTGGCCTTGTGCAGTAAATATGTTCGCCGCTCACACATGTCCTTACACCTGCTTCAGACTGGGCGGCCTCAGCTGATCCCTTATCGCATGCCGCGGCCATGAGGCCGCACAGTCAGAAGAAGGCGGAAGGAGGGGAGTGAAAACAGGGGAACATATGCACTGCTCGTGCCCATCAATCACACCCTCGCAGTCAAAATATATGAGACAACGGGGGGCGTTGTGTCGGGCAGGGGGGACGCACAGGCACAGCCAGCCAACCAATGATGTCAGGAGACGGGCAGCGCTAACAATGGGGGTGCTGCGTGTCATTAAAAAGGAAAGTCACACCTCAGGGACATTGTAATGGTCTGTAATGAGACACATTTTGTACTTGTTGAGTTCCACGTGTGCAAGGAGAAAAAGTCAGCCACCTTGTACAAATGCAGCAGTACTGCTGTACAAGGTGGCTGTTATACATAGAAACACCTGGGGGGGTGGGGGGCAGGCTCCCTTCAATTTCAGTTCATGTGCCTGCGTGGCGTTTGCAGGTCACGTTGCAAGCTACACAGCAGGGGAACAGCTGGCGTTGCTGAACCCCACTGACACATTGACTGGTGTTTTTCTCTGTGCAGATTGCATGTCCGGGCAAAAACTAGCGGTGTTAGAGCCCAGGGTCAGCAGGAGGAGGAGGAGAGGAGCAAAGTGTAGGCCGAAGCCTGCACTGGTGGCAGCTTTTGGTCGGTTGTGCCAGCGTGGCTTGTGCTGGACACGATGCCGGCTACACAGCGGGGGAACAGCTGGCGGTGCTGAACCACACTAACACATTGGCTGGTGTTTTTCTCTGTGCAGCTAGCATGTCCGGGCAGAAACTGGCGTTGTTTGAGCCCAGGGTCAGCAGGAGGAGGAGAGGAGCAAAGTGTAGGCCGAAGCCTGCACTGGTGGCAGCTTTTGTTCTGTTGTGCCAGCGTGGCTTGTGCTGGACACGTTGCCGACTACACAGCAGGGGAACAGCTGGCGGTGCTGAACCCCACTAACACATTGGCTGGTGTTTTTCTCTGTGCAGCTAGCATTTCCGGGCAAAAACTAGCGGTGTTTGAGCCCAGGGTCAGCAGGAGGAGTAGAGGAGCAGAGTGTAGGCCGAAGCCTAGTTGAACCAATTTCAAAGGTTACCTTTAACCCCCCCCTCAGGTGTTGCAAGGTACAAGAGCCACACCTTGAACAGCATTAATGATGCACAAGTCAAAGGTTGCTCTATTTAATTTTGCTCCTTGCACACGCTGAATTAAACACGTACACTATTTAGCCCATTATACTGTCAAACAGTTGTGGAGGCGTGACTTGTCTTTTTAACGAGACGCAGCACAGGTGTCAAAATTTGCACCTAGGTACTGGGCGCAGATTCCTGAGCGTTGTTATTTGCTGTACAGGAGTCTGCGCTCTTGTGTTATCCCTTGGCAATACCCTGTTAGTGCAGGCCGTCTCATGACCTCATTTCATGTTGGCCGGTGCGGTTAACGATGGCCATAAATCCCAGACCCACAGTGGCTTTTCCTAAAGTCACACTGCGGTGCTGGGATTCGTGGCCTTGTGCAGTAAATATGTTCGCCGCTCACACATGTCCTTACACCTGCTTCAGACTGGGCGGCCTCAGCTGATCCCTTATCGCATGCCGCGGCCATGAGGCCGCACAGTCAGAAGAAGGCGGAAGGAGGGGAGTGAAAACAGGGGAACATATGCACTGCTCGTGCCCATCAATCACACCCTCGCAGTCAAAATATATGAGACAACGGGGGGCGTTGTGTCGGGCAGGGGGGACGCACAGGCACAGCCAGCCAACCAATGATGTCAGGAGACGGGCAGCGCTAACAATGGGGGTGCTGCGTGTCATTACAAAGGAAAGTCACACCTCAGGGACATTGTAATGGTCTCTAATGAGACACATTTTGTACGTGTTGAGTTCCACGTGGGCAAGGAGAAAAAGTCAGCCACCTCGTACAAATGCAGCAGTACTGCTGTACAAGGTGGCTGATATACATAGAAACACCTGTGGGTGGGGGGCAGGCTCCCTTCAATTTCAGTTCATGTGCCTGCGTGGCGTTTGCAGGTCACGTTGCAAGCTACACAGCAGGGGAACAGCTGGCGTTGCTGAACCCCACTAACACATTGGCTGGTGTTTTTCTCTGTGCAGCTAGCATGTCCGGGCAGAAACTGGCGTTGTTTGAGCCCAGGGTCAGCAGGAGGAGGAGAGGAGCAAAGTGTAGGCCGAAGCCTGCACTGGTGGCAGCTTTTGGTCGGTTGTGCCAGCGTGGCTTGTGCTGGACACGATGCCGGCTACACAGCGGGGGAACAGCAGGCGGTGCTGAACCCCACTAACACATTGGCTGGTGTTTTTCTCTGTGCAGCTAGCATGTCCGGGCAGAAACTGGCGTTGTTTGAGCCCAGGGTCAGCAGGAGGAGGAGAGGAGCAAAGTGTAGGCCGAAGCCTGCACTGGTGGCAGCTTTTGGTCGGTTGTGCCAGCGTGGCTTGTGCTGGACACGTTGCCGACTACACAGCAGGGGAACAGCTGGCGGTGCTGAACCCCACTAACACATTGGCTGGTGTTTTTCTCTGTGCAGCTAGCATTTCCGGGCAAAAACTAGCGGTGTTTGAGCCCAGGGTCAGCAGGAGGAGTAGAGGAGCAGAGTGTAGGCCGAAGCCTAGTTGAACCAATTTCAAAGGTTACCTTTAACCCCCCCCTCAGGTGTTGCAAGGTACAAGAGCCACACCTTGTGCAGCATTAATGCTGCACAAGTAAAAGGTTGCTCTATTTGTTTTGCTCCTTGCACACGCTGACTAAAACACGTACACTATTTAGCCCATTATACTGTCAAACAGTTGTGGAGGCGTGACTTGTCTTTTTAACGAGACGCAGCACAGGTGTCAAAATTTGCACCTAGGTACTGGGCGCAGATTCCTGAGCGTTGTTATTTGCTGTACAGGAGTCTGCGCTATTGTGATCCCTTGGCCATGCGCTGTGAGCGCTTCCTGTCTTCTGACCTCATTTCATGTCGGCCGTTGCGGTTAGCGATGGACATGAATCCCAGACCCACAGTGTGTTTTTAAAAAATCACACTGCGGTGCTGGGATTCGTGCCCTGGTGCACTAAATATGTTTGCCGCTCACACATGTCCTTA
This sequence comes from Ranitomeya imitator, assembly GCF_032444005.1. Classification (NCBI taxonomy): domain Eukaryota; kingdom Metazoa; phylum Chordata; class Amphibia; order Anura; family Dendrobatidae; genus Ranitomeya; species Ranitomeya imitator. Next base: position 316,292,168 of record NC_091286.1, on the reverse strand, counting down.
CACCTGCTTCAGACTGGGCGGCCTCATCTGATCCCTTATCGCCTGCCGCGGCCATGAGGACACCCAGTCTGAAGAAGGCGGAAGGAGATGAGTGAACACAGGCAAACATATGCACTGCACATGCCCATCAATCACACCCTCGCTGTCCAAAAAAATAAGACACCGAGGGCCGTTGTTTCGAGCAGGGGAGATGCACAGGCGCAGCCAGCTAACCAATGATGTCAAAAGACGGGCAGCGCTAACAAGGGTGGTGCTGCGTGTCATTACAAAGGAAAGTCACACCTCAGGGACATTGTAATGGTCTCTAATGAGACACATTTTGTACGTGTTGAGTTCCACGTGGGCAAGGAGAAAAAGTCAGCCACCTCGTACAAATGCAGCAGTACTGCTGTACAAGGTGGCTGATATACATAGAAACACCTGTGGGTGGGGGGCAGGCTCCCTTCAATTTCAGTTCATGTGCCTGCGTGGCGTTTGCAGGTCACGTTGCAAGCTACACAGCAGGGGAACAGCTGGCGTTGCTGAACCCCACTAACACATTGGCTGGTGTTTTTCTCTGTGCAGCTAGCACTTCCGGGCAAAAACTAGCGGTGTTTGAGCCCAGGGTCAGCAGGAGGAGGAGAGGAGCAGAGTGTAGGCCGAAGCCTGCACTGGTGGCAGCTTTTGTTCTGTTGTGCCAGCGTGGCTTGTGCTGGACACGTTGCCGACTACACAGCAGGGGAACAGCTGGCGGTGCTGAACCCCACTGACACATCACCTAGTGTTTTTTTCTGTGTAGACAACACTTCCAGGTGGCAACTGACAGTGTTGAAACCCAGGGAATCAAAGAGGAGCAGAGTGTAGGCCGAAGCCTGCAGTGGAGCAAGTTGAAAGGGAACCTTTAACCCCCCCCCCCAGGCATTTGTTGCTGAAAGAGCCATCTTGTACAGCAGTAATACTGCACATGGAAAATGGTGGCTCCGAAAATTATGCTCCTTGCAAACGCTGAAGTACACACTCATATAATGTGTCCCCTCACACCGTCAAACCATCCCGGAAGTGGGACTTTCCTTTGTAATGTGACACAGCACAGCCGTCATTCCAACCCCCTTGGTGCCGGGCACCACCTCCTCAACGTTGTTTGGTTCTGTCACGGAGCCCGCACTGTAATGTTATCCCTTGGCCATGCACAGTTAGCGGTGCCCGTCTTCTGACATCATGTAGGTGTCAGGCTGGCAGTGCCTGTGCGTCCAAGCTGCCCGAGATCCAACCTTGCAGTGTCATCTAATGTAGTCCCACTGCGGGCCAGGGATCCATGGGCATGCGCAGTGCATATCATCGCCTCTCACTCACCTCCTTCCTGCTTCTTCAGACTGTGCGGCGTCACGGCCGTGGCATGCTATTAGGGATCAGCTGACGCCGCCTAGTCTGAAGAAGCGTGAAGAAGGGGAGTGAGAGGCTAGTATATGCACTGCGCATGGCCATGGATACCAGGCCCACTGTGGGATCACATTAGACGACACTGCGAGGTGTGATTTCGGGCAGCGTGGACGCACAGGCGCAGCCAGGACGACAACAAATGATGTCAGAGGACGGGCAGCGCAAACTGTGCATGGCCAAGGGATAACATAACAGCGCAGGGTCCATGACGGAATCAAACAACGCTAAGGAGGCAGCGCACGGTGCCAAGGGGGTAGCAATGACGGCTGTGCTGCGTCACATTACAAAGGAAAGTCCCACCTCCAGGACGGTTGGACGGTGTGAGGGGACACATTACATGAGTGTGTAGTTCAGCGTTTGCAAGGAGCATAATTTCAAGAGCGACCTTTCCCTTGTGCAGTATTAGTGCTGCACATGGTGGCTCTTTCAGTAACAAACGCCTAGGGGGGGGGGGGGACAGGTCCCCTTACATTTTAGTTGTGCCAGCGTGGCGGTCGCATGACACGTTGCCGGATACACAGCTGGGGATCAGCTGACGTTACTGAACCCCAATAACAGAGGAGCGACTGTTGACTGTGCACACAGCACTTCCAGGCACCAACTGGCGGTGTTAGAGCCCAGGGACAGCAGGAGGAGCAGATTGGAGGTATTGCCGCACACACAGCTGGGGATCAGCTGACGTTACTGAACCCCAATAACAGAGGAGCGACTGTTGACTGTGCACACAGCACTTCCAGGCACCAACTGGCGGTGTTAGAGCCCAGGGACAGCAGGAGGAGCAGATTGGAGGTATTGCCGCACACACAGCTGGGGATCAGCTGACGTTACTGAACCCCAATAACAGAGGAGCGACTGTTGACTGTGCACACAGCACTTCCAGGCACCAACTGGCGGTGTTAGAGCCCAGGGACAGCAGGAGGAGCAGAGGAACAGAGTGTAGGCCGAAGCCTGATTGGAGCAAGTTGAAAGGAAACCTTTAACCCCCCCCCCCAAGACGTTTGTAGCTGAAAGAGCCATGTTGTGCAGCACTAAGGATGCAAAAGGAAAAGGTTGCTCTTTTAATTATGCTCCTTGCAAACACCGAAGTAAACACTAAAAATGTGTCCCTTTATACCGTTAAACCGTTCCGGAGGTGCGAATTTCCTTCGTAATGGGACACAGCACAGCTGTCATTCCTATCCCCTTGATGCCGTGCGCTGCCTCCTCAGCGTTGTTTTAAGCTGCCACGGAGCCTGCGCTGTTCTGTTAGCCCTTGGCCATGCCCAATTAGCGCTGCCTGTCTTCTGACATAATTTGGTGTCAGGCTGTCAGTGCCTGTGCGTCCACGCTGCTCCAGATCCCACCTCGCAGTCTCATCTAACGTAATCCCACTGCGGGCCTTGGAACCATGGGCATGCACAGTGCATAACCTCGACTCTCACTCCCCTCCTTCCCTCTTCTTCAGACTGTGCGGTGTCACGGCCGTGGCATGCTAGGGATCAGCTGACGGCGCACAGTCTAAAGAAGGCGGAGGGAAATGAGCGAGAGCCCGAGGGGAAGATATGCACTGCGCATGCCCATGGATCCCAGGCCCGCAGTGTGACTCAATCAGAAGACACTGCGAGGCGGGATCTCGGGCACCGCGGCCGCACAGGCGCAGCCAGCCTGACACCAAATTATGTCAGAAGACAGGCAGCGCAAATAGGGCATGCCCAAGGGATAACAGAACAGCGCAGGCTCCGTGACAGCTTAAAACAACGCTGAGGAGGCAGCGCATGGCACCAAGGGGGTAGGAATGACGGCTGTGCTGCGTCACATTACGAAGGAAAGTCCCAGCTCCGGGACGGTATAACGGTATCAGTGAACACATTTTATAAGTGTTAAGTTCTGCGTGTGCAAAGAGCTAAAAAAAAAGAGCTACCTTTTCCTTGTGCAGCATTACTGCTGCACAAGATGGCTCTTTCAGTAACAAACGACGGGGGGGGGGGGGGACAGGTTCCCTTACATTTAGGTTGTTGTGCCAGCGTGGCGGTCGCAGGACACATTGCCGGCTACACAGCTGGGGATCAGCTGACGTTACTGAAACCCAATAACACTGGGTCGTATGTTTTTACTGTGCAGCCTGCACTTCTGAGCCGCAACTGGCGGTGTTGGAGCCCAGGAATAGCAGTTCAGGTGGTAGAAAGATGAACACAGCAGGAGACCTGGATGACACCCAATTACTTAATCAGGCAGAGGAGTGGCAAATTCCTGCGAGATCCAGGCCTGGTTCATTTTCAGGAAAGTAAGCCGGTCAACGTTATCGGAGGATAGTCGCATGCGACGGTCTGTTAGTACACCACCTGCGGCACTAAAGACACGTTCCGATAAGACACTAGCCGCAGGGCAAGCCAGCACCTCCAATGCATACTGGCTTAGCTCTGGCCATGTATCCAGCTTAGAGACCCAAAACTTGAACGGGGAAGAGCCGTCTGGGAGTACAGTAAGAGGGCAAGCCATGTAGTCTGTCACCATCTGACGGAACCGTTGCCTCCTGCTGACTGGAGCCGCCGGTGATGGTGTAGACATTTGGGGCGGGCACACAAAAGTGTGCCAGAGTTGTGCCATACTGGGCTTGCCTTGGGCAGAGGCACTGCTTCTGCTCCCTCTTTGGGCAGAGCCTCCCCCACTGCCTCGACGCACTGAGCTGCTTTGTAAAGCACTAGCAGCACTCCTCTCAGTTGGACAGGAGAAGATGATGGAATTCACCAGTGTGTCGTGGTACTCCCGCAATTTACGCTCCCGGGTCAACGCAGGGATGAGGTTTTGGACGTTGTCCCGGTAGCGAGGATCGAGGAGGGTGAACACCCAATAATCAGGCATGTTGAGAATGTGGTCGATGCGGCGGTCGTTTCTCAGGCACTGCAGCATGAAATCCACCATGTGCTGCAGAGTGCCAACCGGCCCAGAAACGCTGTCCCCTGCTTGAGACATGATCTCTGCCCGCTCGTCATCACCCCACCCTCGCTGTACACACTGACCACTGGACAATTGTGTCACTCCCTCCTCTGGACGGAGCTCTTCCTCCTCCATTGACTCCTCCTCATCCTCCTCACAAATTGGCCCCTGCGTACCCCTTTGTGAGGAACCACGTGGCGCTGACTCTCCAGAAGCTGATGGAAAAGGTGACTCCTCATCCTCCACCTCTTCCACCACATCATCCCTTAACCCTTGCAAAGTTTGCTGAAGCAGGCAGATAAGGGGGACAGTCATGCTGACTAGTGCATCATCTGCACTTGCCATCCGCGTGGAATAATCAAAAGGACGCAAAACCTGGCAGACGTCCTTCATAGTGGCCCACTCTGTGGTTGTGAAGTCTGATCGGCGCTGACTGCGACTTCTTTGCGCCTGATGCAGCTGGTACTCCATAACTGCTTGCTGCTGCTCACACAACCGCTCCAACATATGTAACGTGGAATTCCACCGGGTAGGTAGGTCACATATGATGCGGTGTTCCGGAAGGCGGAATCGGCGCTGCAGAGCAGCAATGCGGGATCTGGCCAAGCTGGAACGCCGCAAGTGAGCACACTCTAGGCGGACCTTGTGCAGCAGGGCATCAAGATCCGGATAGTCCCTCAGAAAACTCTGCACAACCAAATTGAGCACATGTGCCAGACATGGGATGTGAGTGAGGTTGCCAAGGGCCAAAGCTGCCACCAGATTTCGGCCATTGTCACACACTACCATGCCTGGCTGGAGATTCGCTGGCAGTAACCACACATCGCTCTCCTGCTTTATAGCATTCCAGAGCTCCTGCGCTGTGTGGCTTCGATGCCCCAATGAAACTAGTTTCAAGACGGCCTGCTGACGTTTGGCCACGGCTGTGCTCATGTCGGTCATAGGTAAACGTTCACGGGTCCATGTGGGGGTGGACTGTGACGGATCCTGCAGAGAGGAATCAGAGGAACTGGTGTAAGAGGAGGAGTCGATGCGTACAGACTGGATTCCTGCAATCCTTGGAGTGGGCAGGACACGTCCTGCGCCACTCGCACGATCTGTACCTGGCTCAACAACATTAACCCAATGGGCAGTGAGGGAAACATATCGCCCCTGTCCATGCTGACTGGTCCACGCATCAGTGGTGAGGTGGACCTTGCTACTGACGGCGTTCAGTAGCGCATGTTTTATGTTTGCCTCAACATGCCTGTGCAGGGCAGGGACAGCCTGCCTGCTGAAGTAAAAGCGGCTGGGCACCTTGTACTGTGGGACTGCCAATGCCATCAAGTCACGGAAGCTGTCAGTCTCCACCAGCCTGAACGAGAGCATTTCCAGGGACAACAGTTTGGCAATGCCTGCATTCAGAGCCTGTGCTCGGGGGTGGTTGGCCGAGAATGCCCGCCTTTTCTCCCATGCCTGTACTACCGATGGCTGTAGAGTAGACTGGGAGTGTGAGGATGACTGGGAAGGTGGTGCTGTGGGTGGAATTACACAAGGTCTCTGGGAGGAAGCCAAACCAGCTGTGCGTGAGCTGGAGGAAGAGGCAACACGAGCTGAAGAGGTGGTATCTGCCGCTGTTGGTTGGCCTACATCTTCAGTGTGTTTCTGTAACTCCACCGCGTGCCTGGTCCGCACATGTTTCCACATATTTGTGGTATTGAGGTTGCTGACATTTTTCCCTCTTTTTACTTTATGATGACACAGCTTGCATTTGACAAAACAAATGTCATCTGCAACTGTGTCAAAAAAGGACCAGGCACTGCAAGTCTTGGGAGCGCCCTTTTTGGCTTTGGAAAGAGACAGGCTCCTAACGGGTGCCAAAGTGGAGGCTACAGGCTCCGCAGTCTTCCCCCTCCCTCTCCCTCTTTGGCCCGTAAGAGGAAGCTCTTCCTCTGAGCTGCTCCCACCACCTTCCTGTTCCTCACGCCACGATGGGTCAAGGACCTCATCATCTCCACTACCCTCTGCCACCAACTGCTCCTCCTGGGTAGTCTCAGCAGCACAGTACGCACGAGAAAGCGGCACCTGAGTTTCATCATCAGATGCGTACTGCGCTGTGGTCACCGGAGGCACTGGCCCACCTGCCTCTTCAGAGTCAGAGAGAAAAAGGTGTTGGGCATCACTGCACACTGCCTCTTCTTCCATTTCTCCAATGCTGCTTGGCTGGCCCCCTGTTTCCAAGCCAAGAGATTCAGAGAACAGAAGTAGAGACGGCTCCTGTCCTGGGCTCTCTGACTGCCTGGCCAATTTGGCAGGTGGTGAAGAGACAGATGGCTGCTCTCCAGTGCTCTGTGCCTGAGAGGATGTGGCACTAAGTGAAGTCGATGCCGAGGCGTTAGCTGCCATCCACCCGACAACGGCTTCAATTTGGTCTTCACGCAGCAGCGGTGCACGGCGCTCTCCGACAAAGCTGCGCATGAAGGACTGTTCCCTGCTGAAACTGAGTGACGACGAGTCACCGGCGCCCGCAGCAGGCACAGAATCACCACGTCCTCTCCCTGCTCCTCTCCCTGCTCCGCGCCCACGCCCACGTGCCTTACTCCCTGCCCTCTTCATCTTGGTTGACAGATAAAGATAAGCAGAAAAGTACTAAGGCCTTAGTGTGCTTATTCCTGTAATGCTCCTCCTAACAGGTGTAAGAAACACTAATGTTGTAAATTGTGGACTAAACTTTATTATTTTTCAAATGTGGCCTACACAAGTGTAAGTTGTGTTTGGTGAACTTAACCTTTTTTTTGGTGCAGATCGGGCTACAGAGCTAGTTTAAATCACACGGAGACCGTGCAGACAGCCGTAAACGGCGCTGCAAGGCCAAGAAACCCTCCTCTCGGTTATCCTATATAGTGTTTTTCCACTATTTAGCTGGATACGAGTGGAAAGACACTAATAGGAATTTTTTTTTTCAAATTTTAAACTGGCTGCACTATTTGAAAAAAAGGAAATTGTTTTTCAAGGTATGAGGCAGTAACGCACCCTGAGCTGAATCCAACCGGCTATGGCTGCACACAGACTACAGGGCGAGCTGCGCTCACACAGAGACCGTGCAGACAGCCGTAAACGGCGCTGCAAGGCCAAAAAACCCTCCTCTAGGTTATCCTATATAGTGTTTTTCCACTATTTAGCTGGATACGAGTGGAAAGACACTAATAGGAATTTTTTTTTTCAAATTTTAAACAGGCTGCACTATTTGAAAAAAAGGAAAATTTTTCTCAAGGTATGAGCCAGTAACGAACCCTGAGCTGAATCCAACCGGCTATGGCTGCACACAGACTACAGGGCGAGCTGGGCTCACACGGAGACCGTGCAGACAGCCGTAAACGGCGCTGCAAGGCCAAAAAACCCTCCTCTCGGTTATCCTATATAGTGTTTTTCCACTATTTAGCTGGATACGAGTGGAAAGACACTAATAGGAATTTTTTTTTTCAGATTTTAAACAGGCTGCACTATTTGAAAAAAAGGAAAATTTTTCTCAAGGTATGAGCCAGTAACGAACCCTGAGCTGAATCCAACCGGCTATGGCTGCACACAGACTACAGGGCGAGCTGGGCTCACACGGAGACCGTGCAGACAGCCGTAAACGGCGCTGCAAGGCCAAAAAACCCTCCTCTAGGTTATCCTATATAGTGTTTTTCCACTATTTAGCTGGATACGAGTGGAAAGACACTAATAGGAATTTTTTTTTTCAAATTTTAAACAGGCTGCACTATTTGAAAAAAAGGAAAATTTTTCTCAAGGTATGAGCCAGTAACGAACCCTGAGCTGAATCCAACCGGCTATGGCTGCACACAGACTACAGGGCGAGCTGGGCTCACACGGAGACCGTGCAGACAGCCGTAAACGGCGCTGCAAGGCCCAAAAACCCCCCTCTAGGTTATCCTATGTAGTGTTTTTCCACAATAGAGCTGGAGACTGGTGGAAAAACACTAATAGGAAATTTGAGAAAAAATGTGCAGCAGGCTGCACTAAGAGCAAAAAAGAACAACTGTGTGAGGCAGTGTGAACCCCCCCTGAGCTGAATACAACCGGGTATATGGCTGCACACAGACTACAGAGTGAGCTGCACACACACACACACAGAGACCTTGCAGAACGCTGTTAAAACAGCGCTGCAAGGCAAGAGCAAGGTGAACAGTGAAGAACACACAGCGTTTTGCTAAATTAGCCTTTGGAAAGGAAAATAAAGCAATTAGCTAGCTCGACTGGCCCTCAGTTAGAACACAGCGTCCTGTCCCTAACTGAAATCACAGCAGAGTGAGCGCAAAATGGCGGCAGCGCTTTTTTATAGTGCAGAGTGACATCATTTCAGCAGCCAATCCCAGCCTTGCCAGTACTTACATGCCCACCATGCTAAACAGGATGTGCCCACACTTTCATTCATTCCTCATTGGCTGCTGCGTTCAATTTGAATTCTGGGAACTTCCGATTCCGGTATCCGATACGCGGGAAGTATCGGAATTCAGTATCGGAATTCCGATACCGCAAATATCGGCCGATACCTGATACTTGCGGTATCGGAATGCTCAACACTAGTCATAAGCCCATAAGTATGAATATCTGAACAGAGCTTCAAATAAAGTCCCGCCACAGGCAGCCCCTGAGAACGACACTCTCATTAACTGAAAATTGCAAACACAGATTAAAAAACAACCACAAGATGGATTTCTTCAACGAAGGAATCATTTTAACCCCTTAGTGACGAGCCAATTTTAACCTTAAAGGGAACCTGTCAGCAGGATTGTACATAGTAACCTACACACAGTGTCAGGTCGGTGTCGTTATACTGAATAAAATGATACCTTGGTTGATGAAATCCGTCTTGTTGTTGTTTCCTAATCTTTATTTTCAGTTTTGTGTTAATGAGATTCTCGTGGCCTAAGGTGAGGTTCATGTGTCATATATGTGGTGCTCTGATTATATATTCATAATGTAGACTGCTGACAGGTCACTGATCCCTCAGTGACCCGCCCCTAGTTTGCATAATGTATATATTAACCCCTTCATGACCTAGGGATTTTTCATTTTTCCGTGTTTGTTTTTCACTCCCCTCCTTCCCAGAGCCATAACTTTTTTATTTTTCCGTCAATTTGGCCATGTAAGGGCTTATTTTTTGCGGGACGAGTTGTACTTTTGAACGACATCATTGGTTTTACCATGTCATGTACTAGAAAACGGGAAAAAAATTCCAAGTGCGGTGAAATTGCAAAAAAACTGCAATCCCACACTTGTATTTTGTTTGGCTTTTTTGCTAGGTTCACTAAATGCTAAAACTGACCTGCCATTATGATTCTCCAGGTCAGTACGAGTTCATAGACACCTAACATGACTAGGTTATTTTTTATCTAAGTAGTGAAAAAAAATTCCAAACTTTGCTAAAAAAAAAAAAAAAATTGCGCCATTTTCCGATACTCGTAGCGTCTCCATTTTTCGTGATCTGGGGTCGGTTGAGGGCTTATTTTTTGCATGCCGAGATGACGTTTTTAATGATTGCATTTTGGTGCAGATACGTTCTTTTGATCGCCCATTATTGCATTTTAATGCAATGTCGCGGCGACCTAAAAAGCGTAATTCTGGCGTTTCGAATTTTTTTCTCGCTACGCCGTTTAGCGATCAGGTTAATGCTTTTTTTTAATTGATAGATCGGGCGATTCTGAGCGTGGCGATACCAAATATGTGTAGATTTGATTTTTTTTATTGATTTATTTTGATTGGGGCGAAAGGGGGGTGATTTAAACTTTTATATTTTTTTTATTTTTTTCACATTTTTTTTAATTTTTTTTTTTACTTTTGCCATGCTTCAATAGCCTCCATGGGAGGCTAGAAGCAGGCTCAACTCGATCGCCTCTGCGATATGAAGGGACCATATGACAGTAAATACCCCAAATTTACACCATTTTAAAATGCGGTGAATTAACGGCAATCACATGACAGGGAACTGTAAAAACTGATCATGATTATGTTCTCCAGGGTCTCAGCCACCCCCGGAGATTTTCCATCGTTGGGGAACGCTGCAGCATTATTTCTCAGTGGCGTAAAAAAGCGGTGCTGAGGAATAAGTATCCTTATCTGCTGCCATTAAAAGGCGTGCAGTGGTTGTTAAGGGGTTATTAAGTATAACAGCGCCAGTCTGACAGTGTATGTAGTTTACTTATCTAAGGGAAGAGTTGCCTAGCTCACATGTATAGACAATGCACATTAACAAAAATCCCTAACTAAAAGCATGGCAGTTTGTGCATGCTTGGACAATATCTTGAACGAGGCTGTCTGATGTGGCAAGGCATTGTAACGGCCAACCATCCAATAGGTAGGTAAATATAAAAAAAGTGCAAGCTTTTAGGGTACATTGTAAAATTAATTTCATATACTGTATAGAATTAGTTTTCTTTGTGGCTCAAGTATACCTGCCCTTCACAATCAACAAACCAATCAATACCTTTTATTTTTCTATCTAGCAAAATAGCAAAATTAAAGAAGCGATCTCATTGATTGCTTTGGGCAACATTGTCACTTTTGTTTACACTTATTCTCCATGAACGTACACACACAAAAAATAAAAATATTTTCTCTGGGACTATCAATAAAACTTGAGATTTATGTCATCTAAAATATATATTTTTTCTTTACAGACCAGATTCTATCCTAATATGTTAATACTGTATATGAAATATATGGAACCATTTACATACCAGGATAAGGAAAGCTTGCTGCCATCCCATGCTTTCTTTGTCTGCACTTGTCTCTCCAGCCTCTAAAACCAATCCAGACACCAGAATGATAATTTACTTATTGCGGTGTGGTTTATTGCATGCCGTGGTGTACATCTTATGAAGTCATAAACCATATTTGCATTTTCCATAACCGTCAGAATCAGATCAATCACTGAAGGAAAGGATTCACAACCTATTTTCATCAGATCTGGAATAAACTAATGAATTTAGTCCTTCTGAAAGGTGCCAGACTGACAGCTCAAAATTAATGCAGCACACGTTTTTTCAGAGATACCATATGATACTCTCTTCAGACTTCAATCACGTACAGTGAAAGTTATTATGGAAATATATTTTACTGATAAACAAAGGTGAAAATAGCCCTTAATATAGCTTACTACATCTGATATTTATTTTTGTCTTTTTTTGTGTCTTTTTTTTAGTTGGGGTTGCTATTATAGAAAAAAGATATTCTGGAAGTATTCTCTTATAAAAGAAAAACTTCACCAAAATTATTGTCTTGTTATACAGTAGGTTGTTGTAATTTTACACATAATATAAATATTGTTTCTTCATTGTATATTTTTATCTAAAAACCTAATTTCATGTAGTATTAATAGCATAAATTAATGACATAAATACAATTCTGACATTATGTAAGCATGTCTGACAGGATAGGACCGTTACGATTGGGTTCACCTTAGGTTGAAGTGAAGGACAGCATCCAATCAAGGTGAAGGTGAGAAAATTATTCTTTATTGTGCCATAAATGCAACGTTTCAACCTCAAGGGTCTTTCTCAAGCATACCAAACAGTCAAACGGACGGCCTTAAATAGGAAGTTGGTCATCACCAACCAGTCGCCCCATTCCAGACCGCCCACATCATTTACATAACAAAGTTCAGTAATCTCAATAACAGTATACAACTTACATTCTATAAAACCTATATACTTAAAGACTATGCCTCTTATTTTATACATCCCATAAAACACATAATAGAGCCCAAAATTGAAATTATTAGCACATGTAGGGAATCAAACATATATAAAAAATGCTGCCTACCAATCAACAGAACCGTAAAGGCAAGTTTGTATATAATCCACCAATGTGACAGCTTGTTTCTCACATCATAGCGACCGCAAATCAGTGTTGGCATAGAGGGCCCAATCATCGAGGATGACATATATCAGCCTGCTTAATCAGAACCAATCCAGGTTCACCATATAGAACTGTTATGATCAGGTGGCCTTGGAGCAGTATGAAATGACCTTCGCTGGAGCAGTGGTAACTTTACTGACTGCAACCCCTGATCCTATCACCGCAACTAGAAGTCGCCGTGGGGTGTGCCTAACCAGACCTAGACACCTCGACACAGCCTAAGGACTAAATATCCCTAAAGATGGAAATAGGAAAACTCTCTTGCCTCAGAGTAGACCCCCAAAGGATAGGTAGCCCCCCACAAATAATGACTGTGAGTAGGAGAGGAAAAGACACACGCAGACAGAAAACAGGGATAAGCAAAGGAGGTCACTTCTACCTAGATAGGAAAGGATAGTACAGGATACTGTGCGGTCAGCATAAAACACTACAAAATATCCACAGCAGAAAAATACTAAAACTCCACCACCTAACTAAAGATGTGGAGAGTATATCTGCGACTCCAGCGAGTCCAACTAGACTGAGAAAAACAACAGGCACAGTCTAGCAGGAACAAAATAGAAACAAGATAAGCACAGAAAATAAACACACAGCAGTGTGTCTAAAAATGAAGAAAACACTTATCTTAGCTGAATTGGCAGCAAGCAGGAGGGGCCAGGCAGAGGACCAACACTTGCAAAGGAACATTGACTACTGGCAAGGACTAATGAGTCCTGCACAGCTAAATACCCCAGTCCGAATTGCAATTAGCAGAAACACCTGTCCAAGACTGCTGCTCAGGAATAACTGCATTACCATCAACAACCACCGGAGGGAGCCCAAGAGCACGTAGTATGACCTGACCAAAGTCACGCTAGCCTCCATTCACAGAGTTCACTCACTCCATAGCCTGCTGTCTCATCTGTTCACCAATGAGCATATCCCCCGGTCCCACATGACAGATTCACAAGACCAAGCCTGCGATGCCGCCATGGTTACCGGGAGGACACGCCCACCAATCCCCAAACGCCGTCACACGCAACCAAACAACAAACAAAGCAATATCCACAATAGTGGCGCGGCACCAATGACGCACAATGCGGGTGTCTACGGCTGTAACCCGACTCATATCATACATACGATATCCCTGTTCCCCGTTCGCCTGTCCACCGGCCCCATAACCCAATGACACATGACACAGCATGACCGAGAATACATGCCCACCTGTCACAGGGGGCGTCACTTATGATGCAGGACAATGCCTACCATAGCAGTCCGGTACCTTAAACTCAAGCACACACTACGCATGTGAACAGCTGCAGCCAGGCTCGCACTGTCCAAATACAAGTGTCGATCACCTCCACCATCAGTGCCACAATAAATGCAGCACCGATAAGGGGGTAAAGGTCACAAATACCCGAAACACTGCAGACGTACATCCTCTAAGAGAGACCCACAACCTCATTTTTCACATAGGAGGGTATCCGCAAAATCCATAACACATCCAGTGCCATATCCATGGCTAACTGTTGTCATTATGCTAAACAGGTTATACGGACTGAATTGATTCCACATACAAAGGATCAAGAAAAATCCATATATCTGGAAACTTAGTCCATATACTTGGCTCAATGCCAAGATTTTTCACAAACCGTATTATGTGCAATGCGTATTATGGGTTCACCTTGTCACAGTGGGATGGCTTTTATGCTTTTCTGATCAAATTAGTGTTAACTAAGTGCCCTATGTTGTTTACATGTACTATTACTAGTTACTTATTTACTTACTACATGGTATATGGTCATTTTGTTGTTTTTTTCTTGGGTTTCATAAAAGCACTAGCTGAAAAGCCCGGCGTTGCCCGGGCATAGTAACTACCATATTTTCCGGCTTATAAGATGACTTTTTAACCCCTGAAAATCTTCTCAAAAGTCGGGGGTCGTCTTATACGCCGGGTACAGCATGTGCGGAGCTCTGAAGTCGCCGCATATGGTGCAGGGAGCGGTACCGGATGGTTCCCAGGGTCTGGAGGAGAGGAGACTCTGCTTCAGGCCCTGGGATCCATATTCGTGTAAAAAAAAGAATAAAAATAAAAAATATGGATATACTTACCTTCCGACGGCCCCCGCGACGTCACAGGGTCCTTCACGGCGCGCAATGCATCCTTGGGAACAGAAGCTGCCGCATGCATCACGGAGAGCCGGGAGAACTCCGGGGTCCGTCGGAAGGTAAGTATATCCATATTTTTTATTATTATTCTTTTTTTTTAGATGAATATGGATCCCAGGGCCTGAAGGAGAGTCTCCTCTCCTCCAGACCCTGCGAACCATTCTGGACCACTCCATGCACACGCCGTATAAGACGACACCCGATGTATAAGATGACCCCCGAAAAGTTGGGGGTCATCTTATACGCCCAGTCGTCTTATACACAAAAAAATACGGTAACTGTGTTTAGTTATAACAAATTACAATGATTATATTGCACATAAAAACATTTCACATCATATATTCAACACAACAGATTTGAAAAACAAATTAACTAAATGATTACCTAAGTATTGATAGTATTTTATATTCAACTCATTCAAGAGCCTTTTGGATAAACAACATTTTAGGTTTTTCCTTCTGGTGCAAAGATGCACAGATTTTTGGCAGTTTCAACTCTTGAACAGGCCACGTAAAGTTGACCATGAGAAAAGCATGGAGATTGCAAATCGATCCCTACTACTTTCAAGGAATGTCCCTGAGCCTTGTTAATGGACATTGCAAATGCCAGTCAAAGTGGAAACTGGATGCCTTTAAAATCAAAAGGCAAATCAGATAGAATGAGAGGAAGTCTTGGAATGAAAAGGTCCTCTCCTTTGGCACATCCTGTTGCTGAGCTGTGTATCTAATCCTATTCTGTGTGATACCATCTGCTGAGCTGTGTATCTAATCCTATCCTGTGTGTAACTGTATGCTGAGCTGTGTATCTAATCCTATCCTATGTGATACTGTCTGCTGAGCCATGTCTCTAATCCTATCCTGTGTGAGACTGTCTGCTGATCTGTATATCTAATCCTATCCTGTGTGATACTGTTTGCTGAGCTGTGTATCTAATCCTATCCTGTGTTATACAGTCTGCTGAGCCGTATATCTAATCCTATCCTGTGTGATACTGTTTGCTGAGCTGTGTATCTAATCTTATCCTGTGTTATACAGTCTGCTGAGCCGTATATCTAATCCTATCCTGTGTGATACTGTTTGCTGAGCCGTGTATCTAATCCTAACCTGTGTGATACTGTCTGATGAGCTGTGTATCTAATCCTATCCTGTGTGATACAGTCTGCTGAGCCATGTTTATAATCCTATCCTTTGTAATAGTCTGCTGAGCCATGTATCTAATCCTATCCTGTGTGATACTGTCTACTGAGCCATGTATCTAATCCTATCCTGTGTGATACCGTCTGCTGAGCTGTGTATCTAATCCTATCCTGGGTGTTCCTGTCTGCTGAGCTGTGTATCTAATCCTATCCTGTGTGTTACTGTCTGCTGAGCTGTGTATCTAATTCTAATCTGTGTGATACTGACTGCTGAGCTGTGTGTCTCTAATCCTGTCCTGTGTAATACTGACTGCTGAGCCGTGTATCTAATACTATCCTGTGTTACTGTCTGCTGAGCTGTGTATCTAATTCTATCCTGTGTGATACTGACTGCTGAGCTGTGTATCTAATTCTATCCTGTGTGATACTGACTGCTGAGCTGTGTATCTAATTCTATCCTGTGTGATACTGACTGCTGAACTGTGTATCTAATTCTATCCTGTGTGATACTGACTGCTGAGCTGTGTATCTAATTCTATCCTGTGTGATACTGACTGCTGAACTGTGTATCTAATTCTATCCTGTGTGATACTGACTGCTGAGCTGTGTATCTAATTCTATCCTGTGTGATACTGACTGCTGAACTGTGTATCTAATCCTATCCTATGTGATACTGACTGCTGAGCTGTGTATCTAATCCTTTCCTGAGTGATAGCACACACACACACACACTCATTTTTATTTATGTAGATTTCTGACACAATTAATATGAAGGCATCTCAGATTTGTATGTTATATTTTATGACTTTTTGTAATGTGTAATGGTGCAGCATATGGAATAGTCTTGTGCAGTACAAATATTGACTACTATGTTTGAATAGAATTAAACATTTCATAAGGAATGTGACCGACGCATGGCAAGGGACATTCAGTTACCAGCATGGTTATATGACAGGACTTAAGGCCTCAACGGTCCCAGCTTCCTCAGTGTCTTTGATCGGTGTCACCAGAGTTTGGTCAGTGTGTCAGTTTTTACTACTAATGATTGGACAGAGTGGGATAGAGCTGCATCCAAGTGCTAGCCGATGTTTTTACAGATCCATAGACTTGCATTGGCAACTTTGATGCTACAATCGGATCAATATTGAGCAAGTCTCTGTACTTTGTGCAGATTACTCAGTCCTGATAAAAAAGGACATGTGTACAGTCCCAGAGACTATGATAGTATCCATGAAAAACCACAAGAAAAACTGACATGTGAATGAGCCCCAATAAAAGTAAAATATACTTAACTATTACAGAAAATACTGGTAGCTGTTTTCAATGGTCGATGATGTCCATATCCATAGATGTGTTTACAATTTTACCATCAGCTACCAATTTTCGGATTATGAAGAGGTTGTTCGTACAGGTCATTAGAATTTTCTTAATGCCTCTGTAAAGTAGACAGCCACCTCCTCCCAGCACCACAATAGCTGCGCATGCCACCGGCTTATCAGAGGCCAACAACTGAACCCATTGTGGGGTGCATGATATCACTGCAATATCCCACCACCCCTTTGTGCCAGCTATGGATGAGGAGTAGGGTGATGCTTGTTGTGGGTGAATAGACAAAAAAGAATTCCTATTTTGGGGGGGTTATGTGTATGCGAAGAATGCTAGGCTATGGGAATTGTTAAAAGTCCTGGATGGGGGACATTATTACAAAATGCATGGAAGACATAATTACAGGATAGGGGACATTGTTACAGGATGAGTGCCAAGATGGGGGATTTTATTACAAGATGGAGGCAAGGATAGGAGACATTATTAAGGAATGGGGGCCAGAGTGGGGGACATTATTACAGGATGGGGCCAGGACAGAGGACATTATGACAGGATGTTGACCAAGGTGGGGGACATTTTTACAGAGTAGAGGCCAGGACAGATAACATTATTTTAGGATAGGGGCAAGGATGGAAGACATTATTTCAGAAAAGGGGCAGTGATGGGGACATTATTACAGGATGAGAACCAAGGATTGGGGACATTATTACAGGATAATGGCCGGGAAGGTGGACATTAGGCCAGTGTCACACCAAACGTATAAAAATACGGTCCGTTTTTACGGCTGAGATACGCAAAAAAGTTCTTGAACAGTGATCCTTATTCAATGTGAGGATGCGATGGCGAGATTTTCTCGCCAGCTTGCAAAATGGACATATAATGAATCCATGGCCTCAAACATTCTTGAAAACATATATGCAGTCCATATATATATATATATATATATATATATATATGTATATATATATATATACATATATATATATATATATATATATAAATATACAGTATATAAGTGAGACACATATATATATTTATTTATATTTAATACAGCGCTAGATAGCAGAAAAACCGGTAATTCAATTGCCAGCTTTTGCTAAGTCCTTACCGAACCCGACAGGATATGAAACATGGTTTACATACAGTAAACCATTGCATATCCGTTAGAAGTGTTTGTGTGTAAAATTTGGGAGCTGTAGGTGTTAATTTAAAGGGTTAATTCATGGAAAAAACTGGCGTGAGCTCCCGCGCAACTTTATCCGCCAGAGAGGGAAAGCCAGTGATTGAAGGCAGAAAATAATCGCCTAGAGCTGCCCCATAGTGAAACATTGGTCTGAGTGCAATGCGTTGTTTTTGTGCCTCTTATTCGTCCGTATTTCTCTCTAGTGTGACCCCGGTCTTACTGTGCAGTGCACCACGTCGTTACTCTGGTACTTTTGTTCTTTATCTAGGTGCAGTCTAGAAGTGGTGATCAGTCAGAGATGTATGTGCATTACTTTCAACAGAAATGTGTTCTGGCTGGAAGTAGTTGCTGTGATCTGTGATGGATGAAGAAGAAAAGCATAAATGAATTACTTCAATTAGTGGTGTTACCGCTAAAGATGTTGTCCACTACTTTTACATAGATGACCTATCCTACACAACTGCCTCCTATTGATTTGAATAGGAGACGGGTGTGCTGTAGCAAGTCACGGTCACTATCAGAAGTCGAAGCAGCTAGGCAAATAAGTATTTCCAGCCAACCACCACCAGCGCCAACAGAGATGATAGCTGATTGGTGGGGGTGCCGGGTGTCGGACCCCAGCCGATCAGACGTTGATGACCTATCTCAAGGAGAGCTAAAGTAAAAGTACTGCACAACGTCTTTAAGTCACTTGATTTACTTGTACTGTATACATTGGATTGATCTACAGAGCTCCTCTGTACAATTTTATTACTATGTGGTGGTAATATGTGGTCCGGTCATGGTGTGGAAGTATTTATCTTTTGTATGTGGTATTATATATATATTGTATATATACAGTGGGGCAAAAAAGTATTTAGTCAGTCAGCAATAGTGCAAGTTCCACCACTTAAAAAGATGAGAGGCGTCTGTAATTTACATCATAGGTAGACCTCAACTATGGGAGACAAACTGAGAAAAAAAAATCCAGAAAATCCCATTGTCTGTTTTTTTAACATTTTATTTGCATACTATGGTGGAAAATAAGTATTTGGTCAGAAACAAAATTTCATCTCAATACTTTGTAATATATCCTTTGTTGGCAATGACAGAGGTCAAACGTTTTCTATAAGTCTTCACAAGGTTGCCACACACTGTTGTTGGTATGTTGGCCCATTCCTCCCTGCAGATCTCCTCTAGAGCAGTGATGTTTTTGGCTTTTTGCTTGGCAACACGGACTTTCAACTCCCTCCAAAGGTTTTCTATAGGGTTGAGATCTGGAGACTGGCTAGGCCACTCCAGGACCTTGAAATGCTTCTTACGAAGCCACTCCTTCGTTGCCCTGGCGGTGTGCTTTGGATCATTGTCATGTTGAAAGACCCAGCCACGTTTCATCTTCAATGCCCTTGCTGATGGAAGGAGGTTTGCACTCAAAATCTCACGATACATGGCCCCATTCATTCTTTCATGTACCCGGATCAGTTGTCCTGGCCCCTTTGCAGAGAAACAGCCCCAAAGCATGATGTTTCCACCACCATGCTTTACAGTAGGTATGGTGTTTGATGGATGCAACTCAGTATTCTTTTTCCTCCAAACACGACAAGTTGTGTTTCTACCAAACAGTTCCATTTTGGTTTCATCAGACCATAGGACATTCTCCCAAAACTCCTCTGGATCATCCAAATGCTCTCTAGCAAACGTCAGACGGGCCCGGACATGTACTGGCTTAAGCAGTGGGACACGTCTGGCACTGCAGGATCTGAGTCCTTGGTGGCGTAGTGTGTTACTTATGGTAGGCCTTGTTACATTGGTCCCAGCTCTCTGCAGTTCATTCACTAGGTCCCCCCGCGTGGTTCTGGGATTTTTGCTCACCGTTCTTGTGATCATTCTGACCCCACGGGGTGGGATTTTGCGTGGAGCCCCAGATCGAGGGAGATTATCAGTGGTCTTGTATGTCTTCCATTTTCTAATTATTGCTCCCACTGTTGATTTCTTCACTCCAAGCTGGTTGGCTATTGCAGATTCAGTCTTCCCAGCCTGGTGCAGGGCTACAATTTTGTTTCTGGTGTCCTTTGACAGCTCTTTGGTCTTCACCATAGTGGAGTTTGGAGTCAGACTGTTTGATGGTGTGCACAGGTGTCTTTTTATACTGATAACAAGTTTAAACAGGTGCCATTACTACAGGTAATGAGTGGAGGAAAGAGGAGACTCTGAAAGAAGAAGTTACAGGTCTGTGAGAGACAGAAATCTTGATTGTTTGTTTCTGACCAAATACTTATTTTCCACCATAAAATGCAAAAAAAATGATAAAAAAACAGACAATGTGATTTTCTGGATTTTTTTTCTCAGTTTGTCTCCCATAGTTGAGGTCTACCTATGAAGTAAATTACAGACGCCTCTCATCTTTTTAAGTGGTGGAACTTGCACTATTGCTGACTGACTAAATACTTTTTTGCCCCACTGTGTATATATATATATATATATATATATATATATCTCAAATGCCAAAAAGACCAAAAACAAACAAACGGCACTGTCTGTGAAATCGAGGTTGTCCCGAACTTGGACACAGGTGTCAATCAATAGTCATCCTGATACCAGCCACACATCATGATCACGGGTGCTCTTCTGAAAAAACACGAAAATTCCACCGCCATATGTGAGAAGAAAGAGAAGGCACTCACCGATCTAAAATTCCCAACTTTATTTCATCTTCATATAAAACTCCATGGCCAGGGGAGTGAGGAACGGAGCTCTTGTGAGCAGGAGTAGACGACGGCCGTTTCGCGTTGTGCTTGCACTTCCACAGGTCAGCTTGCATGGAGTTTTATATGAAGATGAAATAAAGTTGGGAATTTTAGATCGGTGAGTGCCTTCTCTTTCTTCTCGCATATGGCATATATATATATATATATATATATATATATATATGTATATGGTGGTACAAAAGTAGGTGGACAGTATGTGTAATAGGGTTATGAAGGGGGAGATTTATCAAACATGGTGTAAAGTGAAACTGACTCAGTTCCCCTTAGCAACCAATCAGATTCCACTTTTCATTCTTCACAGACTCTTTGGAAAATGAAGGGCAACTGAGTCAGTCCCACAGATACAGTTTTCACAGATAAATCTCCCCCAAATCTGTTTTCTTTTCTGATAACCCATAATGGCAAATAATTTAAATACAGATCAAAGAAAATGGATTTTAAAATAGTATTGGAAATCTCAAAATGCTGAAACAGTTAGAGCAAATTGGGTTGAAACATTTGGTACTCAAGCGGCAAGCCCCAAAGAGGCAAACCATTTACCGCATTCGTGACAAATTCGATGCCACTGGCTCAATCCTTAATGCTCAAAAAACTGGTCAACCCAAAACAGCCTGTACAGAAAATAATAAACAACTTGTTGCTAAAACATTTGTTCAGAGTCCAAAAAAGTCCACCAGAAGAGTGTCTTTAGAATGAGGAATTGCACGAGCTTCCATCATGCGAATCCTGAAATCTATTGGGTAGAAAGCTTATCGTCCATGTCTAATTCATGGTTTATTGGAGGATGATCCAGACAGGCGGCTGCAATTTAGTGAGATTATGCTTAACAAAATTGAAAAAAATCCAGTAATTTTAGATAACATTAAGTGGAGTGATGAAGCTTCTTTCAAATTATCTGGCTATATTAACAGACAGGGGTGGATTAAGGGTAGCCAGGGCCCCGGGCTGTTCACACACTGTGGGCCCCCCCGGTCATGTGACGGGGGTCATGTGATGGGGGTCATGTGACAGGGGTCATGTGACGGGGGTCATGAGACGGGGGTCATGATATACCCGAACCAGATTATTCCAGAAAAATGGCCGGGCCCTACTCTACTGTAACCTATTAAATATTTGTTAAAATCTGCAATACAATTTAGGTATATCTTGACCAATAATATCACATACAAGGAACAAATACAACCGCACCGTAACCAGACCACAAATTACAACCACAGTGATCGAATAATATCACATACAAGGAACAAATACCACTGCACCATGTTAAGACCACATATTACCACTTGGTGACCAAATAGCACATACAAGGGACAAATACCACAACACCATTTCCAGACCACATATTACCACCACATAGTGACTGAGTACCACAATACTGATCAGTAATAAAAAAACAAAAAACACAATACTATCACCATAAGTGCCAGTATTCACAGGAGATCTGTACTTAGTATGCAGTGTCTGTGTAGAGGTAATACAGTGATCACTGGTGACATTGTACACAGGACCGCTGTATATAGTATACAGTGTATAGTGTCAGTGTATAGGCAACACTGACTCACCAGTGATGTCTCTAGGTGAACTCCATCATCTTTCATCCAGCACAGACTGCCATCATTTCTTCCAGCCAGGACTCGTTTCTGCAGGAAATAACACAGTTATCTCGAGCTCCACTTGCAGAACACATTACTTAATTTTTCACAACTTCTACATTACACCACATGAAGATAAAAAGGCGATATAGTGTCACTCTGCACAATAACAGGATCGCCCCCCATTTAAAACAGTATACTCAAAAAACAAAATAAATACATCACTGCAGTAATAATATCCCTTAATTAACCCCTATGGTAATAATATTCCCCACCCTGGCTCCGTTTATCTCATTCCTGGCTCCAGCCATATGTTCTCTCATCCTGCACTCATGAGTATCCATTCTACACCATATGATCTCCCCATCCTGCCCCATCTCTCTCCATCGTATCCATCCTGCCCCATGATCCAATCCTGCCCCATGTCTCCAATCATGCCCCGTGTCTACATTCTGCCCATGCCTCCAGTCCTGCCCCCAGTGTGTCCAGCATATTACCCCCAGTGTGTCCAGCATATTACCCCCAGTGTGTCCAGCAATCTGCCCCAGGATGTCCAGCATATTGCCCCCAGACAGTGTGTCCAGCAATCTGCCCCAGTGTGTCCAGCATATTACCACCAGTGTGTCCAGCAATCTGGCCTAGTGTCTCCAGCATTGCCCCAGTGTGTCCAGCAATCATCTGCCCCAGTGTATCCAGCATTGCCCCAGTGTGTCCAGCAATCATCTGCCCCAGTGTCTCCAGCAAACTGCCCCAGTGTCTCCAGCAATCTGCCCCAGTGTCTCCAGCAATCTGCCCCAGTGTCTCCAGCAATCTGCCCCCAGTGTGTCCTCCAGCAATCTGCCCCCAGTGTGTCCTCCAGCAATCTGCCCCCAGGGTGTCCTCCAGCATTGCCCCACTGTCTCCAGCATTGCCCCACTGTCTCCAGCAATCTGCCCCACTGTCTCCAGCAATCTGCCCCACTGTCTCCAGCAATCTGCCCCACTGTCTCCAGCATTGCCCCCCAGTGTGTCCTCCAGCATTGCCCCCCAGTGTGTCCTCCAGCAATCTGCCCCAGTGTCTCCAGCAATCTGCCCCAGTGTCTCCAGCAATCTGCCCCAGTGTCTCCAGCAATCTGCCCCCAGTGTGTCCTCCAGCAATCTGCCCCCAGTGTGTCCTCCAGCAATCTGCCCCCAGGGTGTCCTCCAGCATTGCCCCACTGTCTCCAGCATTGCCCCACTGTCTCCAGCAATCTGCCCCACTGTCTCCAGCAATCTGCCCCACTGTCTCCAGCAATCTGCCCCACTGTCTCCAGCAATCTGCCCCACTGTCTCCAGCATTGCCCCCCAGTGTGTCCTCCAGCATTGCCCCCCAGTGTGTCCTCCAGCAATCTGCCCCACTGTCTCCAGCATTGCCCCACTGTCTCCAGCATTGCCCCCAGTGTGTCCTCCAATCTGCCCCAGTGTCTCCAGCATTGCCCCCCAGTGTGTCCTCCAATCTGCCCCACTGTCTCCAGCATTGCCCCCAGTGTGTCCTCCAATCTGCCCCAGTGTCTCCAGCATTGCCCCCCCAGTGTGTCCTCCAATCTGCCTCACTGTCTCCAGCAATCTGCCCCACTGTTTCCAGCAATCTGCCCCACTGTCTCCAGCAATCTGCCCCACTGTCTCCAGCATTGCCCCCAGTGTGTCCTCCAGCATTGCCCCCCAGTGTGTCCTCCAGCAATCTGCCCCACTGTCTCCAGCATTGCCCCACTGTCTCCAGCATTGCCCCCAGTGTGTCCTCCAATCTGCCCCAGTGTCTCCAGCATTGCCCCCCAGTGTGTCCTCCAATCTGCCCCACTGTCTCCAGCATTGCCCCCAGTGTCTCCAGCATTGCCCCCCCCAGTGTGTCCTCCAATCTGCCTCACTGTCTCCAGCATTCTGCCCCACTGTCTCCAGCAATCTGCCCCACTGTCTCCAGCATTGCCCCCAGTGTGTCCTCCAGCATTGCCCCCCAGTGTGTCCTCCAGCAATCTGCCCCACTGTCTCCAGCATTGCCCCAGTGTGTCCTCCAGCAATCTGCCCCACTGTCTCCAGCATTGCCCCCAGTGTGTCCTCCAATTTGCACCAGTGTCTCCAGCATTGCCCCCCCCAGTGTGTCCTCCAATCTGCCCCACTGTCTGCAGCAATCTGCCCCACTGTCTCCAGCAATCTGCCCCACTGTCTCCAGCAATCTGCCCCACTGTCTCCAGCATTGCCCCCAGTGTGTCCTCCAGCATTGCCCCCCAGTGTGTCCTCCAGCAATCTGCCCCACTGTCTCCAGCATTGCCCCCAGTGTGTCCTCCAGCAATCTGCCCCACTGTCTCCAGCATTGCCCCCAGTGTGTCCTCCAATCTGCCCCAGTGTCTCCAGCATTGCCCCCCAGTGTGTCCTCCAATCTGCCCCACTGTCTCCAGCATTGCCCCCAGTGTGTCCTCCAATCTGCCCCAGTGTCTCCAGCATTGCCCCCCCAGTGTCCTCCAATCTGCCCCACTGTCTCCAGCATTGCCCCCAGTGTGTCCTCCAATCTGCCTCACTGTCTCCAGCATTGCCCCCAGTGTGTCCTCCAATCTGCCCCAGTGTCTCCAGCATTGCCCTTAGTGTGTCCTCCAATCTGCCCCAGTGTCTCCAGCATTGCCCCCCAGTGTGTCCTCCAATCTGTCCTACTGTCTCCAGCATTGCCCCCAGTGTGTCCTCCAATCTGCCCCAGTGTCTCCAGCATTGCCCCCCAGTGTGTCCTCCAGCATTGCCCCCCAGTGTGTCCTCCAGCATTGCCCCCAGTGTGTCCACCGATAACTGATCCAAAAAAACAAAAAAAAAAACAAGCAGTCTCCTCACCTGTCCGCGCTCCAGGCGGCGAGCTCCCTGCAGCAGCGCACACTCGCCGGCGACTGACAATGACGTCAGACGCCGGCGACGTGTGCGCTGCGGCCGACATCAGCTGCCAGCCTCCAATTGGCTGGCGGCTGTTGTTGTTAACTATTGACGTGCGGGTGCGCGCCCGCACATCAATAGGAAACCGCCGCAGCGCCGGAAAGGGCCCGGTGAGCAGATGAGAAGCGGCCCAATGCGGGCAGTCACAGACTCACTGAGGATTATTATCAGAGGGTTAATCTGCGGTAGCCCAGGGCCCATATTGACCCTCTGATAATCCGCCCCTGTTAACAGACATAATTGTATTTACTGGTATAATGAGAACATGCATTTAACATTAGAGCAACAACTAAATGAGCCTGGTGTCAATGTTTGGGGTGGTATTTCAAGTTTTGGTGTTTTTGGACCATTTTTATATTTGATGGAACAGTCACAGGAGATAAGTATCTCAAAATTCTAATGAATCAAGTTGTTTAAGGGAGGATATTAGCGAAGGAAATGAGGATGTCGAGTCCATATGGGTCGAAATTCATGGAGGGAAAAATGGTAACAAAATTCTCATTGGGGTCTGTTACAAACCCCCAAATATAACAGAAACCATGGAAAGTCTACTTCTAAAGCAGATAGATGAAGCTGCAACCCATAATGAGGTCCTGGTTATGGGGGACTTTAACTACCCGGATATTAACTGGGAAACAGAAACCTGTGAAACCCATAAAGGCAACAGGTTTCTGCTAATAACCAAGAAAAATTATCTTTCACAATTGGTGCAGAATCCAACCAGAGGAGCAGCACTTTTAGACCTAATACTATCTAATAGACCTGACAGAATAACAAAT
This sequence comes from Ranitomeya imitator, assembly GCF_032444005.1. Lineage (NCBI taxonomy): Eukaryota > Metazoa > Chordata > Amphibia > Anura > Dendrobatidae > Ranitomeya > Ranitomeya imitator. The sequence continues at coordinate 316,266,094 of NC_091286.1, read as the reverse complement.
CTGCAGGTGGTTGGGCAGCTAGGAAATAGCGACCACAATATTGTGCAGTTTCACCTGTCTTTCACTAGGGGGACTTGTCAGGGAGTCACAAAAACACTGAACTTTAGGAAGGCAAAGTTTGACCAGCTTAGAGATGCCCTTAATCTGGTAGACTGGGACAATATCCTCAGAAATAAGAATACAGATAATAAATGGAAAATGTTTAAGAACATCCTAAATAGGCAGTGTAAGCGGTTTATACCTTGTGGGAATAAAAGGACTAGAAATAGGAAAAACCCAATGTGGCTAAACAAAGAAGTAAGACAGGCAATTAACAGTAAAAAGAAAGCATTTGCACTACTAAAGCAGGATGGCACCATTGAAGCTCTAAAAAACTATAGGGAGAAACATACTTTATCTAAAAAACTAATTAAAGCTGCCAAAAAGGAAACAGAGAAGCACATTGCTAAGGAGAGTAAAACTAATCCCAAACTGTTCTTCAACTATATCAATAGTAAAAGAATAAAAACTGAAAATGTAGGCCCCTTAAAAAATAGTGAGGAAAGAATGGTTGTAGATGACGAGGAAAAAGCTAATATATTAAACACCTTCTTCTCCACGGTATTCACGGTGGAAAATGAAATGCTAGGTGAAATCCCAAGAAACAATGAAAACCCTATATTAAGGGTCACCAATCTAACCCAAGAAGAGGTGCGAAACCGGCTAAATAAGATCAAAATAGATAAATCTCCGGGTCCGGATGGCATACACCCACGAGTACTAAGAGAACTAAGTAATGTAATAGATAAACCATTATTTCTTATTTTTAGGGACTCTATAGCGACAGGGTCTGTTCCGCAGGACTGGCGCATAGCAAATGTGGTGCCAATATTCAAAAAGGGCTCTAAAAGTGAACCTGGAAATTATAGGCCAGTAAGTCTAACCTCTATTGTTGGTAAAATATTTGAAGGGTTTCTGAGGGATGTTATTCTGGATTATCTCAATGAGAATAACTGTTTAACTCGATATCAGCATGGGTTTATGAGAAATCGCTCCTGTCAAACCAATCTAATCAGTTTTTATGAAGAGGTAAGCTATAGGCTGGACCACGGTGAGTCATTGGACGTGGTATATCTCGATTTTTCCAAAGCGTTTGATACCGTGCCGCACAAGAGGTTGGTACACAAAATGAGAATGCTTGGTCTGGGGGAAAATGTGTGTAAATGGGTTAGTAACTGGCTTAGTGATAGAAAGCAGAGGGTGGTTATAAATGGTATAGTCTCTAACTGGGTCGCTGTGACCAGTGGGGTACCGCAGGGGTCAGTATTGGGACCTGTTCTCTTCAACATATTCATTAATGATCTGGTAGAAGGTTTACACAGTAAAATATCGATATTTGCAGATGATACAAAACTATGTAAAGCAGTTAATACAAGAGAAGATAGTATTCTGCTACAGATGGATCTGGATAAGTTGGAAACTTGGGCTGAAAGGTGGCAGATGAGGTTTAACAATGATAAATGTAAGGTTATACACATGGGAAGAAGGAATCAATATCACCATTACACACTGAATGGGAAACCACTGGGTAAATCTGACAGGGAGAAGGACTTGGGGATCCTAGTTAATGATAAACTTACCTGGAGCAGCCAGTGCCAGGCAGCAGCTGCCAAGGCAAACAGGATCATGGGGTGCATTAAAAGAGGTCTGGATACACTAGATGAGAGCATTATACTGCCTCTGTACAAATCCCTAGTTAGACCGCACATGGAGTACTGTGTCCAGTTTTGGGCACCGGTGCTCAGGAAGGATATAATGGAACTAGAGAGAGTACAAAGGAGGGCAACAAAATTAATAAAGGGGATGGGAGAACTACCATACCCAGATAGATTAGCGAAATTAGGATTATTTAGTCTAGAAAAAAGACGACTGAGGGGCGATCTAATAACCATGTATAAGTATATAAGGGGACAATACAAATATCTCGCTGAGGATCTGTTTATACCAAGGAAGGTGACGGGCACAAGGGGGCATTCTTTGCGTCTGGAGGAGAGAAGGTTTTTCCACCAACATAGAAAAGGATTCTTTACTGTTAGGGCAGTGAGAATCTGGAATTGCTTGCCTGAGGAAGTGGTGATGGCGAACTCAGTCGAGGGGTTCAAGAGAGGCCTGGATGTCTTCCTGGAGCAGAACAATATTGTATCATACAATTATTAGGTTCTGTAGAAGGACGTAGATCTGGGGATTTATTATGATGGAATATAGGCTGAACTGGATGGACAAATGTCTTTTTTCGGCCTTACTAACTATGTTACTATGTTACTATGTTCCCCAGTTACAGCAACAGCCTAATTCAAATGACCTTTATTTGCAACAAGACTTGGCCCCTCCACATTATTCAAGAGTAGTCCGCAAGTATCTTGATGAAACATTTCCTAATAAATGGATTGGCCGAAGAGGCCCACTTGATTGGCCGGCACGTTCACCAGTCTTGACCCCAATGGATTTTTTCTTTTGGGGAGTACTGAAGGACAAAGTTTAAAGTCGAAAACCAAAAAGTGTCAGTGATTTGAAATATTTCATATCAGATGCATTTCAAGAAATTAATACCCAAAGAGACTTGTGCAAAAATGTTTGTCGATGCGTAAGAGGCAGACTTCAAAGCTGTGCAAATTGTGATGGAAAACAGTTTGAGCACCTTTTAAAATTTAAGGGCTTTTGCATTATTGTTCAGAATAAAATTTAATCGTCAAAGCTATGCTTGTGTTAGTAAATGTCATTTTATATCTAAATCAAAATAAATGTTATTATTTTCTGTCAACCTACTTTTGGTCCACCCTGTGTATATATAAATATGACAGAAAATAAATATATATATATATATATATATGCACACTGCTCAAAATCATAAAGGGAACACTAAAATACCACATCATAGATACAGTATAACTGAATTAAATATTTCAGTTGCAAATCTTTATTCATTACATAGAGGAATGTGTTAAGAACAATAAAACATAAAAATGATCAATGTAAATCTAAATTAATATCCCATGGAGGTCTAGAGTTGGAATGATGCTCAAAATCATAGTGAAAAATCAAATTACAGGCTGGTCCAACTTCAGTGGAAATTCCTCAAGAGAAGGGAATGATGTTCCTTTGCGTGTGTGTGACCTCCAAGTGCCTGTATGACCTCCCTACAATGCCTGGGCATGCTCCTGATGAGGCGGCAGATGGTCTCCTGATGGATCTCCTCCCAGACCTGGACTAAAGCATCCGCCAACTCCTAGACAGTCTTTAGTGCAACGTGACATTAGTGGATGGTGCGAGACATTATGTCCCAGATGTGTTCAATCGGATTCAGGTCTGGGGAATGGGCGGGCCAGTCCATAGCTTCAATGCCTTCATCTTGCAGGAACTGCTGACACACTCCAGCCACATGAGGTCTGGCATTGTCCTGCATTAGTAGGGCCAACCGCACCAGCATATGGTCTCACAAAGTGTCTGAGGATCTCATCTCGGCACCTAAAGGCAGTCAGGCTACCTCTGGCGAGCACATGGAGGGCTTTGCAGCCATCCAAAGAAATGCCACCCCACACCATTACTGACCCACTGCCAAACCGGTCATGCTGAAGGATGTTGCAGGCAGCAGATCGCTCTCCACTGCGTCTCCAGACTCTGTCTCGTCTGTCACATGTGCTCAGTGTGAACCTGCTTTCATCTGTGAAGAGCAGAGGGCGCCAGTGGCGAATTTGCCAATCCTATGTTCTGTGGCAAATGCCAAGCGTCCTGCATGGTGTTGGGCTGTGAGCACAACCCCCATCTGTGGACGTCGGGCACTCAGACCATCCTCATGTAGTCAGTTTCTAACCATTTGTGCAGACACATGCATATTTGTGGCTTGCTGGAGGTCATTTTGCAGGCTTCTGGCAGTGCTCCTCCTGTTCATCCTTGCACAAAAGCTGAGGTAGTGGTTCTGCTGCTGAGTTGTTGACCTCCTATGGCAGGGGTGTCAAACTGCATTCCTCGAGGGCTGCAAACAGGTCATGTTTTCAGGATTTCCTTGTACTGCACAGGTGATAATTTAATCACCTACACAAATAATGAGTTGGTGATTAAATTATCACCTGTGCAGTACAAGGAATTCCTGAAAACATGACCTGTTTGCAGCCCTCAAGGAATGCAGTTTGACACCCCTGTCCTACAGCCCTCTCCAAGTCTCCTGGTGTACTGACCAGTCTCCTGGTAGCGCCTCCAGCCTCTGGACACTATGCTGACAGACACAGCAAACCTACTTGCCACAGCTCGCATTGATGTGCCATCCTGGATGAGCTGCACTACCTGAGCCACTTGTGTGGGTGTAGAGTCCATCTTATGCTACCACGAGTGTGAAACCTAAGTGGACAGTTTGATTTCACAGAAATTTGATTTATTTGGAGATATATTCTATATATATTTACTTGGTACAGTGGATTGTGTTCAGTTACAGGATGATAGCTATGTTCAATATGTAGTGATAATATATGGTCTTTATCTGGAGGATTTTTTACACCAAAGGCATTGAAAATTTGCTTGTTTTTACAATTTTAGCCTTTTATAATGTTGAGATGAACCTTTTAATAATTGCTCATTTGACACTCAGTAGTGCTCCAGGAGGAGTGATTTCAGGACACGTCAACATTTTGTTTTGCTGACGTGCTTGCTGGGATGATTTTTGTGCTGTTTCCCGAGCCTTCTCACACTCCTATCCTGGATGTCTGTACCAATGACAGGTGTCCAAACATGTGCTATTCCTTTTTTTTTTTACATCGACCATAGATTTTGTGAAACAGTCCTGTGCGTAAATGGGCCTTCACTATCTCAATCGAATACAGCAAGTTGGACATGTTCACACACAACACTACTGCCCTCTGCAAAGTCTATTGTTCAACTGTCAGAGAAGGTTTCTAATACTGCTCTTAAAAAATGAAAGCAGAGCCTTGATTACTTGTTATTGGTAGCACAGACCATATTATTGTAAGATAGTTTTGATGAATGAGGCCCAATAAGAGATGTCTTGTACAAACCACACAAAAAAACAGGATTATGTTTTTCGTGGTCCAATACCAGCAAGGAGAGATAATTTTATGTATAGAATAAATGTAACTTTTAATGCTATAAGTAAAAGGATGTAGAATAAAAAGAATACATACAAAGACCTCGTTACTGTAGCTGTATAAAGTGCAAGTGCTCAAAAGTTTGGAAAAATTAAGAGGGAAAAAGGAATCTTATAATGGGTGCAGAATTTTCTAGAAAACCCTGGGAGTGGTATTTATCAAGCCATAAAATCCATCCAGATTCCTTTTGCAACAGCATTTTATTGACGTTGTCCCCTTTGCAGTGGTTTATTATTATAGCGTCATGAATTTAATCACTGTGATGTTACCTTGGTGTTTACTACTCACATGTCTAGCCAGAGGTGTGTCCTGTTTGTTCCTACAGTGGGTACGGAAAGTATTCATACCCTTTAAATTTTCCACTCTTTATTTCAATGCAGACATTTGGTAAATTCAAAAAAGTTCATTTTTTCTCATTAATGTACACTCAGCACCCCATCTTGACTGAAAAAAAACAGAAATGTAGTAATTTTTGCAAATTTATTAAAAAAGAAAAACTGAAATATCGCATGGTCATAAGTATTCAGACCCTTTGCTCAGTATGGAGTAGAAGCACCCTTTTGAGCTAGTAAAGCCATGAGTCTTCTTGGCAATGATGCAACAAGTTTTCACACCTGGATCTGCCATTCTTACTTGCAGATCCTCTCCTGTTCCATCAAGTTGGATGGTGAACGTTGGTGGACAGTCATTTTCAGGTCTCTCCAGAGATGCTCAATTGGATTTAGGTCAGGACTCTGGCTGGGCCAGTCAAGAATGGTCACAGAGTTGTTCTGAAGCCTCCTCTTTGTTATTTTAGCTGTGTGCTTATAGTCATTGTCTTGTTGGAAGGTGAACCTTCGGCCAAGTCAGAGGTCCAGAGCATTCTGGAAGAAGTTTTCATCCAGGATATCTCTGTACTTGGCTGCATTCATGTTTAATTCAATGACAACCAGTCATCCTGTCCCTGCAGCTGAAAAACACCCTTATAGCATGATGCTGCCACCACCATGTTTCACTGTTGGGATTCTATTGGGCAGATGATAAGCAGTGCCTGGTTTTCTCCACACATACTACTTAGAATTATCACCAAAAAGGTCTATCTTTGTCTCATCAGACCATAGAATCTTATGTCTCATAGTCTGGGAGTCATTCATGTGTTTTTTTGGCAAACTGTATTATTATTATCATTATTTCTTTATATAGCACCATTAAATTCATGGTGCTGTACGTGAGAAGGGGTTACATACAAAGTTATAGATATCGTTTACAGTAAACAAATTTACGATGACAGACTGGTATAGGAAGGAGAGGACACTCTCCTTGCGGACTTACATTCTACGGGCTAATGGGGAAGAGACAGAAGGTCGGGGGTGCAGCAGCTCGGTTGGTGGTGAGGCAGCAGCTCGGGTGGTGGTGAGGCGGCAGAATGGTTATTGCAGGCTGTAAGCTTTCCTGAAGAGATGGGTTTTCAAGTTCTGTCTGAAGGATCTCTATGCGGGCTTTCATATGTCTTGCACTGAGGAGAGGTTTCTGTCGGGCCACTCTGCCATAAAGGCCCGACTGGTGGAGGGCTGCAGTGATAGTTGACTTTGTGGAATTTTCTCCCATCTACCTACTGCATCTCTGGAGCTCAACCACAGTGATCTTGGGGTTCATCTTTACCTCTCTCACCAAGTCTTTTCTCCCATGATTGCTCAGTTTGGCTGGATGGCCAGGTCTAGGAAGACTTCTGGTGGTCTCAAACTTCTTCCATTTAAGGATTGATATAGAAGGGTTAATGTTTTGCCTTTAATTGCCTTTTGCCTGTAATTGCTAGAATGTGTTTAGAATTTGTTCTTATGATGCAGTAGTCTTGTAGTCCAAGGATTTTATACTTCTTATCTTACATGTTTTCAATAGTTAGCAAATAGCATGTTCTGGGTACGTGAGAGATAAAGGTCAGTATGACCCGGGGTAACGGGGGAGGGCTACATGAATTACATTGAGAGTTACATTTGTTGTAAACGGTATAAAATACTGCCTCTTCCTGCGTTACATCAGATAAAAGTGACTTTGCTCACAATCTGTGTGCAGGGCCGTATTTAGAGTTTCTGCTGCCCTAGGCACTTTAAGAGCTGCATCCCCCATTGGTGAGTATGACACTATCGGCATAGACTTTGGCAAGAATCTCTGATGTGAAAGTAGCCTTTTGCAGCAGATCGGGCAGTTTTTCTGCATCTTCCGTGTAACGGATCACTTACGGCAACACTGCGTTTGGCCTCATCCATTCCCCATGGGATTTGCGGCACTTGCTGTGATCTGGCAAATGTGGTATCATACCTCCCAGCTTTTGAAGAAGAGAAAGAGGTATAAAGTTTGTGGCGCACTTAGTGCGCCACGGCAAATTTTAGGCCACGCCTCTGACCACACCGATTTCACAACTAGTCACACCCATATCCCAGCCACACCCATTTAGCACTGCTGATCACACTGTTTCATATACAATAATTATAAGCAAAAATAGATATGGCCACACAGTGCTCCATACTGTATAATGGCCACACATGATGCTCCATACTATATAATGGCCACACATGATGCTCTATACTGTATAATGGCCACACATGATGCTCCATACTGTATAATGGCCACACATGATGCTCCATACTGTATAATGGCCATTGGCCACACATGATGCTCCATACTGTATAATGGCCACACATGATGCTCCATACTGTATAATGGCCACACATAATGCTCCATACTGTATAATAACCCCACATGATGTTCAATACTGTATAATGTCCCCACATGATGCTCAATTCTGTATAATGGCCACACATGATGCTCAATACTGTATAATGGCCACACATGATGCTCAATACTGTATAATGGCCACACATGATGCTCCATACTGTATAATGGCCACACATGATGCTCCATACTGTATAATGGCCACACATGATGCTCCATACTGTATAATGGCCACACATGATGCTCCATACTGTATAATGGCCACACATGATGCTCCATACTGTATAATGGCCACACATGATGCTCCATACTGTATAATGGCCACACATGATGCTCCATACTGTATAATGGCCCCACATGATGCTCAATACTGTATAATGGCCCCACGTGATGCTCCATACTGTATAATGTCCCCACATAATGCTTCATACTGTATAATGACCCCAAATGATGCTCAATACTGTATAATGCCCCCCCATCTTGTATGCGTGGCTCATCTCCCTTCCATCTCATATGCATGGCTCATATTCCCCCCTCCTGAATGATGGCTCATATCCCCCCTCCTGTATGCTTGGCTCATAATCCCCCCCGTATGCATGGCTCATAATCCTCCCTTCCTGTATGCATGGCTCATAATTTCCCCCCACCTCCTGTATTCATGGCTCATATTCCACCACCACCCCCTCCTGTATGCATGGCTCATATTCCACCACTGTCCCCCTCCTGTATGCATGGCCCATAATTCCCCCCTGTATGCAAGGCTCATATTCCCCCTCCTGTATGCATGGCTCATAATTCCCCCCTGTATGCATGGCTCATATCGCCCCCTCCTGTATGCATGGCTCATAATTCCCCCCACCTCTTGTATGCATGGCTCATAATCCCCCCGTATGCATGGCTCATCCCTCCACCCTTTCTCCCATGACTCTGCTCCCCATCCTCTTTCTTCCCCACGTCCCTCATACTCACCTGTCCCAAACCGCGCGGCCGCGCCAACATCCCTCTGGCTCTGTCCCAGCTCCCGGTACAGCACTTTCTTCCTGAGTGAGTGGTCATGTGGTACCGCTCATTAAGGTCATGAATATGCGCATTTTCATGACCTTAAAGAGCGGTACCACGTGACCGCTCACTCAGGACGCGCTACAGATGCTGAGACCAGTCATTGCTGGAGCAGGGTGAGTATCGTCTTCAAGGAGGGTGGGCGGCAGGCCGGCGGGCAGGCAGGGTCGGGGGGAAGGAAAGCAGGCGTTCGGGAGGTGACTCAGGACTTTCAAAAAAAAAAACCTTGCTCGGGTGCCACCCCCCGCATTGTCCCCGCCCTAGACACATGCCCTCAAGTGCCTAGTGGCAAATACGGCCCTGTCTGTGTGCATCTTCCTATTTCTCCAAGAGCGCTTGTCAATGAAGGGCGTAACCTCCTGATTTTGCCTCACTGGTGATCTGGCATGTTTGACATTGGGTCAGAAAGCAAACAGCCACAACAGGATTATGGAGGCCACTGTGCTCTTAGGAACCTTGAGTACTTCAGAAATTCTGTTGTAACCTTGGCCAGATCTGTGTCTTGCCACAATTCTGTCTCTGAGCTCCTTGGTTAGTTCCTTTGACCTCATGATTCTCATTTGATCTGACATGCACTGTGAGCTGTGAGGTCTTATATAATCAGCTGTGTGCCTTTCCAAGTCAAGTCCTATCAGTTTAATTAAACACTGCTGGACTCCAGTGAAGGAGTAGAACCATCTCAAGGAGGATCACAAGAAAATGGACAGCATATGACTTATATATGAGCAAAAGGTCTGAATACTTATGACCATGTGATATTTCAGTTTTTCCTTTTTATTAAATTTGCAAAAATTTCTACATTTCTGATTTTTTTTTCAGTCAAGATGTGGTGCAGAGTGTACATTAATGAGAAAAAAAAATGAACTTTTTTGAATTTACCAAATGGCTGCAATGAAACAGAGTAAAAATTTAAAGGGGTCTGAATACTTTCCATACCCACTGTATTTGTTCTTTTTTCACACCCACTTACATGCCTGTGCTTGTACATTTACGAGCACAGGCATGTAAGTGCCTGTGCTCGTAAAGTAAGTGTATCTACATTTTAACAACAAACATTAAACATTGTATAAATATACAGTATTTCTTCCTAGCCACAAGCAAATTGTAGTGATTGAGGATCATTAGAAAAAGATTTACTGGATTATTCAAATCTCAAATTATCTATTTATTTAATATAAAATGGGAATCAGACAATTTTCTAATGCTCATGTTTTTAAATTGTTTTTAAAATATTGCCCCCGTATTGCTTTAGTCATAGCATGGGTAGTCAGCACATTAGACAGGGCAACTTGTTGTGAATTCTGTGGCAGAGCTCCCTCCTGTGGTCACAAGTGGTACTTCGGCTGATTCTCTCTATGAGCTTCCGTTGGTGGAGGAAAGTGGTACTGCGGCTTCTGAGTTTCCTTCCTCAGGTGATGTGGTGAAGTCGTTAGGTGCTGCTCTATTTAACTCCACCTAGTGCTTTGATCCTGGCCTCCAGTCAATGTTCTAGTATTGGACTTGCTTCCTCCTGGATCGTTCCTGTGGTCTGCTGCTCTGCATAGCTAAGTTGCTCTTGTGTTATTTTTGTTTGCTGTTTTTTCTGTCCAGCTTGTTTATTTGGTTTTTCTTGCTTGCTGGAAGCTCTGGGACGCAGAGGGTGTACCTCCGTGCCGTTAGTCGGTACGGAGGGTCTTTTTGCCCCCTTTGCGTGGTTGTTTGTAGGGTTTTGTGTTGACCGCAAAGTTACCTTTCCTATCCTCGCTCTGTTCAGAAAGTCGGGCCTCACTTTGCTAAATCTATTTCATCTCTACGTTTGTCTTTTCATCTTAACTCACAGTCATTATATGTGGGGGGCTGCCTTTTCCTTTGGGGTATTTCTCTGAGGCAAGGTAGGCTTATTTTCTATCTTCAGGCTAGCTAGTTTCTCAGGCTGTGCCGAGTTGCATAGGGAGCGTTAGGCGCAATCCACGGCTGCCTCTAGTGTGGTTGGAGAGGATTAGGGATTGCGGTCAGCAGAGTTCCCACGTCTCAGAGCTCGTTCTATGTTTTTGGGTTATTGTCAGGTCACTGTATGTGCTCTGACTTCTATGTCCATTGTGGTTCTGAATTACCTAATCATAACAGTACTGGAGGCCATAAGTACTAATGATTCTCAATAGAGGGAAAAAAGAAGTTCTGAGACCATTTTTTTTTCTCTGCACTGTGTTTTGCCTTTTTTTTCCCCTAGACATTTGGGTGGTTCAGGACACAGGTGTAGCGATGGACATTAAAGGTCTGTCTTCATGTGTGGATCAGCTCACGGCAGTACAAAATATTCAAGACTTTGTGGTTCAGAATTCTATGTTAGAACCAAGAATTCCTATTCCTGATTTGTTTTTTGGAGATAGAACTAAATTTCTGAGTTTCAAAAATAATTGTAAACTATTTCTGGCTTTGAAACCTCGCTCCTCTGGTGACCCAGTTCAACAAGTCAGGATTATTATTTCTTTTTTACGTGGCGACCCTCAGGACTGGGCATTTTCTCTTGCGCCAGGAGATTCTGCATTATGTAATATTGATGCGTTTTTCCTGGCGCTCGGATTGCTGTACGATGAACCTAATTCAGTGGATCAGGCAGAAAAAAATTTACTGACTCTGTGTCAGGGTCAGGATGAACTAGAGGTATATTGTCAGAAATTTAGAAAGTGGTCCGTGCTCACTCAATGGAATGAAGGTGCGCTCGCAGCTATTTTCAGAAAGGGTCTCTCTGAAGCCCTTAAGGATGTCATGGTGGGATTTCCTATGCCTGCTGGTCTGAATGAGTCTATGTCTTTGGCCATTCAGATCGGCTGACGCTTGCGTGAGCGTAAATCTGTGCACCATTTGGCGGTATTATCTGAGCATAAACCTGAGCCTATGCAGTGTGATAGGACTTTGACCAGAGTTGAACGGAAAGAACACAGACGTCAGAATGGGCTGTGTTTCTACTGTGGTGATTCCACTCATGCTATCTCTGATTGTCCTAAGCGCACTAAGCGGTTCGCTAGGTCTGCCACCATTGGTACGGTACAGTCAAAATTCCTTTTGTCCGTTACCTTTATCTGCTCTTTGTCATCTTATTCTGTCATGGCATTTGTGGATTCAGGCGCTGCCCTGAATTTGATGGACTTGGAGTATGCTAGGCGTTGTGGGTTTTTCTTGGAGCCCTTGCAGTGTCCTATTCCATTGAGAGGAATTGATGCTACGCCTTTGGCCAAGAATAAGCCTCAGTATTGGACCCAGCTGACCATGTGCATGGCTCCTGCACATCAGGAGGTTATTCGCTTTCTGGTGTTGCATAATCTGCATGATGTGGTCGTGTTGGGGTTGCCATGGCTACAAGTCCATAATCCAGTATTTGATTGGAAATCCATGTCTGTGTCCAGCTGGGGTTGTCAGGGGGTACATGGTGATGTCCCATTTCTGTCTATTTCGTCATCCACCCCTTCTGAGGTCCCAGAATTCTTGTCTGATTACCGGGATGTATTTGATGAGCCCAAGTCCGATACCCTACCTCCGCATAGGGATTGTGATTGTGCTATCGATTTGATTCCTGGTAGTAAATTCCCAAAAGGTCGACTGTTTAATTTATCTGTGCCTGAGCACGCCGCTATGCGGAGTTACGTGAAGGAGTCCTTGGAGAAGGGGCATATTCGCCCGTCATCGTCGCCATTGGGAGCGGGGTTCTTTTTTGTGGCCAAGAAGGATGGTTCGCTGAGACCTTGTATAGATTACCGCCTTCTAAATAAGATCACTGTTAAATTTCAGTACCCCTTGCCGCTGTTATCTCATTTGTTTGCTCGGATTAAGGGGGCTAGTTGGTTCACCAAGATAGATCTTCGTGGTGCATATAATCTTGTGCGTATTAAGCGAGGCGATGAATGGAAAACTGCATTTAATACGCCTGAGGGCCATTTTGAGTACCTAGTAATGCCATTCGGACTTGCCAATGCTCCATCAGTGTTTCAGTCCTTTATGCATGACATCTTCCGAGAGTACCTGGATAAATTCCTGATTGTATACTTGGATGATATTTTGGTCTTCTTGGATGATTGGGAGTCTCATGTGAAGCAGGTCAGAACGGTGTTTCAGGTCCTGCGTGCTAATTCTTTGTTTGTGAAGGGATCAAAGTGTCTCTTTGGTGTTCAGAAGGTTTCATTTTTGGGGTTCATCTTTTCCCCTTCTACTATCGAGATGGACCCTGTTAAGGTCCAGGCCATCCATGATTGGACTCAGCCGACATCTCTGAAAAGTCTGCAAAAGTTCCTGGGCTTTGCTAATTTTATCGTCGCTTCATCTGCAATTTTTCTAGTATTGCTAAACCATTGACCGATTTGACCAAGAAGGGTGCTGATGTGGTCAATTGGTCTTCTGCTGCTGTGGAAGCTTTTCAAGAGTTGAAGCGTCGTTTTTCTTCTGCCCCTGTGTTGTGTCAGCCAGATGTTTCGCTTCCGTTCCAGGTCGAGGTTGATGCTTCTGAGATTGGAGCGGGGGCTGTTTTGTCGCAGAGAAGTTCTGATTGCTCGGTGATGAAACCATGCGCCTTCTTTTCCAGGAAGTTTTCGCCTGCTGAGTTAAATTATGATGTTGGCAATCGAGAGTTGCTGGCCATGAAGTGGGCATTCGAGGAGTGGCGTCATTGGCTTGAGGGAGCTAAGCATCGCGTGGTGGTCTTGACTGATCATAAGAACTTGACTTATCTCGAGTCTGCCAAGCGGTTGAATCCTAGACAGGCTCGTTGGTCGCTGTTTTTCGCCTGTTTTGACTTTGTGATTTCGTACCTTCCGGGCTCTAAAAATGTGAAGGCGGATGCCCTGTCTAGGAGTTTTGTGCCCGACTCTCCGGGTTTGTCTGAGCCGGCGGGTATCCTCAAAGAGGGAGTAATTGTGTCTGCCATCTCCCCTGATTTGCGGCGGGTGCTGCAAAAATTTCAGGCTAATAAACCTGATCGTTGCCCAGCGGAGAAACTGTTTGTCCCTGATAGGTGGACGAATAAAGTTTTCTCTGAGGTTCATTGTTCGGTGTTGGCTGGTCATCCTGGAATCTTTGGTACCAGAGAGTTAGTGGCTAGATCCTTTTGGTGGCCATCTCTGTCGCGGGATGTGCGTTCTTTTGTGCAGTCCTGTGGGATTTGTGCTCGGGCTAAGCCCTGCTGTTCTCGTGCCAGTGGGTTGCTTTTGCCCTTGCCAGTCCCGAAGAGGCCTTGGACACATATCTCTATGGATTTTATTTCAGATCTTCCCGTCTCTCAAAAAATGTCAGTCATTTGGGTAGTTTGTGATCGCTTCTCTAAGATGGTCCATTTGGTACCCTTGTCTAAATTACCTTCCTCCTCTGATTTGGTGCCATTGTTCTTCCAGCATGTGGTTCGTTTACATGGCATTCCAGAGAATATCGTTTCTGACAGAGGTTCCCAGTTTGTTTCGAGGTTTTGGCGAGCCTTTTGTGCTAGGATGGGCATTGACTTGTCTTTTTCCTCGGCTTTCCATCCTCAGACTAATGGCCAGACCGAACGAACCAATCAGACCTTGGAAACATATCTGAGATGCTTTGTTTCTGCTGATCAGGATGACTGGGTGTCTTTTTTGCCTTTGGCTGAGTTCTCCCTTAATAATCGGGCCAGCTCGGCTACCTTGGTTTCACCGTTTTTCTGCAACTCTGGGTTCCATCCTCGTTTCTCTTCAGGGCAGGTTGAGTCTTCGGACTGTCCTGGTGTGGATACTGTGGTGGATAGGTTGCAGCAGATTTGGACTCATGTAGTGAACAATTTGACCTTGTCCCAGGAGAAGGCTCAACGTTTTGCTAATCGCAGACGCTGTGTGGGTCCCCGACTTCGTGTTGGGGATTTGGTTTGGTTGTCTTCTCGTCATATTCCTATGAAGGTTTCCTCTCCTAAGTTTAAACCTCGTTTCATTGGTCCGTATAGGATTTCTGAGGTTCTTAATCCTGTGTCTTTTCGTTTGACCCTTCCAGATTCTTTTTCCATCCATAACGTATTCCATAGGTCATTGTTGAGGAGATACGTGGCACCTATGGTCCCTTCTGTTGATCCTCCTGCCCCGGTTTTGGTGGAGCGGGAGTTGGAGTATATTGTGGAGAAGATTTTGGATTCTCGTGTTTCAAGACGGAAACTCCAGTATCTGGTTAAGTGGAAGGGTTATGCTCAGGAAGATAATTCCTGGGTCTTTGCCTCTGATGTCCATGCTCCCGATCTTGTTCGTGCCTTTCATATGGCTCATCCTGGTCGTCCTGGGGGCTCTGGTGAGGGTTCGGTGACCCCTCCTCAAGGGGGGGTACTGTTGTGAATTCTGTGGCAGTGCTCCCTCCTGTGGTCACAAGTGGTACTTCGGCTGATTCTCTCTATGAGCTTCCGTTGGTGGAGGAAAGTGGTACTGCGGCTTCTGAGTTTCCTTCCTCAGGTGATGTGGTGAAGTCGTTAGGTGCTGCTCTATTTAACTCCACCTAGTGCTTTGATCCTGGCCTCCAGTCAATGTTCTAGTATTGGACTTGCTTCCTCCTGGATCGTTCCTGTGGCCTGCTGCTCTGCATAGCTAATTTGCTCTTGTGTTATTTTTGTTTGCTGTTTTTTCTGTCCAGCTTGTTTATTTGGTTTTTCTTGCTTGCTGGAAGCTCTGGGACGCAGAGGGTGTACCTCCGTGCCGTTAGTCGGTACGGAGGGTCTTTTTGCCCCCTTTGCGTGGTTGTTTGTAGAGTTTTGTGTTGACCGCAAAGTTACCTTTCCTATCCTCGCTCTGTTCAGAAAGTCGGGCCTCACTTTGCTAAATCTATTTCATCTCTACGCTTGTCTTTTCATCTTAACTCACAGTCATTATATGTGGGGGGCTGCCTTTTCCTTTGGGGTATTTCTCTGAGGCAAGGTAGGCTTATTTTCTATCTTCAGGCTAGCTAGTTTCTCAGGCTGTGCCGAGTTGCATAGGGAGCGTTAGGCGCAATCCACGGCTGCCTCTAGTGTGGTTGGAGAGGATTAGGGATTACGGTCAGCAGAGTTCCCACGTCTCAGAGCTCGTTCTATGTTTTTGGGTTATTGTCAGGTCACTGTATGTGCTCTGACTTCTATGTCCATTGTGGTTCTGAATTACCTAATCATAACAGCAACTATTGCGTTCAGTAAGCAAGTAAGAATGCTCACTAATTGCTACCTTATAACAATTCATGTCCCCTGAACAATTGCAGGGCAGCAGGGGCAGTTGTCTTGGGCGCCAAATTTTATGGAAGCACAAAATGTTGCCCTCTGTCAGTTCTGCTTTACGGAGCAGCACATAGGCGCAGGGAGCTCTCTCCCAGCTGCTGGTGAGCTGGATAACAAAATGGCACCTTTGGCATCTCGGCAGGTGCTACAAGTAGCTATGTACAGCACACAAGACAAGATGAGTTTGTCTTTGGCTACTGTGCTCTATAAAGGAAGTAATAGAGACAAAAAAAGCTCTGAGTATGATAAAGTGAGCTGTCTTTTTAATCACTGTCAGAGAACAGTAGCAAATCACTCCTCAACTTTTTTCTCACTTGTAATTTTGTGAGCATATGGACAGAGACCTACTGGGGATAAAATTAGGGCTAGGGCTAAGGTTACGGCTAGGAATAATGTTAGGGATAATGTCAGGTTTAAGGCTAGGATATAGCATAGTTACATTAAATACAAAAATGTAATAAAGATAAAAAGTAAAGAAATATAACAATGTATATTTTTTATGTTTAAAATGTTATTAAAAATCAGAAAAAGACTACGGGTTCAAATGGCAATCCATAATTAAATCAGTATTTTCTTAAATGGCAATGCATGTGTCCTGCTCAATATTAATATTATATTGTTGATAATTATATTATTATTAATTGTATCGCTTACCGCATTTTTTGGACTATAAGACACACTTTTTTCCCGAAAACTTTTGGGTGAAAATGTGAATGTGTCTTATAGTTGCAATATACTTACAAAATACTGTGGCGGCATTCCCGGTCTGACGCTTCAGGGCGATACAGCCTCACTTACCAGGCTGGTGCGGCGGTGGTGCGGGGGGCTACACTGGCATTTTCTGAAAAGCCCGAAGGCTCCGCTGATCCATTGCTGCGATGCGTTGGCCTCCAGGAGGCAGACGCATTGCAGCAGATTGAGATCTCAATCTGAGCATGCGCCACCGCAGCACAGAGCATCACAGTTGCACCTGTCACAAAATGCCGGCGGATCCCCGCTGCACAACAAAGCACAACCACCGCATCTGTCGCAAAATGCCAGCGGAGCCCCGTCGAACCTGTCACAAAATACCGGCGGAACCGCCGGGAACCCCAGAACACCACCACCGCACCAGCCTGGGATGGGATTCATCGGAGGCCACAGCACCAGCCTGGACCACCAACAACCCCTGTCACCACGCTCCCCTGTGATCACTCCACCACGTATGCTGATCCCCTTCGGTAAGCTGAATTCGGACTGTAAGACGGACCCCCATTTGAGACTTTTTTTCCCTATTTTCCTTCTGAAAATTTGGGGTGCATCTTCTGGTCCGGTGCATCTTATAGTCCAAAAAATACTATTGAGCAGAAATAAGTATGCTGACATCCTCCGATATATCGTTTAAACCCAAATACAGCCCCTTCAGTATATTGTATGAACCTCACCCACAGCCCTTTATATACAGTACTTAAGAGCCCCCACACAGCCTCCCTATAAATACAGCATGAGCCCCACACAGCCTCTTTATACAGCATGAGCCCCACACAGGCTCCTTATATACAGCATGAACAATGCACAGCCTCCTTATAAACAGCATGATCCCCACACAGCATCCCTACATAGAGCATTAGCCCCACACAGCCTTTATATACTGAATGAGCCTGACACAGCCTCCCTATATACTGCATGAGCATCACATAGCCTCCCTATATAGAGCATAAGCCCCACACAGCCTAACCACATACTGCGTGAGCCCCACACAGCCTCTTTATATGTATTGCATGAGCCCCACACAGCCTCCCTATATATACTGCATGAGCCCCACACAGCCTCCCTATATATACTGCACGAGCCCCACACAGCCTCACTATATATACTGCATGAGCCCCATACAACCTCACTATATATACTGCATGAGCCCCACACACGCCCCCTATATATACTGCTTGAGCCCCACGCAGCCTCTCTATATATACTACATGAGCCCCACACAGCTTCTCTATATATGCTGCATGAGACCCACACAGCCTCTCTATATATGTTGCATGAACCCCACACAGCTTCTCTATATATACTGCATGAGCCCACACAGCCTCCATATATATACTGCATGAACCCCACACATCCTTCCTATATATACTGCATGAGCCCCACACAGCCTCCCTATATACTGCATGAACTTCACACAGCCTCCCCATATATACAGCATGAGCCCCACACAGCCTCCCTATGTACTGCATGAGCCTCACACAGCCTCCCCATACATACAGCATGAGCCCCACAGTCTCCCCATATACTACATGAGAACCACACAGCCTCTCCATATATACAGCATGAGCCCTACACAGATTCCCCATATACTGCATGAGCCCCACACAGCCTCCCAATGTGCAGCATGAAGCCCCCATAGCCACCACTTGTGCAGCACGAGGCCACCATAGCCTCCCCTTGTGCAGCATGAGGCCCCCATAGCCTCCCCATGTGCACTGTCACCCCCATCGGCTCCCCTTGTGTACCACAACATCTCCATAGCCTCCCCTTGTGCAGCACAACACCCCCATAGTCTCTCTTGCACCACAACACCCCCATAGCCTCTGCTTGTGCAGCACGACTCCCCCATAGCCTCCCCTTGTGCAGCACAACACCTCCATAGTCTCCCCTTGTGCAGCACAACACTCCCATCGCCTCCCCTTGTGCAGCACAACCCCCCATAGCCTCCCCTTGTGCAGCACAACACTCCCATAGCCTCCGCTTGTGCAGCACAACCCCCCATAGCCTCCCCTTGTGCAGCACTACCCCCATAGCTTCCCCATGCCCATCCAAACATCCTATACACATGGAAAAAAATGAACACAACAAACTCATCTTGGTCCTGTTCCCCGCTGCTCTGCTTCTGTCTCAGTGTCTCCGTTGCACTGACTCCGCAGCACACAGCTGACGCGATGAAATGACTTCATCGAATCAGCTGTTGCACACACTGATTGGTGGACGAAGTGGACGGAGATGCCGCCCATAGACCTCTGTTTTCCAGCCTCTCGGCTTTCTCGGTCCGCGGGCCGGACTTTGACAGCCAAAAGGCCAGATGTGGCTCATGGGCCATTGTTATGATCAGGTGACCTTGGAGCAGCATGAAAATTTTCACTGGAGTAGGTGGTAACTATACTGACCGCAAACCCTGATCTTATCACCGCAACTAGAAGTAGCCGTGGGGTGTGCCTAACAAAACCTAGACACCTCGACACAGCCGGAGGACTAAATACCCCTATAGATGGAAATAGGAATTTCTACCTTGCCTCAGAGCAGAACCCCAAAGGATAGGCAGCCCCCCACAAATATTGACTGTGAGTAGTAGAGGAAAAGACACACGCAGGCAGGAAACAGGATTTAGCAAATGAGGCACACACTAGCTAAATAGGAAAGGATAGGACCGGATACTAAGCGGTCAGTATTAAAAATCCTTCCAAAAATATCCACAGCAGAAAATACAAAAACTCCACCATCTAACTAAAGATGTGGAGCGAATATCTGCATCTCCAGAGAATCCAACAAGACTGAGAAAACACTGACACAGTCTAAGCTGGACAAGAGAAAAACAAATGAATAGCACAGAATATAAGCACACTGCATGTGTGCCACAGAAACAGAAACCAGACACTTATCTTTGCTGAATTGGCAGCTAAGCAGGAGAAGCCAGAAAGTGATCCAACACTTTAGAAGAAACATTAACAACTGGCAAGGACTAATAAATCCTGAACACCTAAATATCCCAGTCAGAACTGCAATCAGCAGATACACCTGGCCAGGACTGCGACTCAGAGACAACTGCATTCCCACCTGCAACCACTGAAGGGAACCCAAGAGCAGAATTCACAACAGTACCCCCCCCCCTCTTGAGGAGGGGTCACCGAACCCTCACCAGGGCCTCCAGGACGATCAGGATGAGCCAGATGAAATGCACGGACCAAATCAGCAGCATGGACATCAGAGGCAAAAACCCAAGAATTATCCTCCTGGCCATAACCCTTCCATTTGACAAGGTACTGAAGCCTCTGCCTCGAAAAACGAGAATCCAAAATCTTCTCAGCCACATACTCCAACTCACCATCAACCAACACAGGGGCCGGAGGATCAACAGAGGGAACAACGGGCACCACATATTTCTGCAATAAAGATCTATGGAAGACATTATGGATAGCAAAAGAGGCCGGAAGCGCCAAACGAAAAGACACCGGATTACTAATCTCAGACATCTTATAAGGACCAATAAACCGAGGCTTAAACTTAGGGGAAGAAACCTTCATAGGAACATGACGGGAAGACAACCAGACCAGATCCCCAACCCGAAGCCGGGAACCAACACACCGACGACGGTTAGCAAAACGTTGAGCCTCCTCCTGAGACAACACCAAATTGTCCACCACATGAGCCCAAATCTGCTGCAACCTGTCAACCACAGAATCCACACCAGGACAGTCAGAAGGCTCAATCTGCCCAGAAGAAAAACGAGGATGAAAACCAAAATTACAAAAGAAAGGCGAAACCAAAGTAGCCGAACTAGCCCGATTATTAAGGGCAAATTCGGCCAATGGCAAGAAGGCCACCCAATCATCCTGATCAGCAGACACAAAGCATCTCAAATAAGTCTCCAAAGTCTGATTAGTTCGCTCAGTCTGGCCATTTGTCTGAGGATGAAATGCAGAAGAAAAAGACAAATCAATGCCCGGGCTAGCACAAAAGGCCCACCAAAACCTAGAAACAAACTGGGAACCTCTGTCGGACACAATATTCTCCGGAATACCATGCAAACAAACCACATGCTGAAAAAACAATGGAACCAAATCTGAAGAGGAAGGCAATTTAGGCAAAGGCACCAAATGAACCATCTTAGAGAACTGGTCAAAAACAACCCAGATAACAGACATTTTCTGGGAGACCGGAAGATCAGAAATAAAATCCATCGAAATATCCGTCCAGGGCCTCTCAGGGACTGGCAATGGCAAAAGCAATTCCACTAGCACGGGAACAACAAGGCTTGGCCCGCGCACAAGTCCCACAGGACTGCACAAAAAAACGCACATCACGCGACAAAGAAGGCCACCAAAAGGACCTACCAACCAAGTCTCTGGTACCAAAAATGCCAGGATGACCAGCCAACACGGAACAGTGAACCTCAGAAATCACTCTACTAGTCCATCTGTCAGGAACAAACAGTTTCCCCACAGGACAGCGGTCAGGTTTGTCAGCCTGAAATTCCTGAAGAACCCGTCGTAAATCAGGGGAAATGGCAGAAAGGACCACCCCTTCTTTCAGAATACGACCGGTTCTAAGACCTCAGGAGAATCAGGCAAAAAACTCCTAGAGAGGGCATCAGCCTTAATATTCTTAGAACCCGGAAGGTACGAGACCACGAAATCAAAACGGGAAAAAAACAAGGACCATCGAGCCTGTCTAGGATTCAGCCGTTTGGCAGACTCGAGGTAAATCAGATTCTTATGATCGGTCAAGACCACAATACGGTGCTTAGCTCCCTCAAGCCAATGTCGCCATTCCTCAAACGCCTACTTCATAGCCAACAACTCCCGATTGCCGACATCATAATTGTGTTCAGCAGGCGAAAACTTACGGGAAAAGAAGGCACACGGTTTCATCAAGGAACCAACAGGATCCCTCTGAGACAAAACGGCCCCTGCCCCAATCTCAGAAGCGTCAACCTCAACCTGAAACGGAAGAGAAACATCCGGTTGGTGCAACACCAGAGCAGAAGTAAATCGACGTTTAAGCTCCTTAAAGGCAGAGACAGCCACAGAGGACCAATTCGCCACATCAGCGCCTTTCTTCGTCAAATCGGTCAAGGGTTTAACCACACTGGAAAAATTAGCAATGAAACGGCGATAAAAATTTGCAAAACCCAAAAATTTCTGAAGGCTCTTCACGGATGTGGGCTGAATCCAATCATGAATGGCCTGAACCTTAACCGGAACTATCTCTATAGACGAGGGAGAAAAATTAAAGCCCAAAAAAGAAACCTTCTGCACCCCAAAGAGACACTTAGACCCTTTCACAAACAAAGCCTTGTCACGAAGGATCTGAAATACCATCCTGACCTGTTGCACATGAGACTCCCAATCATCAGAAAAAATCAAAATATCGTCCAAATATACAATCAAGAATTTATCAAGATAAGTCCGGAAGATAGCATGCATGAAGGACTGAAAAACAGATGGAGCATTAGAGAGTCCAAATGGCATCACAAGGTATTCAAAATGGCCTTCAGGCGTGTTAAACGCAGTTTTCAATTCATCACCCTGCTTAATACGAACAAGATTATATGCCCCCGAAGGTCAATCTTAGTAAACCAACTAGCTCCCTTAATCCTAGCAAACAAATCGGAAAGCAAAGGTAAAGGGTATTGAAACTTGACCGTGATCTTATTCAAGAGGCGATAATCAATACAGGGTCTCAAGGAACCATCTTTTTTAGCAACAAAAAAGAACCCCGCTCCCAACGGTGAAGAAGATGGTCGAATATGCCCTTTCTCCAAAGACTCCTTAATATAGCTCCGCATGGCGGTATGTTCAGGCACAGACAGGTTGAAAAGTCGACCCTTAGGAAACTTACAGCCTGGAATCAAGTCAATAGCACAATCGCAGTCCCTGTGCGGTGGAAGGAAACTGGACTTGGGCTCATCGAATACATCCTGAAAATCAGACAAAAACTCTGGAATTTCAGAAGAGGAAAAAGAGGAGATTGACATCATTATGAACCCCCACTAGTCACAGACATGGACTTCCAATCCAACACAGGATTATGTACCTGCAACCACGGAAAACCCAGCACGATAGCATCATGCAAATTATGCAACACCGGAAATCGACAATCTTCCTGATGGACTGGCGCCATGCGCATGGTCACCTGTGTCCAAAACTGGGGGTTATTTTTAGCCAAGGGTGTAGCATCAATGCCCCTTAAAGGAATAGGGTTCTGCAAAGGCTGCAAGGGAAAACCACAACGCTTGGCAAACTCAAAGTCCATTAAGTTCAAGGCGGCGCCTGAATCCACAAACGCCATGACAGAAAATGATGACAATGAGCAGATCAAGAACATAGATAATAAAAATTTAGGTTGTACAGTACTGATGGTAATTGAACTGGCGATCCTCTTTGTCCGCTTAGGGCAGACAGAAATGACATGAGGAGCGTCGCCACAATAATAACACAACCTATTCTGACGTCTGAAACCTTGTCGTTCCGTTCTAGACAGAATCCTATCACACTGCATAGGCTCAGGAATTTGCTCTGAGGATAACGCCACAGCGCGCACAGTTCTGCGCTCCCGCAAGTGCCGGTCAATCTGAATGGCCAGAGACATAGAATCATTCAGACCGGAAGGCGTGGGAAACCCCACCATAACATCTTTAACGGATTCAGAAAGACCCTTTCTGAAAATTGCCGCCAAAGCATCATTATTCCATTTAGTCAACACCGACCATTTTCTGAATTTCTGACAATACAATTCTACAATTCTGCCGCCTCTTGACCCTGAGACAGGGCCAACAAGGTCTTCTCAGCTTGATCCACAGAATTAGGTTCATCATATAACAATCCCAAAGCCTGAAAAAAGGAGTCTACATCAAGCAAAGCCGGATTCCCAGATTCCAGGGAAAATGCCCAATCCTGCGGGTCGCCATGCAGCATGGAGATGACAATTTTTACCTGCTGAATGGAATCACCAGAGGATCGAGGTCTCAAAGCAAAAAACAGTTTACAGTTGTTTTTAAAACTCAAAAATTTGGACCTGTCACCAAAAAACAAATCAGGAGTAGGAATCTTCGGTTCTAAAACAGGAGTCTGAACAATATAATCAGAAATACTCTGTACCCTAGCAGCAAGCTGGTCTACATGAGAAGCTAATTCCTGAATATTCATGCTAGCACAAGGCTCTTCAGCCACCCAGAGATAAAGAGGGAGGAGAAGACAAAGTAGACTGAAGAAAAAAAAACGGCTCAAGACCTTTCTTCCCTTCTTCTGAGATGCATTTAACTCATTATTGGCCAGTTGTACTGTTATGATCAGGTGACCTTGGAGCAGCATGAAAACTTTCACTGGAGTAGGTGGTAACTATACTGACCGCAAACCCTGATCTTATCACCGCAACTAGAAGTAGCCGTGGGGTGTGCCTGACAAAACCTAGACACCTCGACACAGCCGGAGGACTAAATACCCCTATAGATGGAAATAGGAATTTCTACCTTGCCTCAGAGCAGAACCCCAAAGGATAGGCAGCCCCCCACAAAATATTGACTGTGAGTAGTAGAGGAAAAGACACACGCAGGCAGGAAACAGGATTTAGCAAATGAGGCACACACTAGCTAAATAGGAAAGGATAGGACAGGATACTAAGCGGTCAGTATTAAATATCCTTCCAAAAATATCCACAGCAGAAAATACAAAATCTCCACCATCTAACTAAAGATGTGGAGCGTATATCTGCATCTCCAGAGAATCCAACAAGACTGAGAAAACACTGACACAGTCTAAGCTGGACAAGAGAAAAACAAATGAATAGCACAGAATATAAGCACACTGCATGTGTGCCACAGAAACAAAAACCAGACACTTATCTTTGCTGAATTGGCAGCTAAGCAGGAGAAGCCAGAAAGTGATCCAACACTTCAGAAGAAACATTGACAACTGGCAAGGACTAATGAATCCTGCACACCTAAATATCCCAGTCAGAACTGCAATCAGCAGATACACCTGGCCAGGACTGCGACTCAGAGACAACTGCATTCCCACCTGCAACCACTGGAGGGAACCCAAGAGCAGAATTCACAACAGGCTGCACTTTGCCCAGGTCTGCTCTAAGTGCTAATGTCCACAGATTAGGGGGTCCAAAATATTTGCCTTGCCCCAGCCCATGCTATACCACTGCACCTAATTACTCCCTTAAAACAAATAATGTCTAATTAGAGCCCACTTAAGAAATTACTAATGCCTCCTGAGTGTCCCTTCCTTTGTCCTATCCCCAGAAAAAATATAAAGTTTATGCTCATCTAATCAGAGTGAATGAGTCAGATTTTGCCATGCACACAAAGCAGGCTGGACCAGGTGGTGCATTGCAGTGTTGGTTAGAAACTGCATCGCTATATTGATGCTGCAGAGTAAGAAGTCCATCTTAGGTGGGACAATTTTCCTGCAATTGTAATACTGCAATTTTTTTCAGCAATTAAATTTGATATGGCATTTATCGTGCACGTTAATCCCCTGTCCATGATGTAGGTTCAGATGACTCCCACTTTGGATCTGTCGTTGCACACTTGCAACCACCATCAGCAACCAAGTCCATGTCCTTGTCCCAGCACAGTGTTCAGTTGTCCTTACCCCAGTCCTTGGAACACAAGCATAAATACATAGCCACCCACTAACATGCCACAATACTAAACGGCCATATTTCCAGACTGTTTGCCATGGAAATGTTGCTGTTTAGGCTTGTGGACATGGAAGCTTTCTGCAACCTCATGTTGGTGGCTGTTCCCCGGTACTCAGTAACCAGCCGACACTGTTTCTCCCTGTGTACCATCCCCACCTTACACAAGCACGTGTCCCATAACATCAGCCATACCCTGACCAACACTGTTACTGGGAGTGGCCACTTAACCATGGACTCATGGACAAGTGCTTGTGGCCAAGGAAGGTACAGTTCCCTAAAGGAACACTGGATGAACATTGTGGAAGCCGGGATCTAATTGGACCCTGGGACAAAACACATGCTACCAACACCGAGGATTGCGGGCCTTGGTTCAATCAGGGTTGCCCTCACCTTCTACAGCAGTTCCTACACCTTCTCCTCCTCCTCACCCTCCATCTAAGAAATGTCAACATCAGTCGCAAGCTGGAAGCACTGCACCGCTGCCTCGACCAAGCGGCAACAAGCTCTGCAGAAACTAATCTGCTTAGGTGACAAACCGCACACCGCTGCAGAGTTTTTGAAAGGTCTAACAGACCAGACTTATCTGTGGCTCTTGCTCATGAACTTACAACCAGGAAAGGTCGTGTGTGGCAATGACCATAACCTGGTGGCAGCTCTGAAGCTTGGCAACCTCGGACACGTAACATTGGCTAGCCCAGGTGCTCAACTTAGTGGTTGAGCATTTTCTCAAAACCTACCCAGATATGCCTGAGCTAATTGCAAAGTGTACCGCATGTGTGCCCATTTTCAGTAGTCAGCTACAGTTGCCGCCACCCTGGCAGTGCTGCAGCAGAGTTTGCAACTTCCAGCTCACCGACTGATGTGTAATGTCACCACACATTGAAACTCAATGTTACATATGTTGGCAAGGCATTGTGAGCAGCAGCGGGCAGTAGTTGAATATCAGCTGCATCATGTATTCCAGTCTTCCTTCGCACACAAGAGCTGATGAGAGGGCATGGATGTCTGACCTGACATCTGTGCAGTTCTCCAAAACTTTGAGGACTCAACCAGGATGGTGAGTGGCGATGATGCCATAATCAGCGTCACCATTCCGCTTCTCTGTCTACTGAAATGCTCGCTGCTCACAGTTAAATTGGAGGCTTTGCAGGCATAGCAAGTTGAAATGGAGCAAGTAATTATACTGGGTGATGCTACAATGTCCAGCCTCATCATATCTTTTTATAGCGAATTGGATGATAATGAGGAGGAACAGAAGCTGGTTGCCTGTGCTACAGACATTAGTACCCAAATTACCTTCATCTCATCCATTCAGCGTGGATGGCCTGAAGACAAGGAGGAGAGGTAGGATGAGGAGAAGGATGAGGAGGATGAGGAGGACTAGGAGAACAACATGGCAGTCATCCTCTTGAAGGGACAGGAAATTCTTGGCTATTAGTGCTCTGGCACACATTGCTGAGTTTATGTTCCACTGCCTCTCCCGTGGCCCTTGTGTTCTATGCATTTTGGCCAACACTAATTACTGGTTGTTCACCCTTCTAGACCCATGCTATACAAGGAACTTTACATCTCCCCTTCCATGGCAAAGAGGTCTAATAAAATGTTGCAGTACCAAAAGGCCCTAGTTGAAGAATTATTTAAAAAATTCCCTTCTGACAACGCTGGGGACAGAGGTCACAGTTCATTGGCAACCAGGGAGCAAAAACGAGGGAGACACACACCCGATGCATTAGAGTCAGGGTAACACTATCAAAGGTCTGGGACAGTTTTCTCAGACCCTCCCATCGCCCAGGCCCTGATGAGCAGAGTACTCTGACAAGGAGGTAAAAGTTTTGGAGATGCTGAAGGAGTACCTTGCCGACTGTACCAGCATCTTCCGTGATTCCTCTGTGCCTTACAGCTATTGGGTATCCACGCTAAACATGTGGAATGAACTCTCTACTCCTTGGAGGTCCTGGCCTGCCCTGTTGCTAACGTTTTGTCAGAGTGGGTTTTTAATGCTGCTGGGGGTATTATAACCAATAGCCGCAAACAACTGTCGACTGAAAATTCTGACAGTATGACCCTTATCAAAATGAATAAGGGCTGTATTGAACCAGGCTTCTCTACATCACCGTATGACAGCAGTGAGACATATAGTCAAATCCAGTGTTTTTCTGGTCTATTCCCATGCACCCTTTCCCATGCAAACATGGGTATATGCTTCAGGATTTTGTCTTTTTTGGATCGTCCTCCTCCTTCTCATCCACCACCATATCAAAACAGGGTGATCATGCTACCCTTGCTATATATTTTTAAGGGTGTTTATGATGCCCTTATTGACAATTTTTGGAGGCCAACCTCGAACATTTTTTAATATACGTGTATACCCCCCAGATGTAAATGTTTTTCAGCCCATGCACTTAGTGCATGGGCGTTACTAGTCTAATATACCCACTCCTTAGGGTAAGTTCACACAGGGCATTTTTGCTGTTTTTTTTCTGCAGCAAAACCTGATCTTCTTGGCAGGAAAGAAGCTGTGCCAAAATCGCAAATTTAGGTGCGTTTTTGGTGCATTTTTTTCATGCGTTTTTTTCTCTTTGTGCATGCCAATAAAGTTGAGTTCACACAGAGAAAAAAAAATCCTGTAGATAGAATGAATAGATAGATAGAATAGATAGAATGAATAGATAGAATGAATAGATAGATTGATAGAATAGATAGAATGAATAGATAGATTGATAGAATAGATAGAATGAATAGATAGATTAATAGAATAGATAGATTACCTGGGGTAACCTCTTCACTGGCATTTTCCCACGGTCCAGAGGTTACCTCAGGTCAGGCTTTAAGGGAGCGCATGCAGTGACGTCACCCCCAGTCATTGAAGCAAGCGCCGGCAGCATCTCCTCATTCCCCAGTAGCTTACAGCCGGGAGCGGTCGCATTAGCAGCACTCCTGGTTGTAAGCTTTATCTTCCGCAGATACTGCGTGGGACACTCGTTATATTGGACTGCGTCCGAACAGGGAGTATTTGTGTTGGTTTATTATTTTGATTTTGATTTCAGGAGATCGAGGGCTTCGCTTGGAATGACAGAAAAATATAGATGGCAAAACTGTGTATATGGTTTTATTTCATTAGAAGACTTTTTTTTTTAAGGTACCGTTACACTTAACGATTTACCAACGATCACGACCAGCGATACGACCTGGCCGTGATCGTTGGTAAGTCGTTGTGTGGTCGCTGGAGAGCTGTCAGACAGACAGCTCTCCAGCGACCAACGATGCCGAAGTCCCCGGGTAACCAGGGTAAACATCGGGTTCCTAAGCGCAGGGCCGCGCTTAGTAACCCGATGTTTACCCTGGTTACCATTGTAAAAGTAAAAAAAAAACAGTACATACTTACATTCCAGTGTCTGTCACGTCCCCCGGCGTCAGCTTCCCACACTGACTGTGAGCACTGGCCAGCAGTAAAGCAGAGCACAGCGGTGACGTCACCGCTGTGCTTTACGGCCGGCGCTCACAGTCAGTGCGGGAAGCTGAAGGCGAGGGACGTAACAGACACCGGAATGTAAGTATGTACTGTTTTTTTTTTTTTACTTTTACAATGGTAACCAGGGTAAATATCGGGTTACTAAGCGCGGCCCTGCGCTTAGTAACCCGATGTTTACCCTGGTTACCAGTGAACACATCGCTGGATCGGCGTCACACACGCCGATCCAGCGATGACAGCGGGTAATCAGCGACCAAAAAAAAGGTCCTGATCATTCCCAGCAACCAACGATCTCCCAGCAGGGGCCTGATCATTGGTCGCTGTCACACAGAACTATTTCGTTAACGATATCGTTGCTACATCACAAAAAGCAACAATATTGTTAAAGAAATCGTTATGTGTGATGGTACCTTTACTGTGTGCTTATTTAATCCTTTAACTACTATAGGATTAGTAATGGATAGGTGTCTTATTGACACATCTCCATTACTAAGCCGGCTTAATGTAACCTTACAATAGGAAGGTGACATTAACCCCTCATTACCCCTCCTGCCACTGCTACAGGGCAAGTGGGAAGAGCCAAAGTGCCAAAATTGGCGCATCTAATAGATGCGCCTTTTCTGGGCAGATCTGGGCTGCTATTTTTAGGCTAGGGAGGCCTATATCCATGGCCTCTTACCAGCCTGAGAATACCAGCACTGAGTTGTGAGCCGTTTTTTAAATTATTTATTTAAATAATTTTTTTAAAAGCGTGAGGACCCCAAGTGAATGGAGTTCGGGTCCGCTCTGCTGGATGACAGGCTGCATGGACGCATCATGCAGCCTGCCATCTAGATGTAGCAGAGCCGAGTGTGATGTCACATCCGGCTGTCCTTCACTTTTCTGCAGCAAATACGCTGCAAGAAAAGTCAACCTGCATATTTGCAGCGTTTTTTCACCATCCATTCAAGTCAATGGGTGGAAAACACTGAAAAAACTCTGGAAAAACGCTGAAAGACGTGACATGCTCTATGTCCAAAAAATGCAGCAAAGCAAAAAATACTGATGGCACAAAAAACCAATGTGTGTGCATGAGATTTCTGAAATCTCATAGGCTTTGCTGGTACTGTAAAAAGCAGCTGAAAATTAGCATAAAAATGCAGCAAAAACGCTCTGTGTGGACTTACCCTTAATAATGGAAAAAATGTTTTCTGAGGCCCTCCACTATATCTCTTCAAAGGGGATATTGGAGTGCCACCTTCTAATTTTTGGCATCTTTTGCACTTAGTGCATACACTTTACCAGTGTAGGAGACCCACTGCTTAGTAATAGGAAAAAATGTATTTCTGAGCCTCAATCTTCTAGTTGAAGGAACATTTTTGGTAACCAAAAGAGCCAGTGGGGTCTATTAACAGACCTCCCAACCGTCCTGGATCCAGCGGGACAGTCCCGATTTTGACAGTCTCCCCCACGGTCATGGGCGGGACAATAGTTTTCCCACACTGCAATGTCAGCCTCATCCCTCCACCCGCAGAGCAGCCCACCACATATATGGCTGCTCTGTGCACACAGGACCGGTGATGAGGTCACAGGAGGGGAAGAGTCAGGGGGTCACATGATCGGGGCCTTCGTGTATGCATGCAGGACTCTGCTGTGCTGGTTGTCATGGTGCTTGATGAGGGTAAGTTTATGTGTGGGGTCAGGAGGTGTTTATAGCGTGGATGTACCAGAGCCGCGTGTGTGAAAGAGGTGTATGGAGCAGAGCCGCGTGTGTATGAGGTGTATGGATCGGAGCCACGTGTGTACGAGGTGTACAGAGCGGAGCCGCATGTGCAAGGGACTTATGAAGGTAATTGCTTGCACCAGAAATTTTTAGGTGCTTCATCGCAAAAGGGGTGAATACGTATGCCCATGCCAATTTTTAGTTATTTGATTATTGGCAAGTGTCTAAGTTGTTGATGTGAATTGAGAAAAATTTAGACTATTTCCTGCTGATGCATCACATACAAATCGGATTACAAAGATATTTAAATATAGGTTGTAATGTAACAAAATAGGAAAAAAAGCCAAGGGGTTATATATTTTTGCAAGCCACTGTCTTCTGTCCTAGCCATATGACTTCCCTGACCTTGTGTCATACTCTAACCCCTCAACGACTTATGATGCGCTATGTAGATCATAAGTCTTCTCCCTGCCTTCTATGCAGGTCATATGCCAAGCCTGCACCTTTACTGGCAGATAATGGCCAGCAATCAGTCATTTTCTGCATCTAACAGTCACTGGTGCACCAGAACTGTTGACCTGCTGAATGCTGCTGTCAATCTGTGACAGCGGCACTAACAATGCGCCGACAGGGTGAACACACAATGCTATTCCCTCATTGGCACTCCAGTGATGTAATCACAGGACACAGATGTGTTTCCATGACAGCCAGGGGTCTGCCTTGTGTCTGTCATCACAGTACTCCTGTGAAAACCAGCCTGTGGCTGACATTCATAGGATACTGTGATTTTTGCTATATATAGCACAAGAGATCAGACCAGAGGTTTATCTAGGTTTTCTGGTACCCAGGGAAAAGAATTGAATGTGGCGCCCCATCCCTCCAAGCACATACAGTATGTGACATGCACACTTAGTCATGTACCAACGAGCACCTCTCTCTAATTCTCTCAATGTTCAGTGAAGAACTGAGAGAAGCAGGAAGAGAAGCTAATTGTCACATGACAGAAAGTATGAAAATCGCATATGAGTGAAGTGGCCATGTGATGACTGCTGGGACCAGCAAGCAAAGCTGAATCCTGACAGTGGATATATTACACACTGTTAGAATTGTCATATGACAGGGCTTCGTGTTATAATTAAAGGGAACCTGTCACCCCCAAAATCGATGGTGAGGTAAGCTCACCGTCATCAGGGGCTTATCTACAGCATTCTGTAATGCTGTAGATAAGCCGCCGATGTTACCTGAAAGAGGAGAAAAAGACGGTAGATTATACTCACCCATGGGGCGGTCCCGCTGCGATCTGGTCAAATGGGTGTCTCAGGTCCGCTTTTGCGCCTCCCATCTTCATTCCATAACGTCCTTCATTCCATAACGTCTTCATGCAGCGCCCCAGAGACCTGGTCGTTGCAGTATAACGCTCTGCCGCTAAGTGGAGTGATGGTACATCTGATGGCGCTAAAGGAGTTCTTCTGACCAGGTATCACCAGCACACATTACACTTCACACTCCGGCCACTAGAGGGAGCAAAAGGTTTTATTTACTAAGCCACTCCTCACACTGGTAAAACTAGGGGTGGGATAGGAAGCTGACTGGGTTGGATTCAGGCAACATCCCGTTTCAGGGGGTGTTGCAGGGAGAAGATTCAGGGGGTCCCTGTCAGGCGTGAGAACCTGGCAGGTACCTAGCGACCAGAATAGAATGTTACGGAACCGCGCCTGCACACCCCGCGGCGGTATCCTAAGAAAGAGACACGAAGCGAAGGATATTGTGGACAGTGAGAAACGAGATCAAGCACAAAGGAGAGCCAGTAGGAGTCATGCCCGGAGAACGGCAACATCCTACTGAGGCGCGTAGCCGGTGGCCGGAACACCGAGGAAGTAACTGACTCTATGCCTTACTTCAAACTCTGCAGGACAGTTAATTATAGGTTGGCTGTCTACCTTACATCACCTACGCAGACATGGGGGGCAACGCGTGGAGAGGGGCATCTCTAGGGTCCCGGAAGAGCTCCGAGCCTACCCGTCAAACGGGTGCGTCCTAACCATAACAAACCTGGGAGACGGAGAACTAGAAAGATCTGGAACGAATTAGAAAGAACGAACGAACGAGAATAGAAGTTGTGAGGACTATTCCGAATGCTCAGCAGGGTAGCACTACAACACACAGGCGCTATTGGTAGGCAACGATTTCCACCTGCAAAGGGAACTCTGGATGTGCCATCGAACCGGCCGGTCTCAGACAGCCCTGTTAACTGTGCTCTGGATTGTGGATCCTGAAGTCTTCAGTAAAGAGGTAAAGAGACTGCAACCCTGTGTCCTCGTTATTTATTGCACCTTGCACCACGCACCAAACCACCACCTTTCATTGGACACGCCTTAGCAGGGTCACGGACTGGGTCTAGCCACCGTGACATCCTCAGAACAGAAGAAGAAGAGACCCGGTACCGAGTACCCCGTGGCCCTGTGTCTGGGGGCGCTCCAACTTGGCGTCACGAACAGGATTGTTCTTAAGCCTGAAGGATCAGGTCATGTGTGCCTTGGAACTGTGATTGAAATGTGTTTGAACTGTGATTTATTGCAAAGACTGTGTATTTCTATCTGCCGCAAGATTCCTGCCAAAACTGCCGCCGTTGCCATGCCACGAGGAGCGCAGAAGAAGAAGGGCGTGGAAGTGGGCGCGGGCAAGCTGAAGATCGAGAAAGATAATGGCCGCCCAGTCTAAATATTTCTGTACCTTGAGGACGTGTCCGTCAGCAGCCGAGATCCGCCTCCTGATTCTCAATGGAGGGCGGAAACAAAGAAAACGGAACCGCCCACGAAGGAGAGAGCGGGAAAAGGACAAGGAGGGAGAAGAAGTGAGCCACGTGGGAGACGCCATGACAAGCCGCCTGGGATCGGAGTGTGGGGTCAGAGCAGAGGACTCCCCCAGCTACCCAGAGAGATACCGCGGCCAGGCATCACCTGTTGGCCCTGACTCCCTGCACGTTGAAGTGGACGAGCTCAGCGATAAACTCTGGCGGACGCAGCTGAGCACTGAGGCCGGGTGGAAGGAGACAGTCATCGGGGGCCTCACCAGACGTCTGTCGGCAGCCTCGTCTGGTCCGGAGCAGGAAAGAAGTTCCAGCGCTCCGAAGCCAGAAAGCAAGGCCCTGCCGGAAAGCGAGGTACTGCAAACAGAGATGACAACGCCACAGCGCAAGGCCCCGCAGTCAGCGTTCCAGACCCCAGCGGAGACGGAATAGGCCGGCACCGGACGGACCGCATCTGAAGCAGGTATGAAGAACGACCCTGCCCCAGTGACAGAAGACCTGCGGGTAAGCCCCGTTGCGGCGCCACCTGCTGCCCTGACTAAGACTACCTCTGAACTGATGAGTCCCAGCACTACTACCACTGTGTGCATCTTTTCTACTACTGCACCTACTACCAAAACTGACATTCGAACACCGATCCCTAACGACCTGACTATACCGGAGAAACCGATTAGTGACATTGATACCACATCTGATGAGAAAAGAGATATGCAAAGCCGTAAGACCCCATCTGGAGTGAGGGAGCCCCTTATGTGGCACCTGGTAGCCGCCAGTATCCAGCTGGGCTACTCCGACTGGTGATACCCTCTGAGTTACAGCACTAAACCTCGAAGAACCGAATATGTAAATAGTTAACTGTTTTTTGCTCTTTTGCTTAGACCCATTTAAGGGTTAACTCTTAAAAGGATCCCTTTGTTTACCCGGGATCCCTATTGTTTTATATTTCCTTTTGCACAAGTTCATCATTGTTAAAAGACTGCCGGATCATGAACAGTGAATGATTCCAAAACTGTGTTGTATATAGTTCGCGCCTTATTAAAGGCGCCCTCTACTGGTTTTACACAGAAAGAAGGCTTTGCGAAGAGACTGCTTTTGGACATGACGCAGAAGGTCTTGCTTTCAACGGACTTGCAGACAGAGAGAATCTGCACTACCTCAAAGAGACTTGGCTCCCTCTTAAAGGGAATGTTCACATGTTGCACTAAAGTAAAAAAAAAATGTTGCCTTAGGAAAGTTAGAATTGTAATAATGTTAAGATTTAGAAACTGTTGATAATGTTACTAGAGATTGAGGACAGGAAAGATTGAAAGTGAACCCGTAGGGGTTAAAGAGAGAGTCCTCCTGAGAACCGTAGAACGATAGTTGGTTGCTGATAGAAAGACAATGACAGTAGGCCCAGCCAAGGAGCTTGGCGGTCCTGCATTGGTGAAGCTAGAAAAAGAAGAAAAGTTGAGTTTATATTGTAGTACTTTATACTAGGTCTTTAGTGGGTTCAGCTTATACGCCCTTAAAGGAAAAGTTAAATTATTGTTCAGAATTTGCACTTAGTAGAATACCCGGCAAGGTACCAGAAGTTATTTATAGTCAAAATATTATTTAAAAATATTTAACCTTGTTTTTGTTTGTAACGTTCAAGTGTCCTCACCTCCCATAAAGGGAAGCTTTGTTACAGTATATTTACTTGTTTCAAGCATTCCAAAATTTTGTATGTCTTTTGCTGACATGTATTGTTCTTCTTCCCAGTGCAGGAGTACTGGATTTAACAGGGGGGGAGTGCAGCGCCCCGGAGACCTGGTCGTTGCAGTATGACGTTCTGCCACTAAGGGGAGTGATGGTACGTCTGATGGCGCTAAAGGAGTTCTTCTGACCAGGTATCACCAGCACACATTACACTTCACACTCCGGCCACCAGGGGGAGCAAAAGGTTTTATTTACTAGGCCACTCCTCACACTGGTAAAACTAGGGGTTGGATAGGAAGTTAGTCAGAAGCTGACTGGGTTGGATTCAGGCAACATCCCGTGGCAGGGGGTGTTGCAGGGAGAAGATTCAGGGGGGTCCCTGTCAGGCGTGGGAATCTGGCAGGTACCTAGCGACCAGAATAGAATGTTACGGAACCGCGCCTGTACACCCCGCGACGGTATCCTAAGAAAGAGACATGAAGCGAAGGATATTGTGGACAATGAGAAACGAGATCAAGCACAAAGGAGAGCCAGTAGGAGTCATGCCCGGAGAACGGCAACATCCTACTGAGGCGCGTAGCCGGTGGCCGGAACACCGAGGAAGTAACTGACTCTATGCCCTACTTCAAACTCTGCAGAACAGTTAATTATAGGTTGGCTGTCTACCTTACATCACCTACGCAGACATAGGGGCAACGCGTGGAGAGGTGTTGTGGCCGGCAATCAGGCAACACAGCGTGCAGTAATCAGCGCACATACAGAGATCTGGCAATAACCAAAAACAATAGGACGAGCTCTGAGACGTGGAATCTCTGTAGACTGCAGTACCTGATCTATCCTCACACAACTATAAGCAGCAGTGGATTGCGCCTATCACTACCTATGCAACTCGGCACTGCCTGAGGAGCTGACTAGCCTGAAGATAGAAATACAAGCCTGACTTACCTCAGAGAAATACCCCAAAGGAATAGGCAGCCCCCCACATATAATGACTGTTAGCAAGATGAAAAGACAAACGTAGGAATGAAATAGATTCAGCAAAGTGAGGCCCGATATTCTAGACAGAGCGAGGATAGCAAAGAGAACTATGCAGTCTACAAAAAACCCTAAAACGAAAACCACGCAAAGGGGCAAAAAGACCCACCGTGCCGAACTAACAGCACGGCGGTGCACCCCTTTGCTTCTCAGAGCTTCCAGCAAAAGTTAATAGCAAGCTGGACAGAAAAAACAGAAAACAAACTAGAAGCACTTATCTAGCAGAGCAGCAGGCCCAAGGAAAGATGCAGTAGCTCAGATCCAACACTGGAACATTGACAAGGAGCAAGGAAGACAGACTCAGGTGGAGCTAAATAGCAAGGCAGCCAACGAGCTCACCAAAACACCTGAGGGAGGAAGCCCAGAGACTGCAATACCACTTGTGACCACAGAAGTGAACTCAGCCACAGAATTCACAACAGTACCCCCCCCTTGAGGAGGGGTCACCGAACCCTCACCAGAACCCCCAGGCCGACCAGGATGAGCCACATGAAAGGCACGAACAAGATCTGGGGCATGGACATCAGAGGCAAAAACCCAGGAATTATCTTCCTGAGCATAACCCTTCCATTTGACCAGATACTGGAGTTTCCGTCTAGAGACACGAGAATCCAAAATCTTCTCCACAATATACTCCAATTCCCCCTCCACCAAAACAGGGGCAGGAGGCTCCACAGATGGAACCATAGGTGCCACGTATCTCCTCAACAACGACCTATGGAATACATTATGTATGGAAAAGGAGTCTGGGAGGGTCAGACGAAAAGACACCGGATTGAGAATCTCAGAAATCCTATACGGACCAATAAAACGAGGTTTAAATTTAGGAGAGGAAACCTTCATAGGAATATGACGAGAAGATAACCAAACCAGATCCCCAACACGAAGTCGGGGTCCCACACGGCGTCTGCGATTAGCGAAAAGCTGAGCCTTCTCCTGGGACAAGGTCAAATTGTCCACTACCTGAGTCCAGATCTGCTGCAACCTGTCCACCACAGAATCCACACTAGGACAGTCCGAAGACTCAACCTGTCCTGAAGAGAAACGAGGATGGAACCCAGAATTGCAGAAAAATGGAGAGACCAAGGTAGCCGAGCTGGCCCGATTATTAAGGGCGAACTCAGCCAACGGCAAAAATGACACCCAATCATCCTGGTCAGCGGAAACAAAACATCTCAGATATGTTTCCAAGGTCTGATTGGTTCGTTCGGTCTGGCCATTAGTCTGAGGATGGAAGGCCGAGGAGAAAGATAGGTCAATGCCCATCCTACCACAAAAGGCTCGCCAGAACCTCGAGACAAACTGGGAACCTCTGTCAGAAACAATATTCTCAGGAATGCCATGTAAACGAACCACATGCTGGAAGAACAAAGGCACCAAATCAGAGGAGGAAGGCAATTTAACCAAGGGCACCAGATGGACCATTTTAGAAAAGCGATCACAGACCACCCAAATGACCGACATTTTTTGAGAAACGGGAAGGTCAGAAATGAAATCCATCGAAATATGCGTCCAAGGCCTCTTCGGGACCGGCAAGGGCAAAAGCAACCCACTGGCACGTGAACAGCAGGGCTTAGCCCTAGCACAAATTCCACAGGACTGCACAAAAGCATGCACATCCCGTGACAGAGATGGCCACCAGAAGGATCTAGCAACCAACTCCCTAGTACCAAAGATTCCTGGATGACCGGCCAGCACCGAACAATGAAGTTCAGAGATAACTTTACTAGTCCACCTATCAGGGACGAACAGTTTCTCGGCCGGACAACGATCAGGTTTATTAGCCTGAAATTTCTGCAACACTCACCGCAAATCAGGGGAGATGGCAGACACAATGACTCCTTCCTTGAGGATACTCGCCGGCTCAGATAACCCCGGAGAGTCGGGCACAAAACTCCTAGACAGAGCATCCGCCTTCACATTTTTAGAGCCCGGAAGGTATGAAATCACAAAATCAAAACGAGCAAAAAATAACGACCAACGGGCCTGTCTAGGATTCAAGCGCTTGGCAGACTCAAGATAAGTAAGGTTCTTATGATCAGTCAATACCACCACGCGATGCTTAGCACCCTCAAGCCAATGACGCCACTCCTCGAATGCCCACTTCATGGCCAGCAACTCTCGGTTGCCCACATCATAATTACGCTCAGCAGCAGAAAATTTCCTGGAAAAGAAAGCACATGGTTTGAACACTGAGCAATCAGAACCTCTCTGTGACAAAACCGCCCCTGCACCAATCTCAGAAGCATCAACCTCGACCTGGAACGGAAGAGAAACATCAGGTTGACACAACACAGGGGCACAGCAAAAACGACGCTTCAACTCCTGAAAAGCTTCCACGGCAGCAGAAGACCAATTAACCAAATCAGCACCCTTCTTGGTCAAATCGGTCAATGGTCTGGCAATGCTAGAAAAATTACAGATGAAGCGACGATAAAAATTAGCAAAGCCCAGGAATTTCTGCAGACTTTTTAGAGATGTCGGCTGAGTTCAATCCTGGATGGCCTGAACCTTAACCGGATCCATCTCGATAGTAGAAGGGGAAAAGATGAACCCCAAAAATGAAACTTTCTGCACACCGAAGAGACACTTTGATCCCTTCACGAACAAGGAATTAGCACGCAGTACCTGGAAAACCATTCTGACTTGCTTCACATGAGACTCCCAATCATCTGAGAAGATCAAAATGTCATCCAAGTAAACAATCAAGAATTTATCCAGATACTCACGGAAAATGTCATGCATAAAAGACTGAAAAACAGATGGAGCATTGGCAAGTCCGAACGGCATCACCAGATACTCAAAATGACCCTCGGGCGTATTAAATGCCGTTTTCCATTCATCTCCCTGCCTGATTCTCACCAGATTATACGCACCACGAAGATCAATCTTAGTAAACCAACTAGCCCCCTTAATCCGAGCAAACAAGTCAGAAATCAATGGCAAGGGATACTGAAACTTAACAGTGATCTTATTAAGAAGGCGGTAATCAATACACGGTCTTAGCGAACCATCCTTCTTGGCTACAAAAAAGAACCCTGCTCCCAATGGTGACGACGATGGGCGAATATGTCCCTTCTCCAGGGACTCCTTCACATAACTGCGCATAGCGGTGTGTTCAGGTACGGACAAATTAAATAAACGACCCTTAGGGAATTTACTACCAGGAATCAAATCGATAGCACAATCACAATTCCTATGCGGAGGTAGGGCATCAGACTTGGACTCTTCAAATACATCCTGAAAGTCCGACAAGAACTCTGGGATGTCAGAAGGAATGGATGACGAAATAGACAAAAATGGAACATCACCATGTACTCCCTGACAACCCCAGCTGGTTACCGACATAGAGTTCCAATCCAATACTGGATTATGGGTTTGTAGCCATGGCAACCCCAACACGACCACATCATGCAAATTATGCAGTACCAGAAAGCGAATAACTTCCTGATGTGCAGGAGCCATGCACATGGTCAGCTGGGCCCAGTACTGAGGCTTATTCTTGGCCAAAGGTGTAGCATCAATTCCTCTCAACGGAATAGGACACCGCAAAGGCTCCAAGAAAAATCCACAACGTTTAGCATAATCCAAATCCATCAGATTCAGGGCAGCGCCTGAATCCACAAACGCCATGACAGAATACGATGACAAAGAGCACATTAAGGTAATGGACAAAAGGAATTTGGACTGTACAGTACCAATAACGGCAGAGCTATCGAACCGCCTAGTGCGTTTAGGACAATTAGAAATAGCATGAGTAGAATCACCACAATAGAAACACAGCCTGTTCAGACGTCTGTGTTCTTGCCGTTCTACTTTAGTCATAGTCCTGTCGCACTGCATAGGCTCAGGTTTACTCTCAGACAATACCGCCAGATGGTGCACAGATTTACGCTCGCGCAAGCGACGACCGATCTGAATGGCCAAGGACATAGACTCATTCAAACCAGCAGGCATAGGAAATCCCACCATTACATCCTTAAGAGCTTCAGAGAGACCCTTTCTGAACAAAGCCGCTAGTGCAGATTCATTCCACAGAGTGAGTACTGACCACTTCCTAAATTTCTGACAATATACTTCTACATCATCCTGACCCTGGCATAAAGCCAGCAGATTTTTCTCAGCCTGATCCACTGAATTAGGCTCATCGTAAAGCAATCCCAGCGCCTGGAAAAATGCATCAACATTACTCAATGCAGAATCTCCTGGTGCAAGAGAAAACGCCCAGTCCTGTGGGTCGCCGCGCAAAAAAGAAATAATAATCAAAACCTGTTGAATAGGATTACCAGAAGAATGAGGTTTCAAGGCCAAAAATAGCTTACAATTATTTCTGAAGCTCAGGAACTTAGTTCTGTCACCAAAAAACAAATCAGGAATCGGAATTCTTGGTTCTAGCATCGATTTCTGATCAATAGTATCTTGAATCTTTTGTACATTTACAACGAGATTATCCATTGAGGAGCACAGAGCCTGAATATCCATGTCCACAGCTGTGTCCTGAAGCACTCTAATGTCTAGGGGAAAAAAAAGACTGAAGACAGAGCTAAGAAAAAAAAATGATGTCAGGATTTCTTTTTTCCCTCTATTGGGAATCATTGGTGTGGCTCCTTGTACTGTTGTGGCCGGAAATCAGGCAACACAGCGTGCAGTAATCAGCGCACATACAGAGATCTGGCAATAACCAAAAACAATAGGACGAGCTCTGAGACGTGGAATCTCTGTAGACTGCAGTACCTGATCTATCCTCACACAACTATAAGCAGCAGTGGATTGCGCCTATCACTACCTATGCAACTCGGCACTGCCTGAGGAGCTGACTAGCCTGAAGATAGAAATACAAGCCTGACTTACCTCAGAGAAATACCCCAAAGGAATAGGCAGCCCCCCACATATAATGACTGTTAGCAAGATGAAAAGACAAACGTAGGAATGAAATAGATTCAGCAAAGTGAGGCCCGATATTCTAGACAGAGCGAGGATAGCAAAGAGAACTATGCAGTCTACAAAAAACCCTAAAACGAAAACCACGCAAAGGGGCAAAAAGACCCACCGTGCCGAACTAACAGCACGGCGGTGCACCCCTTTGCTTCTCAGAGCTTCCAGCAAAAGTTAATAGCAAGCTGGACAGAAAAAACAGAAAACAAACTAGAAGCACTTATCTAGCAGAGCAGCAGGCCCAAGGAAAGATGCAGTAGCTCAGATCCAACACTGGAACATTGACAAGGAGCAAGGAAGACAGACTCAGGTGGAGCTAAATAGCAAGGCAGCCAACGAGCTCACCAAAACACCTGAGGGAGGAAGCCCAGAGACTGCAATACCACTTGTGACCACAGAAGTGAACTCAGCCACAGAATTCACAACAGAGAGGGGCATCTCTAGGGTCCCAGAAGAGCTCCGAGCCTACCCGTCAAACCGGTGCGTCCTAGCCATAACAAACCTGGGGGACGGAGAACAAGAAAGATCTGGAACGAATTAGAAAGAACGAACGAACGAGAATAGAAGTTGTGAGGACTATTCCAAATGCTCAGCAGGGTAGCACTACAACACACAGGCGCTATTGGTAGGCAACGATTTCCACCTGCAAAGGGAACTCTGGATGTGCCATCAGTCGAGCCGGTCTCAGACAGCCCTGTTATCTGTGCTCTGGATTGTGGATCCTGAAGTCTTCAGTAAAGAGGTAAAGAGACTGCAACCCTGTGTCCTCGTTATTTATTGCACCTTGCACCACGCACCATACCACCACCTTTCATTGGACGCCCCTTAGCAGGGTCACGGACCGGGTCTAGCCACCGTGACATCCTCAGAACAGAAGAAGAAGAGACCCGGCACCGAGTACCCCGTGGCCCTGTGTCTGGGGGCGCTCCATTCACGCCGCAGCTCCGTCGCAGGCGTACTTTGTCAGAGAGGCCCGGCGCCTGTGCACTGCAGTACTTTGCTCTGCCCTCAATAGGGCAGACAAAGTACGCCTGCGCCAGAGCTGCGACATAAAAAATATGAGAATTAGTCTGTGTCACAAAAAACGTTTACATACAGGTACCTAATAGATGACATTGTCTTTGATTGGAGTCATTCTCATTCTTATCTTCATCTTGTCATCTTGTCTTTTCACCGCCACAGCTCATTTCTGCAGACTTCCATCTTCTCCGGTCTTGTGTAGCACATCCCCACATGATGCCCTTGAAGATAGCAGTCTCATTATAATGCTCCTGAATAAATATGTACGCTCTATGCTGTACCCCTGAGTAAATAATTGCCCTTCACTATATTCCCTGCACAAAATATGACACACGCATTGTCCCTATTCTGTTACATACCTCCACACTGCCCATCCTGGGCCCCCTCTTAAAACAGTCCTCTCACACTATAAGGCACAGTCTCTATGTAACACCCCAGGTAAACGGTTGCTACAGTGTTATTGCCTTCCTCACGGGGAGGGTGATGCCATGCTTGGAAGCGAGGAAGGATCTCTTTAACAGGTATTCACATACATGCAACATGTTCTGACTCCAGTACAGAAGGGGGAGCTCTGAACCCGGTCTCAGGGGAGCTTCCCTACATAATATATATTCTGGCTTGGAGGAGGAGTTAGTAGTCTCTGAGAGGAGAGTGGAGTGAGAGGAAGCAGACAGAGAGAGTCTGTGAGAGAAGACAGTGGGGCCGTATAGACGAGTGGTTCTGCAGCTTCTGGAAAGGAATGAAAGGAACAGAACAGTTTGTAGAGACAGTGAAAGGGGAAGAGAAGAAGAGGAGAGTAAAGAGCTGGAGGGAAGCTGCGACTGAGCTTCCTCAACGCTAAAGCACAGAATTCCAGTAGCTAGAAAACCGAAGTTGTTGGTGTAACTCTATGCCCCATGGCAGAAACCGGCGGACAAGAGATTGCAGGTCGCCTGTCCACCATTAACACCCGAAGGCAGAGCAACAGATGGAGCCTGGAGTCATCTGAGAGACCCCTTTAAAAAGGCTTGAGTTATCTGTCATGCGGGTAGCTTCCTACCAACAAGGGGGACAGAGAGAACGTGAGGACCTTGTGTGAGGCCTAATGCAGCAAGGGACTACAACACAGGACTAGAAGGAAGGCTTCCAATCCAATCTGGCTAAGGGGATTCCTGAGTTGCTTCTAGGCCGGCCGGACCACACTAACCCCTGTGAGCTTGACCCTGGACTGTGGCTGCCTTGCATCAGCAAAGAGGTAAAGAGACTGCAAATTGTGTCCTCTGTTTCTTTCTACACCACCTACCATCTTTATCTACTACACACCGGGAGCCCGGGGGACCCAGCTTCACCTGTGGGAAGACATACCATCCCTGCTGCCCTAACATCACCCCAGTGGACCCCTTTAAGCAGCGTCGGTCAACCCTGACCGAATACCACAGGTGGCGTCATGAATAGTGATGAGTGAATATACTCGTTGCTCGTTGCTAAGAGATTTAGTTTTCTTCCCTGCAGCTGAATGATTTACAGCTACTAGCCTGGCTGAGTACATGTGGGTGTTGCCTGGTTGCTAGGGAATCCCCACATGTATTCAAGCTGGCTAACAGATGTAAATCATGCAGCTGCAGGGAAGAAAGCTAAATCTCCGAGAAGTCATAAATATTAGGAGACCACCCGAGCGTGCTCGGGAAAACCCGAGCAACGAGTATATTTGCTCATCACTAGTCACGAACAAACTTTATTCAACGACACCTTTAAAGTCCTTCCCTTTACTTTGGACGCTCAGGGCCACAGACTGAGCTGCTGCCACCATGACCACCTCTTTAATGATGACCGAACCCTGTGCCGAGTACCCCTAGGCTCTGGCGGGCACTCCAACTTGGCGTCACAAACAGGATGGACCAACCCAGCAAACTGGGTCTTGTGCACCTAAGAGACTGTGATCA
This sequence comes from Ranitomeya imitator, assembly GCF_032444005.1. NCBI lineage: Eukaryota > Metazoa > Chordata > Amphibia > Anura > Dendrobatidae > Ranitomeya > Ranitomeya imitator. Next base: position 316,221,995 of record NC_091286.1, on the reverse strand, counting down.
TTGAACTGTTAATTGCTACCAAAGCTGTCGCCATTACAACACCATCTGGCATGCAGGAGGAGTGGGGCGTGTTGTTGTGGGTGGAGCTTGGAGGAATGGCGCAAAAGTTATGGCTGCTTCTCATGGATACTACTATGGCCTAGAGATGTGCCCAAAGAAGTCCACCTCCTAGTCTGGGATGGCGGTAAGCAAGGAAGGAACCGTCCACAGAGGAGGACGTGGGAAGAGCAGCAGGAAGGTGCGGCCGAGAACCCAGTCGGCAAGATGGCGAGCGGAGGTCACCGCAGGATAGGGAGGAAGCATGAAGCTGCCCCAGCCAATGGGAGAAGAAAGAAGACCTGCCATCAGCAATGAACCATGAGGTTATTGGAGCCGAGGTAGAGGAGCTGTGCTGTCAGCTCCAGCGGTCCTGGTTCCGCACAGCTGAAAGAGTATGGGAGCAGCAGAGAAGCAAGCTTCCAGTAACCCAGCCTGAAATGGAGGGGTCCGGAACCGGAGACACCGTAGCGGCTGGTAAGGAGACCGACCCTGCTCTAGTAGCCAAGGACACCCTCATGAGGCCCTTTGATGCTCCGACACCCCCACCACCCGGCCAAGTGTATAGACGCGTTGATTGGGAGCAGCCCTCAGGTATCGTGCACACTTCCACCACCTCATTGCAGCCGATAAGAGAGCCCCAGGAAGTGCATGGAGAATGGGTGACAGTCCGGTGGGAGCACTCTGGTACCGATCTGATGGGGTTCCCCTGGGAGGTCCAGGCCAAAGAAGAGTATCTGGAAGTCATAAGTAAGGAGGAATATTGCCAGCAGCAGGTGCTCAAATGGGAGCAGAAGGATAGAAGGAGGGACTTTTGGCGTAGGGCCATAGACGAAAGGAACCTGTGAGCAAAGGCTCAGGCCCGAAAGATTAAACATGAAGAAAGGGGTCCACGGAGACAAGGAACAGTAGTGGCGTTCCGTGTAAAATCAGGCTGGGGATTCATTAAAGAACCTGGAGTGCAGCTAGAAGTCTTTGTCACCTCACCAGGTGTGATGTGGAATCCCACCTTCTAGAGGGACACTCGGATAGGGACCTCTACCCAGGAGACCGTGTCACCTACATTAGACACTGGGGAGAAAAAGGGTGGCATGCTTTGCATGTGCACAAATGCGGCCCAAAATGAATAGCACCTAGGTCACCCGCAAGTGATCCAGAGCCACAGCCAGTAGCAACATCTAGGCCATCACCTCCATTACCTGGTAAGGCAATGCTACACCTGAGACCACAAAAGAACCAACCAAAGTGTGTTCCAGGGCTATGCAGGCCACAGTGGAACTACATTCTAGGAGCACCCAGACTCCTATAGTGGGTACTGGCCAATTGTTTGTTGTATCTATACTGTGCCCCTCATCAAACGCTCCCTCTTTGGCATACTTTCTTCTCCTTGCCTGTGCCCTTACATTGTCCCACCATGCTACCCCCACACTTCTTAGTCTATTCTGTGCCCACTCACAGTTTTCTCCCACATACTGCCTACTCACACATTCCCCCCTCCCTGCTCATACTGTCTCCTCACATATTTACCCCCTCACTCTCCATGCTATCTCCTCATAAATTTACCCCCTCACTCTACATGCTGCCTCCTCTCATATTTCCTCACCTCCCCATGCTGTGTCTGCACACATCCCATCACCCTCACTCCCCATACTGTGTCTGCATACATTTTTCCCCTTGCTACTCATACTGTCCACACACATCCCCCCTCTCATCATACTGTGTCCGCACCCATACCCCCACTTTCTCCCCATAGTGTGTCCGCATGCATTCCCTTCCTTCATGCAACATACTACGTTCTCACCCTTCCTTCCCAATCTGTGTCAGCATCCATCCCCCAATATACAACTAATGCTGTTCCCAACAGTCAGTGTAAGATGAACACAACTATTAACAGATTGCCTTAGGCAAACAACCCTAACTAAAGAAAATAATATTTAACTTTTAATCATACTACTAAAGGAAAATAAATTTAAAATCCGAATGAGTCAGTATGTGTTCTTGGAAACAATTATACTGTCTGTTTACTGAAATTATGAGTGTATTCAGTGTCCCTTAAACATTCCTCTTGCTAAGGTTGGAGGATAGTTTTGGTGCGGAAGCTACGAATGCTATCCTATCATTGGGAATACACCATTGCATTATAATGTTTGGAGGACTATGGGGTGAATTATACTATATGGAGGACTGTGGGGAGCATTATTCTATATGAAGGACTATGGGGAGTGCATTTTACTGTATTGAGGACTATGGGGAGTGCATTATACTATATGGAGGACTATGGGGAGTACATTATACTATGTGGAGGACTATGGGGAGTTCATTATACTGTATGGAGAACTATAAGGTGCATTATACTGTATGGAGGACTACAGAAGGAGTATACTATATGGTGGACTATGAGAGTTCATTGTACTATATGGAGGACTATAGGGGAGCATTTTATTGTATGGTGGACTATGGGGAGTGCATTATACTGTATGGAGAACTATAGAGTACATCATACTATATGGAGGACTATGGGGAGAGCAATATACTATATGGAGAACTATGGAGAGTGTATTATACTCTACAGAGTACTATGGGGAGTGCATTATACTATACGGAAGAATATGTGGAGTGTATTATACTGTATGGAGGACTATGGGGAGTGCATTATACTGTATAAAGGACTATGGGGTTCATTATACTATACGGAGGACTATGAGAGTGCATTATACTATATGGAGGACTATGGGGAGAACATCTATATATATAATTGTCTAAGGGGTTTTCCATCTGTCTGTCCTGGAAATCCCACGGCTCTGATTGGTCGAGGCCGCCAGTATCGACGTAGATGTCATAATGGTTGCCATGGCGACGATTATGTCATAAAGGTTGCCTCGACCAATCAGCGACGGGCACAGTCTGCCGCGAAATCTGGAATCATCATTGTCCATATACTACGGGGACATGCATATTCTAGAATACCCGATGCGTTAGAATCGGGCCACAATCTAGTTATTATATAAAGAGGATGATGGGGTACATTATAATATATGGAGGGCTATGGGGAGTGTATATCTTGGTTAAGGATATCACCAGGAGGAGTCTAAATGTGAAAATGTCACATATATTGTACCTATATGCCTTAAACTGCCTATCAGCGGAGGTTGGCACCCTAGATGTAGCTCATTGTAAACCACCTAACTTTGCATTTATAGTGGCACAAATGTGTCATCACAACATCACTCTCTGGTATATCCTCTGTTGTATCTTCTTGTTCTTCCTCTGTTCCCCTTATTCCCTATAGGGCCAGCAGGGTGAGCCATCGACGAGCGGGGGAGCCATTGCGCAGGTAATAGGGTGCCAAGCTCTGCTGACAGGTAGGGTGGTTCAGTTTTTTAGTAAAGATAGGCCCCTCCCTATGATATCTTTACAAGTGTCCTTTGATACTTTGGTGGTGGTTGTGTGTTATTATTTTACACTTAAAAAACAATTAATTTTTAAATTAAGTAAATGATAATTGGGAAGACAGATGATCTTAGCTAGGTAAGTGAAGAATGGCAGAAATTATCAATAGATAATCATAAGGTGAGAATAATTATCTTTATTTGGTAGGTTAGTAAGAAGTAGACAAGGACGTTTAACTAAAAGATCAGGCTGTATGGTGTATGGTGTGTTTGCAGTCTTCTAACATAGCGATACTCTGTAGACTAAAAAATATAAAAAAAGCTTGCCTTATTTTCTAATCTAAAAATGTGGTTGTGCAAACATACTCCAGTCCTCTTTTGGAGTGATTTTATGAATGAATTTATTTGCAAATGTTGTGATATTTTAGCTGAAATTTCTACTTTTTTTCTGCTAAAAATTGCAAAACAGTTTAAACACTACAATAAAGTGCATTTCTTATTTTGCTCAAAATTCATGAATCTTATGACCCATAACTTCAATGAATACCACAAAAAAGTCTTGATAAATAATACAAATGATGAATCACTGAACCAAGCCCTAATTGTACTCCTTTCCATAAAAATGTATTCAAAATTTACAAACACATTCTTAAAATGTAAAAAGTAGAAACCTATCAACATTCAAAGCCAACCATATACCACTTTCTAGAGTTTGTGAATTATGTTTGGAAGTGTGTCCTAAAAGCAGTAAAGAGTTAATAACCCTAATCAAATACTGGTACAATTTTGAGTGGCTCCTATATAACATAGGAGCCACTCAAAATTGTACCAGTATTTGTTCTTTCGCTAGGGAACATTTTTCACATTGTAGTGCTTTACTAGGTGGCTTGATTCTGAGCCAATTAATGTAATTGACCTTATTGGCCATTATCCGCCAAAGAGATTTCTTGCAGACGGTCAGACACGGCAATAACAAATTCACTCCTCAACCTCCACATAACTAATTGCACTTAAATATTTTAAGTTTGCATTTTTAAAACATTGAAAATTGTTCATTATGTTTATAGAAAAGAAAACTAAACATAGAAAATAAATGCAAATGAGTATAAATTTCAGGAATTCCCCTCTTAACGCCTTCTTAACTGCTTGAAGTAAATAGCTATCATTTCAGGTTTCAACAGTCTATGGTCCAGATGTTCTTGATAACAGGACAAAAAAGTTCTTGATAAGGAACAATGACTGTTAATGAATAAATATCAAACAATGTAAAAAAAAAAAATTAAATGCAATTAGAAAACAAAAAAGCTAATAAAATAACCTAAAAAATATCCACCCTCAAAAAGTACATGACTCCCCAATCCCATATCCACAAGTAGAAATGCATTTTATGAACTTAGTTTGCATGGCCACCAGGTACTCAGATTCCTATCAAATTTAGCTTGTTCTTTCTTGCTATATTCTTGTAAGACTTATAAAACCATTTTGTACATTAATGAGTTTTAATCAAGTAGAGATGGAGGGACAATTACAACTTTTTAAAAATTAACAATTTATAAATCTAATTTACAGATTATCTGCGTAGCTAACTACTTTCATACATACTTCTCAAAAAGTGTCAAGAGGAACATAAAATAGCAAATGTCCTAAATATTGGCTCATGAATAGTCACCTATGGTGCACTTTTCTTTTTTGAAGCCAGAAAATATGCTACATAAATCTCCTCCCTTGTGAGGATAATTACTGATCATGTGAACATAGCCTAAACTGACGAACATTATAAGCTTAGCTCTCATTTTTTGAATGTGTCTAATTTTTTATTTTATCAATCATTTTTAGGTTTAGGGTTTCTATTAAAAAAACTGAAAGGGGATGTCCACTCCTTTATGTAGTTTTCTTCACAAACTGAGCTGCACTTATCCTGATGGAGGAGCATGTGACCAGACCAGACCATCAGCCTCCTCCAATTGTAAAACACCTCACATTAGAAAGTTGTTTTTTATTGGAGGACACTGACGAACTCACATGCTCCTCTATCAGAAGTGAGTTTAAAGACAGAAGTGCTGGTCAGTTTGTGATGAAGGCTGCACTAAGAAGAGAAAGTTACCAACCCCTTTAATATAATTAAGACATGTCAGAAGATCGGTCCGTATGCTAATTTTGATAGCCATCACATTATGGCTGTAATTCATTGCTCTAATATTTCAATTTCAATTAATAGGAAAATTATCTGCATAAACATAGTAACATAGTATTTAAGGTTGAAAGAAGACTAAGTCCATCTAGGTCAACCCATAAACATTCAATATATCATACTGCAGATTGCAAAAAATGCTCATTACATCTAGGAAAATGTATGTTAATATGTGGTCAACCCATCTATGATGATAACATTGATTCCATATTCTTTAGGTAATCTTCAGATATAGCAAACGGAGCCAACACTATGGAACCAAGCATGAATGAGGAATGACTCAAAAATATGGAAACCTGAAAAGTCCAGGTTGTAGATGTATTATACTATGTTTTGTTTAATATTTTCATTTAATTCCAGAAATCTGCATGAAATCATCCATACAGTGGTGCTCAAAAGTTTGGAAACCCTTCAACATTTTCCCCATTTCTACCGACAATTGATCTAAAACTACATAACATTTTCTAACAAGTCCTAAAAGTAGATTAGACAAATGAATCAAATGAGTCAAACAAAAAAATATATTTTCATATTTTTTGATGAGGAGAATTGTCTAACATCACATGTCAGTAAGTGGCAAATGTATATAAACGTTTGTTTTCAGTATCAGGTGTGACATCTTTGTGCAGCAATAACTGCTTCTAGATGTTTCCTGTAATTGTTGATTAGTCCTAATCATTAGTTTGTAGAAATTGTAGTCCATTCCTTCTCATAAAACATCTTCATCTCTATTATGTTTATGTTGGTGGGTTTTCTCCAATGAACTGCTTGCTTCAGGTCCCTCTACCACACCTTTATCCAAAACTAATATTTTTTTATTTTAACCAAAAGCTCAACTTTGGTCTCATCCATCCACAAAACATTGTTCCTATACCCTTCTGGCTTGTCAAGGTGATCTTTAGCAAGCTACAAACAGGTAGCAATGTTTTTTTTAAGAGAAGTGGTTTTCTCCTTGCAATCCTGAATGCACACCATTGTTGTTCAATGTCCTCCTGATGGTGAAGTCGTCACTAGCTAATGGGAGAAAGGCCTTTAGTTGCATAGAAGTTACCATGGGTTTCTTTGTGACTTTATAGACTTTCATACACCAGTCTATTGGAGTGATCTTTGTTAGTTGACTACAGCTAGGGAGAGTTAATAATGATCTTGAATTTCCTCCATGTATACACAATGTGTCTGACTGTGGATTGGTGGGGATGGTTTTGTAACTTTCTCTAGCCTGATAAGCATCAACAACTTTTCTTCTGAGTTCCTCAAAAATCTCCTCTGTTCATGCCATGACACATTTCTACAGACACGTATTTTGAAGATCTGACTTTGAAAGATTCAAGTTCTTTAAACAAAAAGGGTTACCTAATCACACTCAATGTTATCCCATTGATTGAAAGCACTAGACTCTAATTTTACTAATTTTACCTTCAAACTATCTGTTAATCCTAAAGGTTTCTATTTTTTGCAACTCACAGACATGGCATATTGGATCATTTTCCTCTATAAAATGATAATTACTTTAATATATGTATTCTACTATTGTTTGGCCTTATTTGTTTGATTGGTTCTCTTTATCTACTTTTCAGACTTGTGTGAAAATTCAACGTGGTTTTAGGACAAATTTCTGCGAAAATGTGAAGGGCACACAGAAGCACCATTGTATCTGAAAATGGTTTAACTGGTAAAAGTCCCAGTACATGAATCTATACTTATCAATGACACATCAGAAGAAAGTGCACATAACTTAAAAGGTTGAACTGGAATCTGGTTAGGGTACCGTCACACAGTGCAATTTTGATCGCTACGATGGCACGATTTGTGACGTTACATCGTCGCTTAATTATCGCTCCACTGCGGTCACACTTCACGATGTACGGCGCTGGAGCGATAATTTCATGACGTATTTGCGATGTAGAAGTCGTATGGGACAGTCGTACGGTCGTGTCACACAAGACGATTCAGAGCAAATTTTGCATAATCTGTGCGTGACGTTGTTCACTAGGGGGCGTGTCGAGCTGCTAGCTATGTGCTGATAGGCCACAGGTTCTGTGCACATAATTGGTTGGAAAATTTGTCACCTGAGCGCTATTGTTTCCAAGCCACCTCACCGGTTTCAAAATTTCCTTTCTTCACTTTGTACTTGGACACTTGTTGGACTAGGACATCGGATTCAGTATTTCACAGAATATTCCACGCTTTGCACCGCAGCTTCGAGGTATGTTAGACCGCTTGGGCATAGTGGATGGAACGATGTACTGTCGTCATGAGCGCTTCGTTCCGTCGCTGAAGCGATGCCGATGGTATGCTGTTGTGACTGGTTGTGACTGGTGGGCTAGAGCGTGGTAGATGGAACGCTGTTTGGTCGGCATGACCGCTTCGTTCCGCCGCTGAAGCGATGCGGATGGTACGCTGTTGTGACTGGTTGTGACTGGTTGTGTCTGGTGAGCTACAGCGTGGCAGATGGTACAATGTATGGTCACCATGAGCGCTTTGTGTGGCTGCTGTAGGGAAGCGGGCGGTACACTGTTCTGGGTTATGGTGGCCTATGGCGTGGCAGATGAAACAAGCGATGCGGATGTTACGCTGTTGTGACTGGTTGTGACTGGTTGTGACTGGTGGGCTAGAGCGTGGTAGATGGAACGCTGTTTGGTCGGCATGACCGCTTCGTTCCGCCGCTGAAGCGATGCGGATGGTACGCTGTTGTGACTGGTTGTGACTGGTGGGCTAGAGCGTGGTAGATGGAACACTGTTTGGTCGGCATGACCGCTTCGTTCCGCCGCTGAAGCGATGCGGATGGTACGCTGTTGTGACTGGTTGTGACTGGTTGTGTCTGGTGAGCTACAGCGTGGCAGATGGTACAATGTATGGTCACCATGAGCGATTTGTGTGGCTGCTGTAGTGAAGCAGGCGGTACACTGTTTTGGGTTATGGTGGCCTATGGCGTGGCAGATGGAACAATGGATGGTAGGCATGAGCTCTTTGTGTGGCTGTTGTTGTTAAGCGTTTGGCACACTGGCAAAAGTATTGTTTAAAGGACTCTTTGTCAACCGTGTAATTTTTTTTTTTTTATAATTATTTTTCAGATGTCAAATCGTGTGGAATTCATCAGGGAATTCATCGAAATATACCAGTCTTTTCCCTGCCTCTGGAAAATCAAATCTCCAGAGTATTGTAACAGGGAAAAGAGGCAGGAGGGTTATTTAAAGCTCATTGAGCTTTACAATCGTCATGCACCAGAAGAGCCAGCAAACGAAGCGGTTATTAAAAAGAAAATTCAGGCGCTCCGCACGGTGTGGAGGAAGGAGCTTAACAAGGTTCTTCACACTACAAAGTCCGGGGCTTCCACCGAAGATGTTTATGTGCCAAAGCTTTGGTATTTTGAACATCTGAATTTTCTGAGGGACCAAGAGGTGCCACGGACTTCCACGTGTTTTCGCTTGTTGGCACCTGTGGAACAAATTGTTTCGGAGAACCACGCCGAGCAGGAGTCACAAGGGCAACAAGTAAGTAGCTCTTTGGACGAAAGTTCACCAATGTGTCCTATAATTACATAATTTTTCTCTGCATTTTATGTTTTATACTTCTGATTATCACATCAGTTTGAAGTTATTACAAAAACATGTCCACATAAGTAACCCTGTCGCAGTAAAGTATTATATGGGGAACATAATATGTATGAAATGGCGATATTTCTAAACCATACCATCTAAGCAATATAGAAAATAGTATCGCTTCAAGCTGCCGATGTACTCTTGTTGAGACTATTTAGACTATAAAATATTCATCAGGTTCCCCTAGCAGTCAGAACAGTGTAGTTAAAAGTAAATGGGAAGGTTAAAGAATATTACTGAGCTTAAAATATATTACAACCTTTTTTTACCTACTACGAATATATAGTTTGGATGCGGTTATGGTGGTCAAACTTTTTGTTGCCAGGTTCGTAACTTGTTTTTTTTTTTTTTTTCCCCCAGGATGACAGTGCGCAGGACAGTACACTGGACTGTTCACAGGACTGCACGACAACAGATTTAGTGGAGGCGGCACCTGCCAGGACTCAATCGAGGCAAGGTCCAAGGAAACGGAAAGCCACCTCAGACGTTTCACATGAACTGTTGAGCCTTGCAAAAAAGGTGTTAACAAACAATGTTAGCCCTGCGTTGCAGGGGTTTGGACACTATGTTGTTGACAAACTGGGCAAAATGGACGACAGCCAAAGAACACTAGCGGAGCGTCTAATATTGGAAGCAGTAAACAAGGGTACAGATGGCGATTTGGACAAGCACACTCGTTTGGTCTATTCCCGGCCAATGCAGCGGACAGAGCCCTCATATTACAATGGTTGGTCACAGTGTCAGACACCAATGCGACACAATGTTCCCGTTTCCCACTTCGGCCAGCCACCCCCTAACCACTCCTACACGCCAATACCTTCACATATGGCTTCGCCCGTCAGGCACCAAAGTTATCAGCCGGAAGAATCGTCGTATCACAATTTGTGATTTCCTAACTTCTTTTACATTACTTTTTAGTTTATTGTCTTGTTAAAATAATGTTTCAAATAAAAGCTTTTATTAGAAATTCTATCACGACTGTTTGATTGGTGTGTCTCGATCACAGCACTGTATGAGGGCACAAATGAACGTAACAAATTCATGTACAGTTAACTAATACAAAAAAATGGAATCATAGTTTAACTAAATATTTTTAATGTAACAACCAAAAATGTATTATTGGCCCGCCTCCAACTGCTGGCACATGTCCCGAAGCTTCTGCAGCTCCTCCATTGCCACATTGTGCTGCTCCTGAATCCGCGCCATAGTGTGGATAAGCCTTTCTATGCCGGCTTCCAGATCCTCCTTGTTCACACTGACGACAGGTGTGGGTCAAAAAACATAACATTAATAACACTGTAGTCTCCCGATGTGTCTTTGCTTCTATGAAGGAAAAAAGAAAAAAAAAACAGTCAGCATATAAGGCAATACTGACTTGGGGGGGGGGTGTTTGGGTTGGGGGTGAAAGAGTGGGCCTGCCACAAAATCAAAATAACTTTATTGTGGGAACCTACTAGGATGTTGAGGCACGGAGGGCTCTTCGGGATCAGAGTCCGTGTTGAATGCCTCGTGCTGTCGGCGGCGGCGCTGTCTCTTTGCCTCTGTGAAGGGAAAAAAAAAAAAAGGTCTGTTAGCATATATGGCAACACTGGCTGCCGGGGGAGGGGGGGGGGAAGAGGGGACCTGCAACTGAATCCAAATCACATAATTGTGGGAACCTACTAGGATCTGGAGGAGTTGACCCGGAGGGCACAGATCCAGAAGAGGCTGTGCGGGATGCCTCGTGGCGGCGGTGGTGCTGTCTCTTTGCCTCTGTGAAGGAAAAAACAAAACAAAAAAAAGGCTGTTAGCATATATGGCAACACTGGCTGACGGGGGAGGGGGGGTGGGGGATGGCAACACTGGCTGACGGGGGAGGGGGGTGGTGGAAAGGGGACCTGCAACAAAATCCAAATCACATTATTGTGGGAACCTACTAGGATCTGGAGGAGTTGACCCGGAGGGCACAGATCCAGAAGAGGCTGTGCGGGATGCCTCGTGGCGGCGGTGGTGCTGTCTCTTTGCCTCTGTGAAGGAAAAAACAAAACAAAAAAAAGTCTGTTAGCATATATGGCAACACTGGCTGACGGGGGAGGGGGGGTGGTGGAAAGGGGACCTGCAACCAAATCCAAATCACATTATTGTGGGAACCTACTAGGATCTGGAGGAGTTGACCCTGAGGGCACTGGGACAGTTGACCCGGAGGGCACAGATCCCGAAGAGGCTGTGTGTGATGCCTCGTGGCGGCGGCGCTGTCTCTTTGCCTCTGTGAAGGAAAAAAAACAGTTCGGTCAGCAGTTAGCTGTGCCACATAGTGGCTCTGCAACGTTCAAACTGCCCCATAGCTGTGCCACATAGTGGCTCTGCAATGTTCAAACTGCCCCATAGCTGTGGGACATAGTGGCTCTGCAACGTTCAAACTGCCCCATAGCTGTGGCAACGTTCAAACTGTCCCATAGCTGTGCCACATAGTGGCTCTGCAACGTTCAAACTGTCCCATAGCTGTGCCACATAGTGGCTCTGCAACGTTCAAACTGCCCCATAGCTGTGGGACATAGTGGCTCTGCAACGTTCAAACTGCCCCATAACTGGGCCACATACTTTTGTGGTGGGGGTTAGGGGACCTGCAACCAAATCACATTATTGTGGTAACCTACTAGGCTCTGGAGGAGTTGACCCGGAGGGCACTGGGACAGTTGACCCGGAGGGCACAGATCCCGAAGAGGCTGTGTGTGCTGCGTGGTGGCGGCGTTGCTGTCTCTTTGCCTCTGTGAAGGAAAAAACAAAACAAAAAAAAGTCTGTTAGCATATATGGCAACACTGGCTGACGGGGGAGGGGGGGTGGTGGAAAGGGGACCTGCAACCAAATCCAAATCACATTATTGTGGGAACCTACTAGGATCTGGAGGAGTTGACCCTGAGGGCACTGGGACAGTTGACCCGGAGGGCACAGATCCCGAAGAGGCTGTGTGTGATGCCTCGTGGCGGCGGCGCTGTCTCTTTGCCTCTGTGAAGGAAAAAAAACAGTTCGGTCAGCAGTTTGCTGTGCCACATAGTGGCTCTGCAACGTTCAAACTGCCCCATAGCTGTGGGACATAGTGGCTCTGCAACGTTCAAACTGCCCCATAGCTGTGGCAACGTTCAAACTGTCCCATAGCTGTGCCACATAGTGGCTCTGCAACGTTCAAACTGCCCCATAGCTGTGGGACATAGTGGCTCTGCAACGTTCAAACTGTCCCATAGCTGTGCCACATAGTGGCTCTGCAACGTTCAAACTGTCCCATAGCTGTGGGACATAGTGGCTCTGCAACGTTCAAACTGTCCCATAGCTGTGCCACATAGTGGCTCTGCAACGTTCAAACTGTCCCATAGCTGTGCCACATAGTGGCTCTGCAACGTTCAAACTGCCCCATAGCTGTGGCAACGTTCAAACTGTTCCATAGCTGTGCCACATAGTGGCTCTGCAACGTTCAAACTGTCCCATAGCTGTGCCACATAGTGGCTCTGCAACGTTCAAACTGCCCCATAGCTGTGGCAACGTTCAAACTGCCCCATAGCTGTGGCAACGTTCAAACTGCCCCATAGCTGTGGGACATAGTGGCTCTGCAACGTTCAAACTGCCCCATAACTGGGCCACATACTTTTGGGTACCTGCGTACTGACCTCTGCGAATCTCCTTGCGAAGCTCCTGCAGGCGCTCTGGGCTTTTGAACTTGAGATCGCCCCATTTTTTCACAATCTGGGCCTTGCTGCGAATTATCCCAAACCGCTTCCTGAGGCCCTCAGACACCACACAGACAACTTCCTCCTTGTGCTGGTTGCGGTGCAGCACCAGCCCTGTTGTTTCGTACTGCATCCGATCTATTGTTCCAATAAGGAACTTGAGCTCTGGGATGCCCAAAGGAGGATCACGGCGACTGGCAGCCATTATCACGATGTCAGGGATACAAAACAAGCTAGCGCAGGCACGCCGGAACGCTGTAACGTCATCACGCCGTCATAGACCACGAGCGTACATTATGTGACGCTCCGGCGTTATATAACCATCCTTCGAACGGCATTTACTATGTGCGTTCCTTCCGTACCGCTCAGCCGTCACAAATGTGACGCTGTCCATAAACGGTAACGCTATTGCGATGCCGATCTGTCGGCAGTACGGCGGAGTCAAGCTCCTCCTCTGGGCGTTGCCGTTCAGAGTCATTCCATCTAAAATGGCGGCGAGAATGCGTTCAGCTCCTCTGGGGCAGCCAGAGCTCCTTTTTTTTATTACTGAGATGGATGCCCTGGATTACGAGGGTCTGGAGAGCCGCCCTGCCCACCCACACATCCACAAACGGGAAGTGCTTGGCCGCATTAGCAGAATGATGGAGAGGAGGTTTGGCGTCTGCCGCAGTCAGCTTCAGCTACGAAAAAAATGGGCTGACCTACGCTATAAAACGCCACAAATGTTTGCTGAGTTGCGTGCGGAGGCAAGGCGAGGCAAGTACTAGTATGGGGGGATTGGGAGATGCACGCTGTCAGGAGGGGGGGGGGGTTTGGGAGGGAGGCTTGCGCTCATGGTTGCCAACATGACCTCAAATGCATTAAAACACATGCCCCGTTTTTGTAAAATGTAGTTATTTTCCAAGCAGAATATGCGTTGTCCGTGAGAAAACTTGTCGTGGTTCCCTAATCTCGACCACCATCTTGAAATTATTAAGATGTCCGTAAATTTTAATTTCTTAATTTACCAAAAATATTATCGAAGGAGGTTGGCCTACTGATGAAATGATACGTTTTCCAAAGACAGGAAGACCATTGAACACCAGAGCCCACAGACATGTCAGAGTATCGCACCCCTGTAAAGTGTGATCTCTATTTTATGTTTCAGTATATTGTAAGCTTTGATCTGCAGCACTCAACATTTGTGTGTAAACATTGTGATTCTTTACTTTAGGTGTAGAGAGACAGCGGCGGCAAGTGAGACCCACCATTGCCACCAGTACCCCATCTTCAGACACCAGTGGGAGCCCACAGTCCGGGACATCACGTAAGTTCACAATCATTGATTGCATTTTTTTTAACATCACACGGGACATAACAGGGTAGCTGAAATATTTGAAGACATTACAGACGCAGTAATGACCCAGCGGCCTACCACGCCGCCACCATCTGTTGCGACCATGCACCCTCGCACCCCTGTGAAGTGTGATATAAATTTTATGTTTCAGTATATTGTTAGCTTTGATCTGCAGCACTCTACATGTGTTTTTAAAGATTGCGTTTGTTAACTTTGTGTAGAGAGACAGCGGCGGCAACAGGTACCTGCAATTGCCAGCAGCACCACAGCATCCACCACCAGCGGGAGCCCACAGTCCGTGACGTCACGTAAGTTAACAATCATTGATTACAGTTTTTCAACTGCATACGGGACATAAGAGGGTAGCGGAAATATTTGAATACATTACAGACGCAGTAATGACCCAGCGGCCTACCACGCCTCCACCAGACAGCAGACGCCCTCGCACCCCTACACCACCCTCAACACCTCCCTTCCGCCACTCCTTTTCCTCCCCCGGGTCGGCGGCATTCTCCCCAGAAGCTAACATACGTAAGTGACCAAAACAGCGAGCGCTTCCCAACGGCGTGTTCCATAGTTCACCAGATCTGTTATTATTTCCTTTTAGGTGCTGCATCAGTGGCCAGATCGCTGGGGTGGGAAATTAGCAGCTCAGGTTCTGGCAATGATGAACCGGCGTCCCTTCTCCGTAAGTATCAACATAATATGAGTGGTTTTCTGCTGGATGTCACAATAGACAACTAAAACAGTAAAATTTATTACAATTAACATCGCCCTGTGGTGCCAGACCAAATAGAAATTTACAACACACAAAATTTGTTCCTGCCCTAGAGGTCGGGATGTATTTTCAGTGGAATCAACGTTGGTTCTCCAACCTCTTCTATCCACAGAACCGCCCACCGTAAGAGAGCTCCTGGCGAGACAATTGCGCCTGGAGCGGACAGCAGCGCTCCTGCAGCAGACAGCAGCGCTCCTCCAGAATCAGGTAGAGCAGCAGGGCGTGACGCTGCGACACCTCTTGGGCCGTGGAAGGAGATAATTTTTTTTTTTTTTTTTGGTTATGTTATATTTTGTTGGTAAATAATTTAAAACCAAGAAATTGTTACAAAAAAAACAAAAAATCTTCGCATTCTTTCTTTAATGTTTACCAATCTATAAGGGTTAACATGACCATTTTATAGGCATCACATTTAAAGTAATTTTGAGAGGTTTATATGACAGCAAAGCAAAAAAAAATATTTTTTTTTATACGGCGCGATCCTGCCAGGGTACAGCTCCAGAACCATTAAAGTACTGACAGTATTTTTCGCGACAGTCCCTTGCATCGTCTGCCTGTCTGCCAGATCCAAGTGCTTGAAGAGCTGTAAAATTATCAGGTTGTGTACGCCATTCCCCGGGCACAATATCTCCGGTTCTTGCGTCCACTGCATCAATAAACGAAGGAGGAGAATAGGAGCTCGTATCATGACGTCTCAGGAAATTATGGAGCACACAGCATGCCAAAACCACAAAGTCTATAGACGGCAGCTTCAAGTTGATAGCTGTGTGGAACACTCTAAACCGATTTGCCATAATCCCAAAGGCATTTTCAACCACACGACGGGCCCTCGACAACCGGTAATTAAAGATTCTGCGCTCCGGTGTGAGTGTTCTCTGTGCAAATGGCTTCAGCAAATGTGGATGAAGAGGGAAAGCTTCGTCAGCGATGAAGACAAAATTTAGGTTTGCTTTTGTGTCTTCATTTAGTGGCAACAGCAGTTCATTGTTCCTCAAGCCTTCCCCAAATGAAGTGTGTTCAAAAACTCCACCATCGGAGACTCGACCATTCATGCCAACATCCACATCGACAAACTCATAGTTCGCATTGACAAGGGCCATGAGGATCACACTGAAATATCCTTTGTAGTTGAAAAAAAAGGATCCAGAGTTGGCTGGTTGCGTGATGCGCACATGCTTTCCATCTAATGCACCACCGCAGTTTGGAAACTGCCACAGCTCATCAAAATCGGAAGCAATCCTCTTCCAGTCATCCGCCGTCTTGGGAAACTGCAAGATGAGAAGGAAACATGTACAATTTAGGTCAAATATATTATGCACATACACTCTCATGATGACATCCTACAGTGATTGAGGCGCAGTATGGATTAGTATAACAAAGTCAACAACCCTGAGTATGCAGGCAGCCATTTTATCAGATGGCTTCGGTGAATGAGAGGGGGTGCTAAACAATATATCGAAATTATATAATCACTAAAATTACGTTGGGAGCAGCAAATAATAGAAGGGTGGCGCAGGGTTGGAGCAGCACATATCAGAATGGAGCCGCAAAATGGTAGCAGCACATGTCAGAATGGAGGCGCAGGATCACAGCAGCACATGTCTGAATGGGGGCGCAGGATGGGAGCAGCACATGATAGGATGTAGAACATATACCAATAGAAATGCGCGCAACCAGGGCGTAGAACGGGTTAAATAGCTAGTATAATATATCGACATAACACAGCAGCCAAAAAAATATAGTAGTACCTCCATATAATGCCTTAAGCTGTGCACAATGGCCTCGCATGTCTCCGGAATCATAATGCTCAGGAAAGGTCTGGAAACAGCTGCGGAAAACTGCAAATCCTGAAGAGACCTTCCTGTTGCCAGGAACCGCAGTGTCACTGCCAACCTTTCATCCACGGGCACGGCTGCACGCATCGGCGTATCACGCCTTTGTATGAGTGGCGTAACAGCAGACAGTATTATCTTGAAGAATTCCTCGGACATCCGAAGGTAGTTTCGGAAATCATGAGGGTTATTGTCACGTAACTCTCTTATGAGACCCATGTGTGACAATGTGGATCTTTTCTGCAGCCAGCTCCGGGTCCACATGCGACGTTTTCGTTTTGGACGTCTCTCCTCTTGAAGACGTGCTGCCTCAAACACCAGGGCAGCAGCAACAACAGAACTCTCATCGGAAGTGAGCATAGTTCCTAAAAAGAAAACAAACGTACAATAAATACACGTGCTTACAAAACAATGTTCTGACCGTTGATCTAATAACTATATATGTTACTACTGGTATTAAATGGGGCAGTCAACCATCCCGATCTGTAAAAGGATTAATTAATTGGGCCACGCTACAGCTGTGTACCTGAGGTTCTCAGGCCTACCGTACTCTCCATAAAGGAACAATCGACCACACTCCAGCGTTTATCCCCGTTGAAGCGCAACATATGCTACGCTGTAGCGTTATACATACCTTTTGCGGTAAAAGTCTAGTAGTTAGAAAAGTCCAGGGAATCCAGCGAATTTAGGAGTTCTGTTTACAGCACGTGCTACAGAGAGAAATGAATAGCGCGCTCGAGAGCTCCGGTTTTATCCGCTGTGAACAATAGTCCTTTGTCTGTCGAATGAGCGCACAGTATTGTACCGCCCAATCAGCACACGGGAGGTGGAGAATTCAGCGCTCCTACGTAGCCAGCTCCTCCGCCCTTTACATCGTATACAATATCGTGCACACCTTTGTTACACCATGCGATCATGCCGCCACAGCGGGACACTAGACGACGAAAGAAAGTTTCAAACGATGCGCTACGACGTACGATTCACAGCGGGGTCCCTGATCGCAAGAGCGTGTCACACACTGCGATATCGTACCTATATCGCTCGAACGTCACAAATCGTGCCGTCGTAGCGATCAAAATTGCACTGTGTGACGGTACCCTTACTTTCAAACCTAACACAATTAAATGATTGCAGTGCAAGTGTTGTCGCTACTTATCATAAAACTGAAAGCTATAATATATAAAATAGTGATCACAATATTTTTTTCCTCTCCTAAAAGTGTATATGACGGAGCTCACCTGTCTGGCATGTTGATTGACAAGTGAATTGGGTATGCACAGTTAATGGAGTATACAAGTGACACCCTAACTCTTGTGTGAAGGTGTAAGTTCCTGAACCAGCATGTCACCAATCATGCTAGGTGAAGAAATAATTTCTCACAGAAACCGTTGGTAGGAAAATGAAAGCTAAAGTAAAAGTGTTTGCTAAATGCATTAACACTGTTTGAATTTAGGAATGTAAAAAAGAATATTTGCAAAGATTCGATTACTTGGCAATGATTCAAATTTTTCAACAATGTGTAAACCATCCTGAAGTTTTTGTTTTCTTCCTCTCTCGACTCATTATTTTCAGAACAAACTATCATGATATTCCTGCCTAAAAGGGATTTTCAGATTTTCATTCTTTGGTATAAATAAACATCCATCATTTAAAGTTTCCAACATCTTTACAAACAGAAATAACAAATTTGAAATGCTCACATAAATAACCATATAATGGAAATGGTAGTTGTGAAAAAGGCTATTGCAAAAATATTACTGCCCCTTTTGCCAGTGGCATAACTAGAGTCTGATGGGTCCCGATGCAAGATTTGGACGAGGCCCCCCATCCTGAATATATATATATATCTATAATATAACGCTAGGAGCGTCACTCTGTCCGAAGCCTTTATAGACTGCGCAGGCGCAAGCGTCGGCGCAGTCTGGCCCCCACAGAGTGACGCTCCCAGGAGATCGCGGTATGCGTAAGCACTGAACGCATACCGCGATCTCCACCGGAGAGTCAGGGACCGTGGACGCGCCAGGAGGGAGGGTAAGTATATTCACCTGTCCTCCGTTCCAGCGCTGCGTGCGCCTCCGTCTTCCGGCTCCTCTGCTGTGACAGAGTCCAGTCACAGGCAGAGGAGCCGGAGTGTGTGTTCAAGAAAATGGCGCCGGAAAGCGCGGACTGCGCAGGCGCCGATTCCTGCTGCCGGAATCGGCGCCTGTGCAGTCCGCGCTTTCCGGCGCCATTTTCTTGAAGACACACTCCGGCTCCACTGCAGGTGTGTCTTCAAGAAAATGGCGCCGGAGAGCGCGGACTGCGCAGGCGCCGATTCCAGCTGCCGGAATCGGCGCCTGCGCAGTCCGCGCTTTCCATTTTCTTGAAGACACACCTGCAGTGGAGCCGGACGATAGGTGAGTATGGTATTTTTTTTTTTTTTATATATGGCAGCAGCATACGGGGGCATATAATACAATAGTGGCGCAGGATGGGAGCAGCACATGACAGAACGGGCGCAGGATGGCAGCAGCACATGACAGAACGGGCGCAGGATGGCAGCAGCGCATGACAGAACGGGCGCAGGATGGCAGCAGCACATGACAGAACGGGCGCAGGATGGCAGCAGCACATGACAGAACGGGCGCAGGATGGCAGCAGGATGGGAGCAGCACATGACAGAACTGGCGCAGGATGGCAGCAGCACATGACAGAACGGGCGCAGGATGGCAGCAGCACATGACAGAACAGGCGCAGGATGGCAGCAGCACATGACAGAACGGGCTCAGGATGGCAGCAGCACATGACAGAACGGGCGCAGGATGGCAGCAGCGCATGACATAACGGGCGCAGGATGGCAGCAGGATGGGAGCAGCACATGACAGAACGGGCGCAGGATGGCAGCAGCGCATGACAGAACGGGCGCAGGATGGCAGCAGCACATGACAGAATGGGCGCAGGATGGCAGCAGCACATGACAGAACGGGCGCAGGATGGCAGCAGCGCATGACATAACGGGCGCAGGATAGCAGCAGGATGGGAGCAGCACATGACAGAACGGGCGCAGGATGGCAGCAGCGCATGACAGAACGGGCGCAGGATGGCAGCAGCACATGACAGAATGGGCGCAGGATGGCTGCAGCACATGACAGAACAGGTGCAGGATGGCAGCAGCACATGACAGAACGGGCGCAGGATGGCAGCAGCACATGACAGAATGGGCGCAGGATGGCAGCAGCGCATGACATAACGGGCGCAGGATGGCAGCAGGATGGGAGCAGCACATGACAGAACGGGCGCAGGATGGCAGCAGTGCATGACAGAACGGGGGCGCAGGATGGGAGCAGCACATGACAGAACGGGCGCAGGATGGGAGCAGCACATGACAGAACGGGCGCAGGATGGGAGCAGCACATGACAGAACGGGGGCGCAGGATGGGAGCAGCACATGACAGAACGGGCGCAGGATGGGAGCAGCACATGACAGATCGGGCACAGGATGGCAGCAGCGCATGACAGAACGAGCGCAGGATGGCAGCAGCACATGACAGAACGGGCGCAGGATGGGAGCAGCACATGACAGATCGGGCACAGGATGGCAGCAGCGCATGACAGAACGGGCGCAGGATGGGAGCAGCACATGACAGATCGGGCACAGGATGGCAGCAGCGCATGACAGAACGGGCGCAGGATGGCAGCAGCACATGACAGAACGGGCGCAGGATGGCAGCAGCGCATGACATAACGGGCGCAGGATGGCAGCAGGATGGGAGCAGCACATGACAGAACGGGCGCAGGATGGCAGCAGCGCATGACAGAACGGGCGCAGGATGGCAGCAGCACATGACAGAATGGGCGCAGGATGGCAGCAGCACATGACAGAACGGGCGCAGGATGGCAGCAGCGCATGACATAACGGGCGCAGGATAGCAGCAGGATGGGAGCAGCACATGACAGAACGGGCGCAGGATGGCAGCAGCGCATGACAGAACGGGCGCAGGATGGCAGCAGCACATGACAGAATGGGCGCAGGATGGCTGCAGCACATGACAGAACGGGTGCAGGATGGCAGCAGCACATGACAGAACGGGCGCAGGATGGCAGCAGCACATGACAGAACGGGCGCAGGATGGCAGCAGCGCATGACATAACGGGCGCAGGATGGCAGCAGGATGGGAGCAGCACATGACAGAACGGGCGCAGGATGGCAGCAGTGCATGACAGAACGGGGGCGCAGGATGGGAGCAGCACATGACAGAACGGGCGCAGGATGGGAGCAGCACATGACAGAACGGGCGCAGGATGGGAGCAGCACATGACAGAACGGGGGCGCAGGATGGGAGCAGCACATGACAGAACGGGTGCAGGATGGGAGCAGCACATGACAGATCGGGCACAGGATGGCAGCAGCGCATGACAGAACGGGCACAGGATGGCAGCAGCACATGACAGAACGGGCGCAGGATGGCAGCAGCACATGACAGAACGGGCGCAGGATGGCAGCAGCACATGATGGAGACCATATACCAATATAAATGCTCGCCACCCGGGCGTAGAACGGGTTCAATAGCTAGTATATATATATATATATATATATAAGTCATGGGGCCCCATAGCAGAAGTATAATGCACTCCACATAGTCCTCCATATGGTATAGCGTGCCCCATGGTCCTTCATATAGTATAATGCATCCCATAGTCTTCCATATAATAAACTGCACAGCCCATAGTCCTTCATAAAGTATAATGCAGAGCCCATAGTCCTTCATAAATTATAATGTACCTCATAGTCATCCATAAAGTATAATATACAACCCACAGTCATCCATAAAGTGTAATGCACCCCATAGTCATCCATAAAGTGTAATGCACCCCATAGT